>NW_027397112.1:1625445-1649436 GCF_003265705.2 Callorhinus ursinus | reverse complement strand
TTATGCACAAACAATGAACCATGGAACACTACATCAAAAACGAATAATGTAATGTATGGTGATTAACGTAACAATAAAAAAATTTAAAAAAAAAATAAAAATAAAGAGGGCACATTCTGTGTGGAGCACTGGGTGTTATGCACAAGCAATGAATCATGAAACACTACATCAAAAACCAACGATGTAATGTATGGTGATTAACATAACAATAAAAATTTAAAGGAAAAAAAATTCCTAGATCTCATCCCCATCTCCCTGAATCGAAATCACCATGGGTGGCCCAGGGATTGGTACTTTGTTCCAATGTTTTATTTGCAAATGTTCAAACATAGAGAAATGTTGTCCCCACACACCTAGATTCTGTGACTGTCAAGATTTTGCTACGTTTGCTTCATCACATACCTGTGCACCGATCTATCCATCAACCTATTTCACTTTTTCAAGGCATGTCAAAGTCAACTGCAGACATCCGGCCCCTTCATCCCTAAACACTTCGTTTACACACATCATTAGTTTCTAACAAGGTCTCCAATTGGTGCAGGTATTCATCCAGGGAGAGTCTTCTTTTCTGTCCAGAGGGAACAGTACTTAGGACTTGGTAAAAAGCGGTCCTCTCCCTCCAACTCTTAAAAAAAAAATTGATGCCCTGGGCTCTCTGATGCTGTCACTTTCAGGATTAGGGGAGGATTTCTGGTGTTTGACCTCATTCCACATTGCTCCGTGAACCCCACCTCCTCTTTCCCTTGGTAAGACATGGGGACAATCGCCACTCACTCTATCTCCCTGGCTCTTGTATTTAACAATGTCATTAACTGGATACCGCCATATTCCCCAAACCTTCCCTGGTGTGTTCCCTCCTGGCAAACCCTCCAGTTCTTCAGCATCCCATCTGTGGAGACTAACGTGAGCCCGCTATTACAAACGTCCAATTCTGTAGTCGAGAACTTTGGAATGGCCTTACGGACCACAAGTTAGGTTGCCATTGCTCTTTGCCGCTGGGTTTCAGAATACTGTGGACCGGAGAGACGCAACGTTACCTTCGCTCCTGGTTTTCCTTCATCTTCTCTTTTTGTTTTTTGTTTTTGACAGTGACCTGCTGAATATAAAGCTCCGAGCTCTGCCAGTCAGGGCTGCTGTGAACCCAAAAACGAATCAGAGATATTCTCCTGACTACTTTAGCCCAGAAACGAGGCGGGCCCTCGGACACAAGGCAGGAACATTCATTCTGGCCAACAACCGGCACGTCATCCCACTACTGCACCCAGCAGCTTTTTAGGAATCTTCCAGAATCCCTGAGTTGGGTCTGCCGTTAGAAACAGTCCAGCCTGGTTCTAACCACACTTCCGCGCCTCCCCAAGGCACTCGGATAGTCACCAGACCCCTCGAGATAAGTTAATAAGAGAGTTATTGCCCCTAAATAATTGCCCGATGATTTCCAAATACTCTTGAACAATCTACGAACAGTCTGAACACACACACACACAGCCCCCCAAGTTGCTCTGTCTCCGAGATAACTGGGTCATACTGAAGGTCACGCTTCATTCAGCATTTCCACCTACAAACATAAAAGGGTGAATGGGCTCTCTCACCCCCTGCCCCTTGCCCACTTCTTTTTCCAGACCACCCACTCTCTGTTTGCATTGGTCCTCCAACCTTGAAACCCGACACCCTCCTCTGCAGGAACCACCCATGCTTAAACAAATAAATACCCCAAAGTGACCCACTCCCCGGTGGTATTCAAATAAATGTCCCAGGAAGGAGTGTGGGGGAAGGAGGAAGGGCACTCTGGGCCTTCTTTGCTGGGTGCCTGCCTCGAAGCATCCTTGGGCCAGTGCTTCTTTGCAAATATTGGACCAGTTTCTGTGCAAGACCAGCAATGAGACCCATCAGAATGGAGAGGAAGTCCATGGGCTAAGAGGTTCTGTTAGTCACCTCCGGGGAGGTTCCGGCTGCTGGAGCTCAGGGGAAGGGAGGCAGGGACACTGGGTGGGGCTCGGTCAAAGGGGAAGACCTCCAAAGCCTGTGTGGAGTCTTCTCTGAGCTCCTTGTTACTCAGCCCTAAGCCTTGAAATCCCTCCAGCTGGGGATGGAGTGCTAGGTGCCATTCGGAGAGCGGATGGGTGGGTGAGCCGGGAGGAACAGGGACCAGCTCTCTATGACTCAGAAACATTTAAATATAGCCCCGAGACCAGCTTGCAGTGAGGAAGGGAGGGGTGCAGGGAAACAGGAGGGACCCAGCAAAGCAAAAACCTCCTTGCCTCTGACTCAATGCAGAAAACCACCGAGAGTCTGGTTTCACGGAATGTGGACAGCTAGGAATAAAGTCTCAGCTTTGTCACGGGTCGGTTGGTCAAGGGAGTCACTAATGAAAAGGATTTTCAAGCGTATCTGGGAAATAAGTAGGGGGGGAAGACAACTGCTGCTTTAAGTTGCAGACCTCCCCCAACTCCCCCCACCGCACTGCCCCCCACCCCCGTCACCCCCCCCTCCCCCCAGGAAGGGAGGAGGAGAGACGTTCTGTCCTCAAAGAAGTTGGCCAAGGAGGTTTATGGATGGCCCAGAAAAGTGTGGACAGGACCTCGCTAGGAAGGCTGGCTGAGCACCGCTGGTGCGTAAGGGAGAGGGCAGGGAGGAGACTACGTTTCAAAAATAAACACAAACCCCAAAATAAACACTGTTAATGGAAGTGACTAGCAAGGGTGTGCTGAACTTGGTGGTTCTTGATAAGATACAGGTGGAAATGCACTCGGAAAAAATAACAGATTTTTTCCCCCCTTTGGTAAATAAAGCGAGGGTGAGGGTGCAGGGGACTGGGGTTGGCGCATGGTTCAACCCTGCAGCAGAGATTTAAAACACATTTCTCCAGCCCAATGCTATTGACATTTGGGGCTGGATAATACTCTGTAGTGGGGGGAGGGGCCGTCCTGTTCATCCTAAGATTTTTAGTAGCTTCCCCGGCTTCTACCTGCTAAATGCCAATAGTACCCTCCCCTCTGGCGATGACAACTGAAAGTATCCCTGGACTTTGCAAATGGCCCTGGGGCTGGGGCTAGATGGCAACATCGCCCCTGGTGGAGAACCACTGGTTAAAATCAGGAGCATGGCTGAGTTTGAAAGTCACATCTGAGCTCACCGTAGGGGCTCAGAGGGCCAGGACGTAACATCTCATGCATTTGAACGTTGGCTGGTCATTAATGACGCTACCAGGACCTCAGCAGGAAGCCACCCGCTGGTACCAGGCCAACATGACCAGGATCTTGTTGATTAGGAGGCCCTAAGAATGAAGTCAGTTAACAAGCAGGCACAGAGCTACACTGCTTCCAAAGCTCTGGAAAAACAGCTGCCTTTGGTCTCAAAGTTGCTTTGGCTGGGACGGTGAGTGACTATGATCCATTTCAAGGAACAGACAGACAAGGCACAACCAGATGCCACCTGGAGTCCCCGTGGGTAGAGCCACCTGTCTTGCTGGGCTCCGAAACGAGCCACAGGTAGGGCCACTGAGAATCACTTCTCAGACACCAAGTTTCTCTTGCAAGGCAAAGACTAAGGAGAAGGCAGGGTGATTGGGGAATGGTTTTTAAAGGCACTGCTTTCAGAGACCCCCTTGGCCACCCACCCCTTTCGGTCTACAGAATCTGCAGTGACCTAAACTGTAGTCAACGCAGCTGTCCCTTTGTGGGGGGCAGGGGGAGGATTCACCAAGGCCCGTAAGCAAAACGCCAACCACCTCACCTGCCATCTTTGCTGGCGAGCACCTCCACGATGCTCTGGGATCACCTTGAACCCAGGTGCCCCACATTTCCAGAAGAGAATCACGTCATACGCCATTCCGCACCCAGGCAGCCTGGCCTGTTGTGTCGTGAGTCCCGTTGCGCAATACACGCTACAGAAGGGGACGTTTACCGCAGGGAGGCTTTCGTTGCACGGATGCACGGAATTAAAGCCAGTGCTGTCTTACGGGACAAATAGAAATGGTTTCAGATGCTTCTCCCTTGCCTCTATAAGCCCTGTCTGCAGTCGGGCTGCTGGGCTGGAGGAGAAGGGTGATGGACTGGGAGACACAGGAACGGGAGAAGTCCACAGGCGCTAGGTCCCAGCCTCTCTCTCTGCCTCGCCCCGCCCCCCCCCCCTATTCTGGAAGCACCGCAGAACCATCTTCCCCACTGGCCTGCTGCTTCTCTCCTCAGTAATCTGCTTTCCAGAAAAAAAAAAAAAAAGTGTTCTAAATAGAGCGGAACTGAGAACGGGGCCGCAGCCCGGATGAAGCCTTCCCCTCCCTGGAGAGCCCGGCGTCCCCCATGGAGGGCTGGTCCACCCCCAGCGCCTCTTATTCAAAGCATTCTTGACCCGGGAGCGCCCAACCCTGACGGCAGGCGCGAAGCCACCACAAATGGATTTTGCCTCCGCAGCACTTTGCCTGGGCTGGACCCCGCCTCCCTCCCAGGCATCTCGGACGCCTTCTCAGGCCTCCTCTCCCTACATTCACCGTCGGGGGCACCTAGGGGACCCTATTCCAGGCCGGGGTTCAGAGGCCCACTCCCATCAACACTCACCATTAGCTTGCTGACCCACTGACCCACCCGAACCTCAGTGTTGCCAAAACCAAGGTCCAAGAACAAGGACTGCAGTCTCTCTCCTACCACATTAGATTGTTGAATGCTAGTTTGTATTAAGTTAGAGTCTCCTGCTGTTCTCAAGAGGGCCCGGGCACCAGACCGGGGGGTGGATCCTGAGACATTCCTCCTCCATTCTAGAAAAGTCTACCCAAAGCTCCGACAGACCCGGAATGGAAGCAGTGGCTTATTTTTGGATCCAGGCACAGCACACGGTCCTGTGCATTTCACACGCACACTGAGAATCATTCCGATGTCACCCAGGTTTTACTAATGAGATTCTCACACCCTCTGGAATAAGGATCATAATAATCCTTCAGCCCCTCAGAAGACAGGGCTGTGAAGAAGGCCCGCATACTCCAAAGGGGAGTGTCCAGCTCGCCCCCTTCATCATGCCACCAACTCATAACCCCGCGACCAAGCCTCGGTCAGGGGACCCTGGCATAGCTCTAGGACGTCTTTGGTAGAAGGGTATATGGGTGGCAGTCAGGAGGAACAGAGGAGGCTGGGGGCTCTGGGGGGAGCTGTGAGGGGGTAGCAGACCCCACCCTCCACCCCAGGCCCCTTCCTGGTGCCTCCACTGAGTTAAATCTGAAGGAATCTGAAGTCAAATGGATTCCATGACTTGTCCGTGAGTCACGCCACCCTGTCCTTCGTGGCCTCCCTGAATCCAGCACCTCCAAGAATGCCAATTCACCCAACTGGGCAAAGGCAAGGAATTTAGAAAGTGAACTTACATAGGAAGTGGGGATTCCCAACACGGATGGCTGACAGCGTGGGGTGAACCTCCTCCGCTCCAACGAGGAAGGACCACAGAGGGCAGAGGAGAATGCGGAGACCAGAGGGACAGTGGGAAATATGCGTATAGGGGTCCTGACTCACGCGGCACGTTTATTAAACAAAAATAATCATTGTTCAAAACTGTTTGGGGGGGGGATTTTTTTTTTTTTTTTTTCCCCCAAATCATGTAGTTCAGAGCGGGGGGGGGGGGGGGGGGGGAAGGCAGAAAACAAAACAAAAAACAAAAAAACAAGTTACTCCTCTCTATCTCCTTTCTCACAAATCTGATTCAGACCTAAAAGAAAAAAAATTAAAACGCTGAAACAAGGTCTTTCCCCCCCCCCCCTCTGGATGAACTGTTTTATAATAAGCTACCTGCTGGGGTCAGGAAACCTGAGCTCAAGGGCTTTCTGCTCACACAAAAACGCACTACGAGGGGGATTCCTACAGAAGAGCTGTGCGTAGAGATGGTCGCCCCCACCCACACGGAACCCCTTTGTATCTGTTCCAGCTTTTCTGTGAAATCATGTCTCTCTGCTTCATCTTCTCCCCTCCTTCCTCCTTACCTCTCCAGTGCTACCAGCTCTGCGGGAGGAGCATGGCATCCAGCTGGAGCCAAACGTCCACCATGTCTACACCCTGAGGGGAAGTCAGAAGGTGACCGTGTGTTGGGCACAGCGGGGACCGCTCCAGCAAACAAAGGAAGGGTAGGGAAGAGCTGCTCCCTGGGTCCCGAGAGGGAGCTTATTTTCTTTCCCATTAGGTGTGTGATGCTCAAAAGGCAGGCGAATGGTCAAAATCAAAAATAAATAGCCAACGGAAATAGGCGCCCCTCCCTGGGAATGGTAATTGCACAGGATGAAAGTTTATCCAAACACACGAGAAAAATGGTGTGTGTTGGAGGGCGGCGGGGGGGGAAGGAGTGATCCTTACTGGAAAGGAGATTTGTTTACAACATTTTATTTGCTCCTTAGTTTTTAATGCTGTTCTGGCCCTGTGTCCTGTAAACAGAGCAGCTTTTCCATTCCCCAGCCGTGCCAGGCGAGCCAAGGACAGAACAGACTGAGCTGCCGCCAGACTCCTGGGCCACCGAGGTCTCCCGGCCTCAAGAACCCACGCCCAGCCGGGGGTCCGAGAGAGAGGGGCACTTGCTGGGCTGCAGCAGAGAAGGGTGGGATGTGAACTCCAGGTATGGAAACGGGAGAAGCCTGTAGGGCTTGTGAAATCGGCTCCTCTCTCTGCCACCCGGGGCAGGAGGCAACAGAAAGGCCTCAACTACCCAAGGTGCATGTCTAATGGGGTATTCGGTAGGGGCCCCTTGGACGGTAGAGGCCCCGCACAGTGTCTGGAGAGAACGTGGCCTTTGGGAGAAAAAGCGGGACTGGTAGTAGAGTCGGCCGAAGGGAATGTGGTGTTGAGTGAGCTCAGGAAGGAGATCACTGCTCCCAGAGTCAGGGTCCAGACATCACCCCCATCAATCCTCCTGGCCAGCAGCTCAGCCCTCTCCCCAGGACTGAACCAAACAGGCCAAAGAGCTTGCTCGCAGCCAGAGAGAATCAGCGACGCCCTGGCACATCAGGGAAACACAGACTCAGTGGCGGAGTGCACATTGGAAGTTTCTCTTCCCGTCCAGACACGGAGAACATCCGAGCCAAGAGTCATGGCGGGCGGGCCACTGGGCTCCGTGTCGAGAGTACAGAGGGCACGCTGCCTGAGCTCAGAGTTGCTGGCGCTGGGCAAAGGGCTGTGCCTGCAATAACTCATGGACGCCTGGCTACCAGCCCCACGGAGCAGTTTAAAGAGAAGGAAACTGAGGCCCGGGGAGGCAACGTTACTCCCTCGAGGTCTCAGGGCTAGAGTGGGCGGGATGGTTCTGGCCGGGGTGGCCTGGAGCCAGAGGGCGCTCCAGCTAGCCTCTCTTTAAGGTTGCAGGGTCCTAAAACAGTCACCAGAGTTCCTCAATTTCTGCACAAAAAAGAGCCCTCTGTCCCCACCACTGCCTCCTCACGTACCGCTGAGGTGTAAATGGGAAAAACTCAGACAGGTGTTTTGTTTTGTTTTGTTACAGCAGCCAACTGGGACTGATACAGCTTGCATTTTCAGTCCCTCCGGAGATGTCCGTAGAGAAAGCAGAACAGGGCGTGGAGGATGGGGTGTGTTCCACGGTGAGTCACTGACCCCCTCAGCTTCATATCCTCACCTGTAACAACGAGGTCTCAATACCTTTCACGAAGTGGCTGTGAGATTCGAACGAGAAGCTGTGAAATTGTAAGGCACTCTAGAACACGGGACATATTGTTTCCTGGATTGCCTGATTTTTCTTGGCTGAACGTCCTATCATCTCTCAAATGTCTGAAACTGTGCTGGTGACCGAAGCCCACAGAGGGCATCCCCTTTGTCCAAAACTCTAATTCTACTAGTTTGTACCAAGTGAGAGGAAGAGGGGGTGGAATTTGGGTTCTTCCCCTCTTCCCGAAGAAGGTGGACCTCCCACCTATACCTCTGCTGCTCCCTTTTCCTTTCTGCGCTCCTCCCCGTGGGAGGGGTGGTTAATCAGAGAGCAAATGGGAACAGACCCTCTCTCCCGGAGCCTGCTTGCTTTTGAGTGACACCTCTTCCGTCTTTGCCTTCTGTCCCCAGGTAGTATTCCCTGGAACCCGGGCCCATCCCCTGTAGTAGGGGATCTGCCCATCATTACCCAACTTCTCTGCCTGTGACTTTACTGGAAAAGTTTGCATTAGGGTGAAGGGTAGACAGCATCATCCATCCAGAGTCTCCAGGAACCTTAACAAAGAGTTCATCTGGCAAATGCGATTAACACTGTACATAAGATCCCAAAGGCAGGGAGCATCTCATATATGGTCCCCCCCCACACTTCTGTGTTTCTCCTATTAGACTCTGTGAAATTCTTCAGGAATTTTAACCTAAACTTTTGAGTTTAAATTTCTCATTCCGACCTTAAAAATGAACCCAGCTCTCAAATAATCAGCCTAAAAACAGACACATACTATTTCAAGAAAGGTTTCTGCAGGGAAAGCAACCTATCAAGCAACAAGCACATTTTCTCCACTGTTCAGGAAACACTTTATTGATGAATAATGGGCAAACGCGAAACCAGCAAATTTGGCGGGACACGAAGCCACAGGTCATTAGTAGGAAAAGTCAAGCCAATGTCTTTCATGTACATCTACCTCTTCCAAACTGCCATGCCGAAACTGAAGAGCTCTGAACTTGAGGCCCCTTAGCGATCTTGGTTCTGATCCCAACCTTCACATGTAAAACTTGGTCTAAGTGATTGATCCATGTGATTCTGTTTTCTGAGGATCGAAGGTTGATCACAGTGCCTGCCACGTGATCGTGAACATGAGTGAGCATCTCAGGGATAAACTTCAAGGTGTCAGGAGTGACCCGGCTCCTGCTCTTATAAGGGGAAGGGGGAAAGGGAGGGAGGGTTGGGGAGAAGGCGGTACTTCAAACAAGTTCAGTGTAAGCACAGTAAATGCCGTATGAAAACCCCACGGTTCAGGAAATAGGGATCAGCATTTTTTGAGTACCTATCCAATGCCAGATAAATGTGTTAAAAGAACGTGCGCCTGGTCAAGAGGGCAGAAGGAATTCAGGAAGGCATCCCCGAGAAGGGAGGCTGGGAGCTGAGCCTCGAAGGACCAGGAGGACTTCAGTAGCCTGGGTCCCCCCAACATTGAACTTTTTAAAAAAATAGACTCATCTAAGGGGCGCCTGGGTGACTCAGTTGTTAAGCGTCTGCCTTCGGCTCAGGTCATGATGGGATCGAGTCCCACATCGGGCTCCCTGCTCCGCTGGAAGCCTGCTTCTCCCTCTCCACTCCCCCTGCTTGTGTTCCCTCTCTCGCTGTGTCTCTCTCTGTCAAATAAAAATAAATGAACAAACAAACAAACAAATAAATAAATAAAATCTTTAAAAAAAAAAATACTCATCCAGGAAGAATTGCCAGAGGGTTAAAAATCATGCTGAGTTCAATCAAAAATCACCACTGGAATGTGAAAGGAACTCTCTTAATTAAGCAATTCCAGAACATTCCCAACTCTTGGTTACAGGAGGAGTGGTGGCGAGCCGTGATATCCCGAACTGGCCTGTAAGGTGCACCCTCTGTGGACCGTTGCCAGGCTGGTCGGGGCGCTGAGGGTGCCCTGGTGGGCCAGACCCCACAGTGGTGGGTATCAGCAAGCCCCACCCATGAGGCCCAAGGACCCCGAGAACCGCAATGCTTCAGAACAGACTGGCTTTACACTGAGGACGTTTGAGGCAAAGGGTAAGGAATGTTCCATGTAGTTTAGCTTCACTGCAGCTCATACGTGGAGACTGGATAGACCGGGTGCCTGTCCAGCCCTTCTGGTCTGGATATTTCACTCCCTGGACGGTGACAAACCCTGGTCAGACCCCAATTATAATGCCCACACGATGCTACCTTCAGCGGCTCACCCTACAGGGCATCTGGCTGAGATCACCAGTCACTGTCCAGCACCAACAGTCACATAGGAAGGAAAGGTTACAACACAGAGGAACAGGCGATGTGTTTCTTTTTCCGACGCCTAGACTTATGTTCAGGGCCGAGGATGGAGGGGACCCACAAGGACCTTGAGGTCCTGAGCCTCTGCACCAGCAGCTGGGCAGTTCTGAAGCTAGCGGGAGCCCCGAACACAGCCAGCTTCGTGAGCAGGACAATGTGACAAGGTGTCTTCCACACCCTGCTTTCCCTACCTCTCTAAAACCCAGCCCCGAGTTGCGGTAACAGCGGGGCGAAGGCAGGCAACGGAGGGAAGAAAGGAGAAGGAGATGGAAAACCATTAAACAACAACAACAACAACAAAAACCCTTTGACAGAACTTGATAACCTGAAGTACACAGTGATCGGTGCTGGACGGCATACAAAAGCCAAAAGGCAGGTCCCAGGACGGGTCAACTTAAGACTTAATATTTGCCTTTCACTAAGCAAACTAATAAATCCCCTCCAGCTGTAACCACGCAGAGCTCCCAGTTTTTATTTATTGGTCAAAAGTATAGGCAGTCCCCCCCCCGCCCCCCGTCACCCCGGGCAAATAGCAGTCCCCCTTCCCCGTGCCTGCCGTCAGTCTATATGTCTATTTGCCTTCTCCCTCAACAAACTCAAGTTCAGTGCAACTGACAATGAGTGCAAACAGCTTTGAAGTATTCTTCGGTAATGGACTTCCCGGGACAGCCCCGTTTTTGGCTTGTGCAGCCGAAGGCAAAGGGAGAAGAGCTACTTGTCAGAGAACAGGCAGGCCTCAGCTGGGTCAGGCGAGGCTTAGAACTTGACACATGGGAGGGACCTTAGAGGACCATCCACACCACCCACTTATCCCTCTCTCTCCCACTTTGTGGATGAGAAGACTGAGGCCCACAGCAAAGGACCTTGGGGCTGAAGTTAAGGTAGGACTAAAGTACAGACTTCCAGACACCCCCCTCCCCTCTCCAGTTCAGAGCTCTTGTCAGCCTGGGCATAGAAGGTCTCACTCAGAAGCAGCGGTAGGGGGACCCAGCCCTGCTTCCCACCAGCCTGGCATGACGGTCTTGTCCAAGGTCAGTGGCCATTCCCAAGGTCATCCTTATGCCCTTTAAACCACATTCCCCTGAGCAGAGGGCCATGCTTCACCATTAGAACCTTCTATTTCTCCATCAACACTGGGGCTTGGCGGACCCTTTGAAGAGGATAAAAGGTCCCCGTGGGTCAAGTTTTGATGCCACGGGAAAATCTCACAGGAAAGCCTGAACAAAATGTCCGGGACAGGGCCCTAACTTGAGGTTATGTTCATAATGGATCACGGCAAGATGAGTACGTTCAGCATGTGGATGAAATGCCTTTCTACCGTACCTTGGGCAACAGCTGGTTTACTCTTCTCAAATGGAGCAAAAAACCAGCAAACCTTCAAGTCACGGACTCGATTAAATACGACGGCACTGTGCATGTCAGAGACAGAAGAGGCTTCGGGGATCACGTGGCCCGACTCCTTCATTTTACAGGGAAGGAACGAAGATGAGGAGCTTTCGGAGACAAAAATCTCAGATTTCCTTGTCTCCCCACTCTGTGCTTTTTTATCAGCGGAAGGCACCCTGGATCCAGAAGCAAGAGACCGAAATATGCTGGGGAGGGGGCACAGTGCACTTGCCTCAAAATCTCATTAAGAAGTTGACATTCGTGGTCTCTAGGCAGCCCACGAGCCGCTCTTCACAATCCTACAGCTTCGCCTGCCAGGCTGAGGATCATTCAGCCCTCTCTCACAGTCCTCTCCTGCTCTGCCAAAAAGGCTGCCTCCCCCAGGCCTGGGTGATCCCTCGTCTGATGCTGGAAAGGGGATTCGTGCCTCAGTCAGAGGTAAATCTACATAAAGGTGATGCCTTTAGACCACTTTGAACTCTGGGATTCTATGTGGACGAGAAGATAAGGAGAGAGAGAGAGAGAGAGAGAGAGAGAGAGAGAGAGAGAGATTGTTGCCTTTGGCACAACAAGGAGACTTCTTCTGGAACCAAAGACCGTACGTGGGACATGAATGAAGGGAACATCTGAAATGAGTTCATCTTTTTAAAAAGAAAAGGGGTGCCCAAGGCGCTGGGGTAGCCTTCCTTCTATGGCAGTGAAGGCACAGAGAGCCAGAACAGGGGCAAAGACTTGGGGGCATGGGGGATCTCGATCTTTGCATGGGGGTAACGAGAGTTGGGTTTCTCGATGTTTGCATGCTCATCTCTACCTTGGCAGGCAATGAGCCCCCATGTGGCCACAGCATGCAAGAGGGGCGGGACGGGCTGAAGCCTCCCGTTAGAGCACTGCAGACGCTCCTGCCCGTCTTTCAACAGAAACGATGGAGGCCTGACCCCCTGACAAGAAGCAACAGCTACAGGATGGCATGCAAGCCCGAAAGCCTGGCTTTGACCAACCTGAAAAGAACCTGTAATTTGCCTTCAGATCGTTCTTACTTGTCAAGAACACCAAAAGTTCGGCAGGTACAACCTTCCCGTCCGCCTCCACCGCCCACAACCACCACCAAGCTCTGCTCCCTTATCCCAGATACAGGCAGGGTCTGGAGAGGGAAGAGGGAGCCGGGAGGTCCCATTCGACATGATCAGAGTGGAACTCAAAGGTGATCCAGAGACTCTGGAGGGAAAGTACACACTTGGACCCCATTTACATGTCCTTGATATTTTAAAGAATCCTAGAGTTCAAAGGAATCTCAGGAAGTCCTCTAGCCAACTCCTTTGCTCCCTAGACAACCCTACCCCGATGATTGTAGCTCTTACTCTCTCTAGCGAAGACGCAGAGTTTTCTTCTTGGCTCATTCTACATGGTACGTGCATGTCTCTCGGACACGTGCAGTCTGTCCCCACCACCACCACCCCTGTTCCCGGTGGCCGTGGTAGTTTTGTTTCCTAAGGAACTGTTCTGCTCTTAACAAGAAAGGTTATTAGCATCGCCTTTTTTAAGTAGAACAGGATTGGAGAAGAATCCCTGATACCTTGAATGGCTCCCATGTCCACTATCCACAGGACTTTTTCTGAAGGAAGTGGTCTCAGCTGGTTTGTTACATCCAGGTTTTTATTCAATATCATGCAACCCTACCACCCGGAAAACACCTGATGTGGTCAGGACTGGGTGCTTGATCCAACGGCCTCCACCTATAGCCTGCCAAGTGGTGAACCATGTGGTCAGACACAAGGGTTCTGAATGGCAGCTGGTCGGGCTAATCAAGAGCATCAGCGAACTATGGCAGGTAACTTAGCAGCAGAAGCAATGTCATCAAGCCACCCAGGAGCGTGGCCAATTGTTCTGGTTTGCCCGGTGTGCCCAGCACTGTCCCAGGTTTATCACAGAAAGTCGTGTGGTCTGGGACAGCTAGCACCCTCAGCTCATCATCACAGGAGAATTCTAGAATCAGGAGCAGGGAGTCGTGCTGCTGAGCAGATGATCAAAATGACCTTGGCGTCGGAATTCTTGCTGTTTCTGGAAACTGTCTAGCAAATGGATGTCTTGAATGACTTTGGGCTTCTAGAAAGGCCTCGCCAGGCAGCTGCTGGGCAGACTGTTCCTGTCTACCTTACTTCCAGAGCAACTTGGAATAAACCCATGTTAATGCTGGTGATCTAAGGGGTCTCTGTTCCTTGAAACCTGAAGGACTCTAACCAGTACGACGAGTCTGTGTGCATGTCAAGGAAGGAAGACCAAAGCCCACGAACGAGCCTTACATGTCAACAGCGGGAAACGACCTCAAGGGGTTCCCGCCACTCATTTTGTGGGGAATCCGAGAGGCCAAGAAGGACCCCATTGCTCCCCTGAGCAGACACCGAGGTCGCTCTATGGTCACAGAAACACATCACCTACAAACAAAGAGAAGATATATGTGTATGGCTTTAATTCTTCCTACAAAGGCAAGCCATCATTTGCTTTAGAAGTAGAATGAACGGACATCTTTGGCTCTGCGACTGAAACAAGGTCGACTCCAGAAGTGTTTTCAGCCATGTGCACGGTGGCACTGGAGGCATGAAACAAACAGGAGTCATGTTTCGAGGGGCCCGGTCTGCCGTCAGGAGTGACACCGGCATCTGAGGGGCAGAGGGTCTCCGATAAACACACCAGCTCTGGTAGCGAGATGGTTTGTGACAAAGCACCACACTCTGGCAGGGGCCCCAAATGCCATCTGAGGGAAGGGGTCTTCACAGCTGGTGGTGCCTCTGTGTCAACAGAAGACAGGTGGGAAACGGATAGAATACTATGTCGATTATACATCAAATGACATTTAAAAAAAAAAAAAAGAGCAGATGGGGGGGATGAACACACAGCATTCACTTTTTGCTCTTCCAGACAAACATCTGGGTGGGATCCAAGCAAAGGAAGCTGGACATGGAGGACACCAGCGCCCCTACAGGAGCCCCCTCCAATGTCCCTGACATCTGAGGTCCCGAAGAACTTCTGCACTGACCCGCATCACTCTGGAACCTGAGTGGCCGGATCCCAAAGAAGCGAGAGGACATTCTATTCCAATGCTGCTCACATAGCAACACAAACACTGGCCTCTTTAGAAGGAACAGGAACAAAAATTAAAATCCCATTTGACCTAAGTGTGGTTAACAATTCACTCTGTATCCGGCTGGAAGATAATGGAGCAAACACAAATTGCCGAGTCCAAAGGCACAGCAGACGGGGGAGCTGGGGGGCAAGAAAGGGTGTGGTAGAAAGCCCTTTGGTTCCCGGGCATTGGGCGGGGGGGGGGGGGGGAGTCTTAAGGGCAGGCAGCAGCAGAGGAAATGTTTTCCACAAGAGGGAACGACAAGGTCTGTGATGATGGTGACTTGTCAACTGTAGGTTGCGTCCAGCTCGTGCGGGTCCGGACATAGACTCCTCCTCAGTGCAAGGGTCTTTACTTTCTCCTCCAATGTCTTCTCAAAGCCAGAAGTTTCTTTTTTCTCCAAAATAAGAATTCTTGAGAAGATCCAGAGCTCTTGCCTCTTAAGAGATGGCCCCATATTAGCCGGGTACTTCGCGAGGTCCCAATGGCGTACGTTGGCTCCCCCCAGCTTCCTGGTGGCAAGTGGGAGTGAGGAAGAGCGGCCCTCAGCCGCTGCTCTTTTCCAGGCCTGTAGACCGAAACACAGCATCAGAGTTAGATTCTGCCTTCTGCTCTTTCAGCAGTGAGCTTGACTCTCCTGTCTTTAGTCCGTAACGTTCTAGCCGGTGAACAGAACCCACAGTGCGAAAAGCACTATTTGAGCTAAGACAGGAAAAAAAAAAAGGGAGGCCTATTTATACCACTCAAGGAGCTCCCCCTCCACTGAATTACTGCCAGGAACCCTCCACTCAGATCTCACCACTATAACCACATAGCTGATTTAAACAAACAAACACAAAAACAAAACAAAACAAAAAAACAAAACCCAGAAAACACCGAATATAGCCAGCCCAGAGGAAGTGGAAGCTTCTGTTTTTCAGCATGTCATGACATTGTCTGTGAGATTCGGCGCAGGAAAACGTGGAGGTGTTAGGTCACCCACTTTATAGACAGGAACACTGAGGCACAGAGGCTGCTGGTGTTCTTAGTACAGGATGGCAAGGGCCTGGTCCCTAACCTAATGTTCACTTTAGCTGGGACGTCTGTCTGTTCTCACAAATCCCTTAACCACGAATTAGGAAATTATCCAGAACAAAGGGGTCCCTGGGAGGAAACGGGAAGACTCGGCTTAACACATTTGTTTTCCTAATGCTGATTGCAAATAAGCAAAGATGGATGTGGGCTCCACATACTTTCCTGACTTCCCACCACCCCCTGTGACCACCATTTCTGAGGGGCAAATATAGCTAGTGCCACCAGATGCCCCCCGGGGACTTCCCCTTTTTAAAATTGGCGAGGCCCAGCGAGGCAAACAAGGGGCCTACTCCCAGACATGGGTAATCCAGGCCTCACGACTGTGGCAATCACCATCCACCCACACGGAACCACCGCCTGCAAATGCATGCGTGCCCAAGGACCAGCCCGGGTGAGATGCCGTGAAAACGGACACAGAGCAGGCAGGCAAGCCCCGGCCTTGCAGGCCTTAGAAGAGAGGGGATACTGATCAAGCACGAGGCCGGAAGGACATCGATGGCCGAGGGACAGACACTTGGAGATTCTGGGGGCGGTCTGGGCCAACAGGCTCCCATTGGCCCCTCTGCAGACCTACGGAGGTCGCACGCAGCCTAGCCTGTGCAGGGGTGCTCTCCTTCCCGTGGGTTTTGGCTACTGCCCAGGCAGGGACACCCAGAGACAAGGCACTAACTGTCAGGGATGGGAGGAGGTCCCAGTGAGGGCCTGCCTGGGTCGGGCGGGGGAGTTGGGGGGAGAGACCGAACAGAGAGAACACAGAAGACATTCCTCTGCCAGAGAGCTGTGGGGCGGTGTGTGTGTGTGGGGGGGGTCTGCATGTTAGAGCCACCTACCCACAAAAAGTCAGCCAGCGTGCCCATGCAAAGGCACTCTTAGGCTCCGAGAGGCTCTCTGATTGGCCGCCAAGAGGAACCCCTAAGTCTCACCCAGACACTCTTTCATTTGGACCCGAAAACACCCTGAAGAGCCCCAAAGTTCTGCTAACTCTCCTCAGGTTCCCTTTCCCCTCCCGGGCAGCAGCCCTCACAGAGGGCCAGGAGGAATCTTTTCCCCAGGGAGATGCACGCAGCTAGCAAATTAATTGGCAGCAGTGGGTGAATCACACAGGGACTTCCTTCTTGTTGCCCAGCAACCACATGCACTTGGCAGGGGGACATGAAACACAGAGGGGAATGTCGGGAGGCATTTGCAAAATAAAATAAAAAGCAAAACATACAACATCCCAGACTCATCCCGGCAGGCAGACCCAGCCAAGGCGGGGCTAGGGGGTCGGGGGGTGGTTGTGATGGGGTTGAGGGGGGAGAGAGATGAGGGAATCACCGCAGGGAAGCAAAATAAGGTTAGGACAGAACCAGCCCAACAGAGCCTAACACTCCGGCCGCCCTCCCTCCTCCCATAAACTCTGCTAGGTGTAGCCTTTGTATTTGGCCGAAGACACGCCTCCGGGAGCCTAGAGAAAGGCGAGAGGGGGGCTCACAGATTAGCAGGCACCTAGAGGTTTGCAAGGTGACCTAGAAACACGCGGCCCAGAGGGTTTGCAAAGCCTGCCGCCGGGTGACTCTACCTGCTGTTTATGCTTGTCCAGCATGCATCATGCCCAGGTGAAGTCACTCTGCCACCTCCAGGGCAGGGTCCCCTTCCCCCACTCCTTTTCCACTTGAGTGTTTTCATGCCCGTTGCCATGGTCACTGGGGCTGATTAGACAAACCTTGGACACACCGCCCTGCCCTTCAGAACCTGTCTCTGGCCACTCTAACAACTCCCCGAGTGAAATGTAGGCAGCGTCCGTGTTGGGAACAGCCCACGGAAGCAAAGCTGGGGACCAGGAAAGGGAGCACTGGACCAAGAGAGCCCCTGTGGCTGGCTGGCTATTAGCCCGCAAAGACACCCAGGTCCTAATCCAGGCAACCTGTGAATGTGACCCTCGGTGGCAGAAGGGGTCTGACGTGCAGAGATGATCCTGGAGGACCCAGGTGGGCCCCAAGAGTCACTTACGAGGGTCCCTACAAGAGGGGGGGGGGGGGTGGGGAGGAGATGTGACACAGGAGAGGGAGTGAAATGTGAAAATGAAAGCAGGAGTCTGGAGTGATTCAGGGAGGAAATGGAAACACAGGGGCCTCCAGAAGCTGGAAAAGGCAAGGAAATGGATTCTTCCCTAGCACTTCCAGAAGGAACCAGCCCTGCGGGTACTTTGACTTTAGCCTAGTGGAATGAGCCTCCAGAATGTATGAGAATAAATCTGTGCTGTTTTAAGCCATGAAGTTTGTGGTAATTTTACGACGGCCATAGGGAACTAAGCTTGTCCATCGGGCATACCACGCCTCTGTCTCTCAGGAGACCTACAGAAGAGGGGATCACGGTGCGGATGTAGGTGACAACGGAATGCCGCGGGTCAGAAGGGACGGGGTCCCGCATTTGGCTTATAAATGTCTAACAGACACCCTGCAGGCTCAGAAGGAAAAGGTCAGGTCCCTGAGAGCAACCGAGGCAAGAAGCAGCCCAGGCTTAGAGGCAGACTCTCAAGTTATACCATTTGTGACTGTCAACTGGGGCTGGTGGCTTAATCTCTGCAAGTCTCGGTTCCGTGCGTCATCTGAAGAACAGAGATGATATTATTATCTGCCTTGCAGAGCTGTTAGGATTAAATGATACACTGCGTGAAAAGCACAGGGCAGATGCCAAATATACAGATACAAACGGTAACTCTTCGAAAGGATTAGGCATGCACATATGGGCAGAAGCGGTTCGGTTGACTATCCTCCCTTTCCTACTTAGTAACATAACTCTTGAGTTTTGGCTGGCACATTGTGGCCCAAAGTAAAAAGATTACCGTTTCGCAGTCTTTCTTGTAGCTATAGCCATGTGATCAAGATCTGGCCAAAGAGATGTAAGCAAAAGTGCCGTGGGAAGTGTGTCCAAAAGGTGTTGGAGGGGGATACCTCCCCCAACTCAGTGGTAGAGCATTTGACTGCAAAAGGTGTTGGAGGGACGCCACTGTTTTCCCCTGTCTGCCTTTCCTACCTTCTGCTTTCAAGGAGGACATGATGGCTGGTGCTCCAGCAGCCATTTTGGACCATGAGGGACATTGATGATGGGAGTCATGCACTAAGATGATCTAACAAGAAGATGGGAACCTGGGTCCCTGATAACTCCAGAACTACCACACTAGCCTTGGATGGCCTTTCTTTGGATTTCTGTTATGTGGGAGAGAATGCTGTTCTTAGTTATTAAGTCATTGCCATTTTAGAGTTTTCTAATAACCATAATGGATATAATATATCACAGATCTAGAAAGACAGGATTCAGAGTCAGTCTAGATTAGTGGTTCTCAAAGTGTAGCCCTGGACCGACAGCTTAAGCATGCACCTGGGAACTTGTTAGAAATGCAAATTCTCAGGCCCCACCCCAGACTTACTGAATCCAAAACCCTGGGAGTGGAGCCCAACAGTCTGTGTTTTAACAAGTTCTCCAGGTGGTTCTGGTACACTCAAGTGTGAGAACCACCATTCTAGAGCAAAGTTTCTCAACTCTGGAAGTAATGACATTTGGGACTGGATAACTCTTCGTCATCGTGGGGGGGGGGGGAGGCTGTCCTGTGCATTGTAAGATGCTTAGCAGCATCCTTGACCTCGACCCACTAGATCCAGTAGCACTCTCCTCTCCGTGTGACCTTCAAAAGTGTCTCAGACATTGTAAGTGAGTAAGGGCAGGAAGGGGAGAGTCAGCAAAATCACTCCCAGTTGAGAAATGCTTTCTCTTGGGGGTGGTCCATTCTTGACCTTGGCTGCACCTTAGCATCACCTGGGACGCTTCTCAAAATTCCAATTATCCCTCCAGCGCGGTGAAACTAGAATCTACTAGGGCAGGACAAGGTGGCAGTTAAGAGCTCTCCAGGTGATTCCAGTGTGCGGCCAATGCTTAGAGACACTGCACGCTGCAGAGGGCCAACAGGCCCAGAGGAGAGACGGCTCTGAGCCGGGGAAGGTGACACACCACTATCCTGACTATGAGAAGGCACACAAGATGCTCCCAAGCAGACGCTATAAAAGCATGACTGCTGTCAACCTGGGAACGGGCATCCTAGTCGCCAGATGGGGTGACTAGATGGGGAGGAATTCCTGGTGGCTGTGTCACCTCATTTCCCATCAGAACTGGGCGGACACCTTTCGGTGTCTCCCATGAATAACCACAAAGGCCTCAGTTCCCTCCCCTAATAAACAGCACACATTGAACCAGCTCCCATGAGCTAGAAACGTGAGCTCATTCAACAAAAAGAACTGTCTTAATAAAGACAGGGGTACGGCAGTGGGGCCTATTTAGAAACGGGGAGCATTAATTCTCCTTCCAATGGGTAAACTCCCCAGGCACTGACACCACAATCCTCCCACAAGGATGCACTCGGAGCGAGGGGAGATTTCCCATATATCGAACATAGGCCTGCAAATCAGCTTGGCCGGGGCTCTGCACGGGGCTGGGAGCAGAAAGGAAGGAAAGAATTCAATGAGGAACCAGCAATGAAGAAAGGGAGAGGCAAACAGGTTGATGCTCCTTGAAAAGAAAGATGAAGTCATGTGTAAATTGTCTGTCCTGCTGGGAACTGTCTTTTCCCTCATTATTTTCCTCCCTGCTTGCCCTGCATGAAATGCTGAGCGAAGCTCTTCCTCGTTTCCCTGGGCCCAAACCATTAAGTCCAGCACGTCACTGGGGGAGTGGGGCTGGAGAAGAGGAGGAGGCAGAAGAGGCGGCGGGGCGGGAGAGAAGCTCACAGGGCTCTGACGTTCTTCCGTATCCCCCCTTCATGGCAGCACCCAGATGAGCTGGCCTCTCTGTCTCCTGCCTACGGCAGCCCCGCCTAGCTAGCCCAGATGCAAAGATGAGGCACAGGTATGAGTCTGTAACCCTCAGCGGAAAAGCCCCCACCCCCACCCCGCAGTGAGTCTCTAAGAGGCCAAGGCTCAGCGCGATGGAGCCCACCAGCACGTTCCCATCCTTTCTCAGGGGTCCTGCCTTCTGCTCTTTCAGCCCACTTCATGCGGCCGATTGGAACACGGTAGAAGAACTCCAGTTGCTCTGTACCAGTGGCATGGGAGAGGCAAGGAAGGAACTCAGGTCCTTTTTCTGTGCCAGGGGCCTTTTAACAGGTTCCCGGGCTACCAGTCCAAAGCGTGCAGGACTGGCTGCTGACACTGGCCGTTTCCAGGGCTCCCCCATCCCTCTCCCTGTACCACCGCCCTTCTCCAGCCTCAAATCCCCCCGCTTGACAAAACCCTTGGTTCCCTCCAGCCTGTAAACCTCGTGTGCAAACGTCCTGACTCTTGCAAATGTGTTAAAAAATAAACTTTAAAAAGCTTCCAGATGTTCTGTTTGCATGGTGCTGTTTCTCTGCTCCTGTCTCCAGAGGCCAGTGCATGATGTCCGGCATCCTGACTGCCCAGATGAAATATGAGGCGGCCAAGAGGCACGGCCCGGGGGTAGGGGAGGATGCTCCTTCCCGTGGGACCACACTCAACCAATTGGCCCATCAACCCTCCCCCTGCAAAGATGCGACCCTATGCTTCCTTTTTGTTCTTCCACCATCCCCCATGGCCCGCTCCTTCCATTCTCCTAGGTGAGACATACATCCCTGGGGTCTGTTCCATGGAGTGCAGAGGCCTCCAAAAGACCAAGCCTGAGATCACCGAACAATAGGCCTTCAGGCTTTGTGTCCTCAGAGCACCCACCCCATGGCTCCCTTGACATCCTTATACCAACTGCCTTTGACACGGAGTCGAGCATGAAATGACACAGCGCACCCCTTACGTGTATGGGGTGAAATCACCATCTGCAGGGACATCGGAGGAGCTGGCCCAGCCGGAAGAGGGGAATGGTGTTCACGGCTGGTCAAGGCCCCTTGGGGCTGGTGGCCTCTGATCTGTAGAAAGGAAATTGCCAACGGGCAGCCTTGTGCACACACGGCCCCACACGCACCCTTCCCAGCACACACACACCTGAGGGCAGAGGATTCTTTGCTCAAGGTGATGCCTGCTCCCTTTGATGCTCGCCGGATGTGTTCCCATTGGGTGAAAACCAGACCTCAATAAAACCGGGCATTATCAAGAGGCTGGTGGTTTGTGATTGCACCAGCCTGTTATCTCTGTGGCCCAGGGTGGGGCTGCTTTGTGGTTCTCCATTGAAAAGCATTAACTTCTAGGTGGATCAAAGACACTTCCGAACCAGCCAACCTGGGTCCCTTGTTTATCCGCAGGAGATTGTTCCTAAAGATGGACTTTAAAGATTAATAGGGACCCCAGTCCCACACTCCCCTCTGTCCTCTCCTTATCATGCAGCCTGACCCTCGGGGCCACCTAATGGCCAATCACAAGGCCCTTCTCCTCTCCTTCTCCAGATGGCCCATATAACAATAGCTAATGGGGGACTGGGCCAGAGAGGGTCCAGCTCCGCTCTAACAATGAGGACCACGGGGGCCGAGACACACCTGCTCGGAGGCCTTGCCGGAGCTCCTCTGTCCTCTGTGAGTCACGCCAGGGATGGGGTTCCACAGGATGACGGGTGCTACCCTCTTTCCTCGGGAGGGATCAACGGCCAGGTGCTCTCACCGGGTCCCTGAAGTCCCTTGCGGGACTCTACTGTCTACCCAGACGTGTGAGGGCCCGTGGCCAGCCTGCAGTGAGGACATGGCGGGACCGCTGACTTGTCTGGATCTGGTACATCAAGGACTGTCAACCACGTGGGAGAGAAAGAGCACGTGCATTCAAGGGCTGCGGTGCTGGCGGGCTTCGGGGGCCCCGAATGTTCCTCCTCAGCACCCCGCAGGTCTGTCACGGGGCAGCTGGAGGCTCGCTGCAGCAGCCAGGCTTCCCTTCCGCGTCCGGAGTCCCTGGCTCGGTGTCTGGTCCCGAAGAGGCCAGCCTGAGAGCCTGAACAAGTGAATCCCTAGCGACATAGGCTAGTTATCTCAACAGGTGTGGGAGGGCCGCGGGCCACGGACACTCAACCCTACAGACAGGTGAACAGTCAGGAAGCACATGGCACGAGAGACATCTCTGCTTACAGAAACAGAGTCAAATCGAGCACCAAGTCCCGGATCTCGGGCAAGTTCCCTCAATTCTCTCTCACCCACGTGTTAACGGGGATACGAGCAGTACCTAGTCCGTCGTAGGACTGTCGTGAGGACTGAGTGAACTACAAGAGGCTCCTTAAGTCTGTCTGTCACTATAATCACCTCTCTCCCTATCTGTACTAAAAAATACAGGCGCGCACTTCCCAGGAAGGGAGGACGATGAGTCACTGCTTGGTTATTTTCCTGGTCCAGACCAGACCTCACAGGTGTACGGGAACTCCAGGCCCATCGGACGGTACTTTTTTTTTTTTCCTTTTGAAATCAATAACGTTGCCTGTAGCCTTTGGATCCGTCCCGTGCCCCCTCCCTGGAACGTGTGGGGGTGCGTGCCCGATACCGGGAGCAGGTGACACGGCCCCTCCTCAAGAGCCCCCACGGTGAACGAGGCAGCCTCAGCTGAGGACGGGGCTGAGATAAGGACGCGAGCTCTGCAGCTGCTCAGCCTGGAAGCGCGCGGACGCCCTTCGCCTCCAGCGCCTGGGTCGCGACCCTGCGTCTCTCCTCCTTCCAGACTGTGTCCACTCCTCCTGGGGCCTCTGGGCTGGGCCGCCCGCTCTTTCCCCCTCACTGGAGACACTAGCACCCGGAGAGCCAGCTCAGGCTACCCCGACGGGAAAGGGGGCCCCCAGGGCCCGGGCCCAGCACCGCCCGGACGGCATGTGGCGCGGGCGCCAAGGGCACAGGCGGGACGCGGGGCCTCGGCACCCGCCCGTCACGACGCGGCCAGGCTGCTACCCAAGGCTGCAGCTGGGCTCTCGGAGGCCGGGGGAGGTCAGGCAGCAAGTTCCCGGGACGGGCCACCCACACGGCACACCAGGGCTGCTGGACTGTCCCCGGGGCCCGCACGGCTCTGGCCCTTGGCCCTGACTCGGAACACTCCACCATATGGCCTCCCTCAGGGAGGATGAGAGGAGGAGAAGAATAAACTCGGGGCAAGAGAGGGCCACACCTCCCTCTGGGCGCCAGGGACCCTTCCCAGGCTTGGGGGAGGCAAGGCTGGAACCGTCGGGGCAGCAGGTCTGAGAGAAGCAGGCAGGTGTCACTACAGAAAATGAGCAACTGAGACCGCAGCGTGCCCACGACGAGACGGGGGTCCTCCCCTCTCCGTGCTCTGCATGCAGCCCCCAGAGAGGCTCCCAGGGTTGGATCTGAACTCCCGATGGCCTGAACCCTGGGTTACTTCACACTTTTCTAGTTAAAACCCAAACTGGATTTTCATGTTTGCAGAGACAGCTTTGACCAGAAGTGTAGGCAGCAGAACAAAACAGGAAGGGAAGGATCTCTCTTGTTCTCTCTCCCTTCCTCTAAAAGTACAGGGCGGGGGGGGGGGGGGGGGGGGGGGGGGGGGGGG
>NW_027397112.1:1510455-1625345 GCF_003265705.2 Callorhinus ursinus | reverse complement strand
AGGGGGCAGACAAAATCTTGGCAGCCTGGGCCTCTAGGTCCCCCGGAGCCTGGAGCCTGCCTGTGTTCTGTTGGAAGCTTTTCTCTTTCCTTTGGTCCCGCAGATACCAGTTGGTTGGTCACTGGTCGGGGCAGGGGTGGGGGTGGAGGGGAGCTGGGTGAAGCCCCGGGAAAAGAGAAGAAAGAGGTAAAGAACGGAGTCTGTGGCGCAGCTGCGGAGAAAAGAGCCTGAGTGCCTCATCTGGACGGAAGGCAGCCTTCCCAGGTTCCTCGGCATGCTGGGACTTGCTGGAAACCAGAGCCCCGGCTGGCAGGACGAGGGTGGACAGTGGAACCAGAATTCAAAGGGGCAGCCGGAGGAGGGGTGGCCCCGCGGGGTGGGCAGGGGAGGGGGAGGCTTCAGTGAATCATATAAATTAGAGACAGAAAGGATGTCAGGCCACCTTCACTTCCTTCCTCTCCTAATGTGAATTATCTCATTAGCCCTGAGCTTCCCAGAGGCTGACTCTAAATGATTCCTGTAATGGGGAGTTCAGTCCCCAGCCTCCCTATGGGGTCGGACTCCTAGGAGGGCTACAGAAGGGCTCTTAAAGGGACAGCAGCAAAGCACGCCAGTCACTCTACACGACGCGGGGTGCCTTCTGCGGAGGCTTCACGCTGCAACGTCATTCGGACCCTTGTGCCCCGTGTTTCCACATACAGGAATCCACTGTGAGAAAACAGTCATGGACATCGGGACAGGCTCGTTAACGACACCCCCTTCCCCCCAAAAGATGAGAGTCCCCGTTCTAACCCCTGGCACCTGTAAATGTCATCTCATGTGGCAAAAGGGACTTGGCAAGTGGGATTAAGTTAAGGGTCTTGAAATGGGGAGAGGATCCTGGATTATCCAGATGGGCCCTAAATGCCACCACAAAGGTCCTTCTCAGAGGGAGGCAGACGTAGGGCTGAGTACAGAGAGAAGAACGGACGTGAACACCGAGGCGGAGGCTGACGTGATGTGGCCACAAGCCAAGGAGTGTGGCAGCCTCCAGAGGCTGCAGGAGGCCAGGAACGACTCTTCCCTGGAGCCTCCAGAAGGAACCGGCCCTGCCCACAACTTGATTTCAGTCCCGTAAGACTCATTTCAGACTTCTGGCTGCCAGACCTGTAAGACAGCACATTTGTGGTTTTTGTTTTTGTTTTTAAGAGAGAGAGCACGCATATGCCAGCAGGGAGGGGCAGAAGGAGAGGGAGAGAGAGAGAATCTCAAGTAGGCTCCATACCCAGCACGTGAGCCCAGTGAGGGCCTTGAATGACCCTGAGATCATGACCTGAGCCAAAAATCAGGAGTTGGACGCTTAACCGACCGAGCCACCCAGGCGCCTTACATTTGTGTTGTTTTAAACCACCAGGCTGGTGGTGACGTGTTATGGCAGCCCTCCGAAACTAAGACGGATATGGATCAAGTTCTCGCTACCAGGATGGACTTCAGAGCCTTTCACAGCCAAAGAAGAAATGTGGGAAGCATCAAAGAACTGTTCAACCATAACTACGCTGTGGGTCCTACAATGAAATACTATACAACCATAAAGACACTGAAATATTATTTTTTTTTAAAAAATAAGGGATGAATATATAACTGAGTATGGATCCTGAATATTTTCCTTGCCTTTTAGAAAATTTTCTAACGCTAAGCACCTTATAACTACCCCTGTCATCCTATAAGTCACAATTTGGCAGAGAGAGTCCAAGAATCCAAGGTCGGCACCTTTCTGGATTGTGAAGACTGCCCCCTGGCAGAAGGGCTCTGCTCCACACACACCTCAGCCTGGCATCACGGCCCTCCACCCACGGGCCAACGGGCCTGCAGACTCTCGCCCCTAACATACGAACCAGTCCTGTCTCCTTACACGCAATCCGGTCCCCTGGACCCCTCACCTCAAGCCTGTTCCCCTAACCCGCCACAGAGCACATTCTCGTCTGCCTCATACTCTTCTGCCGAGGCCGTCCTAACAAATGGCCACAATCCGGTGGCAAAAAGCAACAGACACTTCTGTTCTCCTAGTTCAGGAGGACAGAAGTCCAAAATCAGGGTGTGGGCAGGGCTGGTTCCTTCCAGAGGCCAGGAGGGGGAACCCATTCCAGGGGTGTGTCCCAGCAGTTACTGCTGGCTGCTAGCCGTCTTTGGCCTGCGGACCCCTCCCTCCAATGTCTGTTCCCATCTGGAGATCCCCATCCTCTCTGTGTCTCTCTGATCCCCCCCTGCTCCTCTCAGGACTTGTCAGGTGTGTCCTTCACGAATCGTATCTGCAGAGACCCTATTTGCAAACACATGGTCACGTCTGAGGTTCTGGGTGGCCGCGACTTCTGGGGGATGCTCTTCGATGCACTGCAGATGGCCTGCAGCGACACTCTCTCCTCCAGCTTCCTTTACTTCAGGTCTCAGCAACTCCACAAGGTCTTCTTGGATCTTCCCGGTCCCTTCTGGAAGGACCCTGGAGGCAGCCGGAGTCTCCTGAAACGACGAGGGCGGGCGGCCTCAGCAGAGATGGGATTCTCCACCGTGCCAGGGTTCCCACGGAGAACACCTCTCCGGAAAGACTCAGAGGAGATCCTGGGCTGGACGGGAGACGGAAGGAGATGGTCAGGCAGAGTCTGGCTTTACGAGGGCAAGGACAGAACCCAAGCCACTTGGCACGGTGCTGGGCAAGGAGAAGACACTCACCAGATGTTTACTGCCCCACCAGAGAGGCCCCCGCAAACCTCACCGTTCCTCCTTTCAATGAATGTGCGGAACATTTTGGAACAAAACAAAGAATTTGACAATTTGTATATTCAACGACTATTTGTGGAGCGTCTCCACAGTGAACCGCGCTACGAAATACAATCTGACGCAACTATACGCCTCTTTCTTCTTTCGTGATAAGACGGTGACAGACCACATGGCCAGAGACACCTAAATCAGCACCTCCATGATTATGTGGACTGAGACTCAGCACCCCCAGAGTTTCTAATATGGGCAGGTGGCGGGTTCCTCAGGAAAGCCTAAGAGATAAGGCCCTTCCTTGCTCCTTCTCGGCCCACTGGGGAAGGGAGAGAAGGCAGAGGAACATTCTCTGCTGCAGCCAAGGGCAGGCTCTCCGTTCCTGCTGCAGCCCAGACAAAGCACACCTACCGGGCGGTGACTTATCAGCTGTGGGAGGCCCACGAAGCTCTTAAGCCCCAGGTGGGTGCCTGGAAAGCCACCCTCCCAGGGGAGCGCAGACCTCGGGCCCTGCTTGGCTGCTAATCACCATAAGCACCACGGTGCCTCACCCCCGAGCTGGGTGGCCCTTAGCCACTCCCAAAGCCTCGCCACATTGCTCAGTGATCTCAGCTGGCCTCACACAGACCCTGGCAAGTAAGCAGGACAAGTGATGTTATTCTTCCCACTTTACAGATGGGGAAACCGCCTGAGCGTTCGAGGACTTGCTCGGGGCCACCCAGGGAGTATGTGTCCCAGGCGGTAGCCCAGGACGCTCCTTCTGTAGCCCAGGCAGGCAAATGGCGTCCCCACCGCCCCTGTACGGCCCACGAGTACTTCAGGGCTTTACATGGGAGACAACAAATATCAGGGGGTGGCTCTTCCCTCCGCGTGCTGGGCTGCTTTTTTGGGACCCTGGGGAGCATGACTTCCTAAAACTCCCACCTCTTCCTATTCAATCCACCTTCCTCCTCCTGCTTGACGGCTGGACGTAGGAGGGCAGGGACCGGCAGGGGCGGGCAGGACTTGGGTCTGGGCTGGGCCTCTCCCAAGAGCGTCGAAGCATGCCTTTTGGGATCCGGAAGGAGAAGCTCTTGCGTACGTGTGTGCTTTTCCAGGCATGGAGAAAAGAGACCTGAAGGCCTAGCTCGGCTCTCGAGCTTTGCCGACCTGCCCCACAGAGATTCTCAAAGCCGGGCCTCTGTTTCACCAAGCTGTCTCAAGCAGCCCCAGGAAGTGGCTGGGTGACTTCAGGGCAGGAAAGAGCGAGAAGAACACTACCCTCTTCTGGGGCCACGGGTCAGCAGGGCTGCTGAGTTAATGACCCTCGGGTTGGGCCTCCAGGGGAGGAGGCAGGGTTCCTTGGCTGGGGCCCCTGGCATGAGGAGCCCACAGCACCCAAAGGCATTCACGGCAGAGCTGGTGGGGGCCCAGGAACCAGGACTCTGCAGGCGGCACCTGCAGGGCAGGGGAGGGCAGGCAGGGCCAGCCCCATCCACAGCCCGCTCCGCCTAGAATGCCCGGGTTCAGGCTGGCTCCTGGGACCTAATCTTCCAGCCAAGGCTTCCCCTTACCAAACCATTTCTCGGTGCCCTTCCTCATCCCATGTGGAGTTTTGTGTCATCCTCAAAGCACCTGGGGAGACAGGGTACAAGTCAGAGCTGCATGGGCTCCTCCGCCTTCAGGTTCAGGCCAGAGAGGCACCCTACGAAGGTGAGGGGATGGCGTGCAGGCTGTGGAAAGCCCAGCTGCCTCCAGCAATCTAGGCCAGCGTCCGGTTCCCATGACACCCTTACTGGCAGCGTTAATAACTAACCACGTCCCAGACAGGTGCTGACGGCCTGCCCTTAGGAGTTCTCGTTCAGGGTTGACAGTGAGTCACTTCCCTTTTACAGTTTGCTAGCAGACTGAGTCACCCTGAGGCCGAGCCTTCCACACAAGTTCTCACACCTGGGCCAAGTCACATTTGCGCCCATGCCTTCGACCCCCTACTCTCCGGTCAGCTGGGCCCTGCGAAGCTGACCCTCATGGCCGAGGCCACACAGCGTCCCCCGTGACCCAGCCTCTGCCCTGCCCCCCCCCCCCCCCCCCCCTCCACAGGGACAGTGACGGGGGCCCGAGGAGTCCGGAGAGATGTCTGAAAGAGGGGTGCCTGACAGGTGGTCCCCTGGGCCCAATGCTGGGCGAGGTCTCTGTCGCCCTGGACCTTTACCCCAAAGAGCGGCCTCATATCTTCCCACCCCTCCGCTGGCAAATAAGGGAAGACTGGACGTAGAAAGTTCTAGATGAGGAGCCAAAGGACAAAACTGTGAAGCCATGTTAGCTCCATCATTCTGGGGAGGGACAGAGGCTGTGGGGTGGTAAACTGAGTCCCATGACTGTCCACATGCTCTCTGTGCGCTGCGTCAGGCGGGAGGCAGGCCTGGCCCAGCAGGACCAGGCTCCACGTGCTCTGGAGACACATATTAAATAAATAAACCTCGCCTGGGAGAACAAACCATCAGGGAACCCTTCCTTCCCCCACTCTTGAATGGCATTTTCCTACAAGAAGGTTTTTTATTCAAAAGAGAAGGAGAGAGAGAGAGAAAAAAATACGAAAAATTAAAAAGAGGCAAAAAGAAGAAAACACAAAACAAAACAAAAAACAAACCAACCCCAAAACCCCACTGAAATAGTTTGGGGATTTTACTCTTTTTTTAATCCTCAGAAAGCCCTTCCCGCTACCTGGTTTCTAAAACAGACCATAAACACAGATGACATCAGGCTGGACAGCGCTGGGCATCTCGCCGCCAGGGGCGCCCGGCAGGTGTGAGACTGACAGGCTGAGAAGAGATGACACTATTTCTATCATCAGAAGATGAAAACCAAGGCAGGGGGAAGGACAGGAGAGGCCGCGCGCCCAGGTGTGGCAGGAAACGTGACACCCCGCCAGCCGCTGGCCTTTCGGGTGAACCCCTCTTGTCTCGATGGGGCGACAGGGCGCTCCCTGGGGGCGGGTGGCCGCACGTCCCCCACCTCCCGCGTATCCGGGTGCAACCCATCCGCGGGGCTCCGAAAGCATGGCTGCAGTGCTGGGCGCCCCACGGAGCCCCCCACCCCTGGGACTTTCCGAACTGCATTCGGAAATCGGCTTTGGCAGCAGCGGCCATGATGCACCCTCGCAGGCCGTGAGGGGCTTTCTCTGCTACACGCGTCCTGCACATCGTGTCCGGGGACGCGGCCGGCCATGCTGCATCCCCAGCGCCGAGGGGACAGATGCCAGAGTGGAGAGAGGCTCCACCCCCGGTGGCTGGCTCGGAGAGACCAAGTGAGTCATCGGGCCTGAGCAGTGACCATGATGTCCCAGGGTGAAGTGGGGGAGGCCTGGGGATGGAGCCCGCTGCACAGACGCAAGCCACGGTGACTCACATTTGGACCCCGAGGGGAAGTTCCATCTGCGAGTCCTCTGGATGGCTCTCGTCCCCTGGGGTGAGGTCATCCCCGCTGCCGCTCAGAACTGGGACTTGCTTCTTTCTCCCAGGGCCCCGGCGTCCCACTTTCAATTATGGTTATGGCAGAAATCCTCATTTCAGCCACAGCACCTCTCCCTATGCAGCCCCCCACCCTGCACACACAGGACGGATGGACCTGAGCAGAGAGCGTCCTCCCTGCGTGTCAGGCTTTCTCATCTGTAAGAAAAAAAAAAAAGTTCTTCCTCCTGATGATGTCACACAGGAGCCCCGGGGGCCAAGAGGCAGTGACTGCGACAGGGCTTTAAAAGGAAGCGCACTAAATCAGCGCCAGTGGGTACCCCCATGTGGTTACTGCTTCAGACTCCAGCCATGTGGGCCTCCATCTTGCTCCACGTCCCCGGGAGCCATGGGTCTGGAAGTAGAGGAGAGCAGGGCCATGGGTAGAAAGTGTCCCCAGCAGAGTCAGTGCCCAGGAGCTCGGCTGAGTCGTTCAGAAATACCCATACACGCTGCTAAGGGTTTACCGGGGTTTACTGGGGAGGAGGAGGTCCTGGCCTCCATCCTCAGCTGGTTCCTCTGCCATATGCACAGGTGACAGAGAAGTCCCCCAAGACAGGAGCGAGGCGTGTGCCCTGACGGGCTTACGTTTTCAGTGCACTTAAGACCACAGGACATTAGCTAACAACCACCAAGACCAGGTCCTCATGGAAGCGTTCTGAGAAAGACACATTGTGTTAGGCGTGAGCTCAGGAGCACGCTGAGCCGGCCCCACCTGCATGGTCACTGCGACCACAGGACAGGAAGGACAAACGGCGAACGAGGACATTCCTGCAACTGTCAGCGGAGGAGGAAGAGAGGCGAAGGCAAGCGGAACGCGGAGAGGGCCCCAGGAGGGCTGCGCAGAGACCACGAGGGACAGCCTCGAGCTGCATCTTTGAGGGCAGCCTGCTCCCCCCACTGCCCTCCCCACAACTAGAACGGGACAATGAGGGCCTCTGGGCTCCCCCCTCCCATAATTTCCCCCCGTTCCCTTCTGTTTCCCCTTCCCCTTCTCTTCCTTGCCGCTGACCCCGCAGCGGGCCTGTCCGACGCCTGGTGGCTCTGCAGGCCGGGAGGAGCGGAGGCGGACCCTCGTGGGAAGCCACCACCCCGGTGCAAGAGGCCGTCCTAAGTTAGGCAATCACAGCTGTTGAGAACCAGCCCCTGAGGAACGGCCTGGAAGCTTCTGTGCTCATCCCCACTGTAAATGCCATTCCGTTGTCACATACACGGGATTGGGCAGGACAGGAACAAGCACCTCAATGCCCCTTCCGTTCGTGCCTTCGCCCCTCCACTGCTCTACCCCTCTCAGTCTCTGTACCAGCCCTTAGGAAGTGCGACACAGCACGCTTGTCTCAGAATCCTGCTGTGGCTCCCAGGTCCCTCAGTGAGAACGCCTGAAGCCCCCCCCCCCACCTCGCCCCCCAGGCTCTCCCTGACCTGGGCCTCATTCCAACCCCACCGGTGCTCCTGGCACTGTTCCCTCTGCAGAACACTCTTCCCCAGCGTGTTCACCGGCTGGCTCCTTCAAGCCTGTGCTCAGGGGTCACCTCCTCAGTGGGGTGCCTGCCCTGCTCAACACTGCAACCTGCCCTCCCGTCCCTGCCCTGCACACTTGGCCTGCCTTTCCTGCCCCCGTGTCTGCTCTTCTGCACAACACTATCACCTTATGTGTGAAATAATTAACATATTTACTATTTTGCTGTTCATCATCTACCCTCCCCCACACTAGAAGGCCAGTCCCATGACAGCAGGATGGTGTTCTCTGCCTAGAATAGTCCTGGCACACAGTGGGCCTCCCAAAACGCTCTGTTAGGCCGTTCCCAAGGGTGCAAGGGGCCCTGGATCTTAGGGAATGACCTGCTATTCAGGCTGAGGTCACCTGGGGAGGGCAGGCAGGGGGGGGCTAAGGAGGAGGGTGCTGTGTTCACAAAGGCAGTGCCCACAATCGGCCTGGAAATTCCCCTGGAGTCAGTCACACCCCTGCCCCAACTCACACACGGCCTGCCAGTCACCCAAGCACACACAGCCACGAAGGAACCCCTTCACCACCCGACTCCTCCCCAGGCCCACCCTCCCACCTGAGATCCACACCATCATCGGAGCACCTCGTCTCTGCAGAAAACATGCAGGAAGACAGGGACGGGGTAGAAGAAACACCCAAGTAACAGAAAACAGGCCCCGCTCCGCCCCCAGCGCTGTCAAGGCACCAGTGGGGGGAGGAGAACGGAAGCTCATGTTCCAGCTGAAAGAGCATCCAGTGCCCTGGGGGGGCCCCTGTGCCTGTGGGGTTTTGAGGAGGTGAGCACAGAGATGGCGACATGGCAGCGAGCCGGGGGTGAGCACGGGGGCAGGGTGTGGAAATACTCCAGGTTTGGGGGGAGGATACAAAGCAGGTCAGTCTGGCTGTGAGGATCCAAATTTGGGTGGGAAGTGGTAGCAATTAAGATTAAGTGTCCGGTGAGAATCCGTTGCTGGGATAACCAGTAAGGAACTATGACAAGGTTGCTTTTTGGTTTTGTTTTGTTTTTTTTTTTTTTAAATCAGAAAGTGGCATGATGAATACTGGGTTTAAGAAAGAAGTTTAGAGAAGACACAGGTAGGATTATTTTGGGAAAGAAAGGCTGGAAATCCAAAGGTCGGAGCCCCTCGTGAGGATCCCAGCTTGTGCTACCAAAGTCAAGATCAACAGGGTGGCTGGGAGAAGGGAGGGGAAGGATCAAATCCGAAAAAATTGCCGGGGAGCAATTGCCAGGATTTAGTGTCCTAGAGGATGGAGGAGTTAACACCATTGGACATCTTCCTTCTGCCTGATCCATGCGGAGTCAGATACATAAGGAAGGGAAGAGATAGGGCATCTGTCATGGTCTAGACTTTTATTGGTATTCACTGTATTATCTCATGTAACTCAAGACCTCCCTGAGGACAAGGTATCAGCATCTTCTAGGTGAGGAAACAGAGGCTTAATAATTCACCCAAGATCCTATCCAGAGCTAACAAAAAAAAAAAAAAAAAAAAAAAATCCCGCTGACATTAACTGTGTGCTTAACCCATCCCAGGCACTATGCCGGGCACTTCACCCCCGAATCCTCTCATCTCATGCCACGACATGGCAGGGATGGCTCTTTCATTGTCCCCATTTTACAGATGGGAAAACTGAGGGCTAGGGAAGTGAAGGTCAGCAGCCTAGAGAAGGAGGCAGTGATAGAAGGCAACCCCGGGTGAGGAAGCGTTCCTCTGCTTCCTCATCTGTAGGTTGGGTATGACATGCTCACCTGCTGGTGAGGTGGGAATGAGTTTACCCAGGTAGACGCCGTGAGAACCCAGCCCACCTGGAATTCACTGCAGTGACTGTTAGTATTTATTAACCTGTGTCTCTGGACCTTCTCCGGCAGCTAACTGCAAGGCTCCTGCCTGCCAATCAGCCCTCTGGGCTAGCATGCAGGTGCAGGTGCACAAGGGATGTCTGGAAAAAGGAGGTTTGCTGCAGAAGGAATAAAACCCCCCCGAGCGAGACGAGCAGCAGGAGTGTGGCTCCTCTCTGACTACCGCCCGCCACTCACCTTCTTTCTTGTCCTTCTTTCTTGGCTTGGAGCACCTCCCCAGGTCAGCCTCAAACCTCTGATTTCACCTAGAAAAAGAAGGGAGAGTTATACCTGGAAAGAACATAGTAAAACTCATCTTCAAACTTAAAATACAGAGGGAGCGGTCTCTGAATGCCAGCCAACCTCCCAAGGACATAGGAGTTTAATAATTGTTTAGTCTTTACTATAGAATAAAACTACATTCGTTCTGAATCAAGGCAAAAATCCATTTCCTTTGTCACAGACACGGCAAACGGGAAGGATACTTTCAAAGAAATACAGGTGATCATCCTAATACCTAGACCTACAAGAAAATGAAATGAGTATTACAATGGATAGCAATCTTTTTCCAAGTTAAAACAAATTTACAGTGGACCTTTACCAAAAACAGTAATAATAATAATCTATTGCCACAGTCCTGAGTTGTACTGTTTTGGGGGGCCCTTTTACATGACACTTTTCTGAATTATTTTATGTTCCGGCCTCATGGCACGTCTGAATTCATGACATGGGACAGCACATGAGGAACATCTAGCTCTGTGCCCGGTCCCTATCTTTATTAGCTATACTTTCATTTACTCCTTTATAAGTTTCTGGAGTGCAAGGCTATTGCGTGTCATCCCTATAATCCCTAAGCAAATGTGCAAGGTTACAGGCAGAGTTGGCGCTGCTGCTAAAATAGATATTTAATCTCTAAATCCGACCTCTGTCCAACCTGATTCAGACACCAAGAAGAGTAGTATTTCAAAAGGTGTTTAAGTTAATAGCCTCATTCTAAGCTTCCCCATCATTAGGCTCAAAGAAATCACTCTAGACCCCTAGGTTGGCAAATGAAAACAGAGAGAAGAAAGAAAAAAGGGGAAAAATAATACCATCAGATTTGAAACAGAAAACCTGTAACCTTCACTCACAAGGGAGAGGACTGTTTGGGTGGTGTTTTGGTCTTTCGCTGGATGCACACATACATACATCATCTTGCGGCTTGGATCACTCCTGTGGTTCCTAGAGTTACAGAGGACAGGGTCCAGGCTAGTACTCTGTGGCCAACCCCATCAACCAATGCCTACCACCAGGACAGCATCCCCTGTGCCCCAGAAACCCCCCCAACCTGGGGACACACGTCTGCTGGGCCAGCTTCTTCCACCATGCCCACCAACTTATCCCAAGACCAACCTTAAAAGCCACGTGGGGCTCTCGACTACAGGGCAAGGAACTCAAGCATTTTAGCTCCGATGTACCATGCAACACCCGAGACCTAACTAGATGCCTTGCCCATGCTAGAAAATTCATCAAAAAGAAGCAAGCAAAACCACAACATACCCCTCCAACTCCAAGTCAGGCAGCAGAATGGATTCTTGCTCCTGTTACTGCTTTATATAACACCACCCCCACGCCCAACCCACGTTCAGTTTGTTAGGTGGGGAGCATCCCATAATCTCATTCAAGCTAAAGCTTAGAGGAATGGAAATGATTCCAGCCTTACCCTTCCAGGGGAGATAGGAAATTTAAGACAAGTCAATCTAAGCTCACCTGGCCCCAAGGCATTTCAATCCAACCAGTGTAAGAGCAGACCTTGGGAAACTTAAACCCTATGGTAAGGGGGACAAGATTTGGAGGGGAGAAAGGGTTCTCATAGTCCAGGTTCCCAGACTTGGCTACCTGCTGAAACCACTGTCCCCCTCCCCCCCCCCCCCCCCCCCGGCCGCCGGAAAATCATCCTGAGGCCGGGGCCCCCCCCCAGCGGTACATGCAATGCTAAACTCCAGTCTGAGCATTGGGTTAAAAAAAAAAAAATTAAGCTCCCCAGGTAAGTCTAATATGCATCAAAATGGAAGGATCATCTGGAGATTCTGTTAAAATTCAAATTCAATGGGTTTGAGGTGGCAGCCTGAGATCCTGCGTTTCTAATAAGCTCCTGGGTAAACCCAACACTGGTGGTCCACAGAACACACTCTGGGTAGCCAGGGCTTAGCAGGGACACCCCCAAACACCTGCCTTATGTCCCCTTCCCCAGAAACCTCGGGCAAATGGACGCCACCCCACCCTTACTACCCTTCCCACTGCCTGTCCAGCAGGCCCCAAGACCCGCCCAGCTGACTTCCAGAGTGCCAGATGGGGAGAGACATCACTCATATCCCAAGAGACAGCTGCCCGCCTCCCCCTTAATCCAGTTCTCGGCAATCCAACCCCCAGCCTGAAACAGACTCTAAGATAAACATGGGAATCAACAGAACGGTTTGTTTCTGCGCTGTTCCTTAAAATGAGCGGGCTCTTCCCCTTTGCTTTTCGTGTCCACAGGCCTATCCAGGGCAGGCAGGCTGCAGGGCCTCTCGGAAGCCTGGAGGGACCATGGATGCAGCCTCCCCTGTCCACGGTACCCTGGCTCCGCATCCACCACGCAGAGCCCTGCACACCCACCCCGCTGCCTTTCTGTCCTCGGTGTGGACCACGGCAGGACCCGGAGTGGATGGCACTCCCTCGGAACAGGCCAATGGCAGCAGGCCACGCCTGGCACCAGACCTCTGAGGGAGGCCAGAGCTTGCCACAGGCTGCCCACAACCGGCCCCCAAAGGTCCCTCCTTTCCATCTGTACCCCTCACCCCAACTAGTTCCTTCCGGGTGTCTCCAGGGATGCCTTGAGCCGAACACCACCTAGTGGTTCTTGGCCCAACCACCTCCAGCCAAGATGGAAGGGGGCTGGTCCTCCGGGATCCCTCCGACTGAGGAACAAAAGCCCAGCAGGTGAGGCCACAAGAAGACACTGGCCTGGAATGCGTCCAGTCCCACCCCAGCCCACCGCCTCTCCAGAAAGCGCACCACCTAGGCTGTCATCATGCAGACAACGGAAGGCCACGCTCTGCAACAGAGGGAGGGTAGGCCGGGGGAGGGCAGGCAATACAGGTGAGCTCAAACAGGGGCTTTTAACACTCTATAAGTGAGCGGCCCCTCTTTGGCCAAAAGAAGGGTTGCAGGTTGGGAGAACTCTTGGACCTTCTGAACAGGTCTGACATCAGAGGGGAGTGACTTCCACAGAGCAGGTCAGGTAGCTGGCAGGAAGCCAAACCACTGGGTCCCCTTTCGAGGCACATACCTAAGGCTGACGCCCGCTGAGCGCAGAAGGCAGCACCCAGGACCCCCATCCGCGAAAATGTTCTAATTTCTTATAAAATTAGAAGGAATAAAAGGAGTATAATATGAATGCCTATATAACAACAAATCTATCCTTACACCACTGCAATCATAAAATGTCATTTTTAATTTTTTTTTTTTTTTTTTAATGTTGGAAGGGGCTCATGAAGACAAAAGTGCCCAAGGTCACAAGCATCTAATCCAGCTCGGAGTTTGACTTCCTTCCAACCTCCAAACTCGCCACCCTTTATGCGGACCCTTTGTCGAAGGCCCTGGGCAATCCTCAACACCACTGCTCTTTCCCAGAGCCCCCCCGCCCCAGCCCTAAGTGCCTCCCAGCGATGCTCCCCTGACTCTGTCCCCAGCTCATCTGTTCCAGGCAGGTGCACCGGGCCTGCTTCGGACCAGGCAGACACTCCAGCTCCCACCCCCGCTGTGGGGAAGTGGCTCAGCCTGGCAGGTAGAGCCAGCACCTCCGAAGTCCAAACACACGCTCAGCCCCCTGCAGCCTAAACACTGAGCATACATCACACCCAGGCCTATAAAAGATAATTGCACAATCTGATCTGGCAAATGAGGCCCATGGAACCATCTACTTCATACAATGAATTCAAGGGTTGTATTGGCAGGAAAAATTAACCTGGATCTTTAACGGGATATGCCCCCAGGTCAGGATTAGGGTTTATTTATCTTTTTTAATTTTCTTGCTGAAGAAGGGTGGTAAGGCGTTCTCTGCTGCCCACCCTGTTCTCCTGCCCGCCCCATCCTGGTCTGGCTTTCAGATGGGTCAGCTGCCCAGTGGTCTTGCCTACAAACTAACTCACTCCAGCTAAAATCAAACAGAGCCCCAACCAGAAGGATAGATAGATAGATAGATAGATAGATAGATAGATAGATAGATAGATAGATAGATAGTTGTTTTTTCACAAAAGAAAAGTTGGGACATCCCAAACTCAAATCAAGAGCTTTATTAATTGGCACTAATTCAGTACAAGTAAACAAAAGGACTGACATGCCCAGATGGCAATTTACCTCCTAATTATTCTGGCCCAACTGTGAAATGTGTACTTGGAGACACTCATATGTGCACATTTCCCTAAATACACGGTCTCTCTCTCTCCCACTCCCTCCATCTCCCTCCCACCTGCCCTCCAAGGAGTCTCGAGACGAGATGCCTATTAACAGGAGCCGGTGCCCATCTCCTTAGCTCATCAACAGCTAGAACACCAAAGAAGAACTGTTACTGGAATGTTAGGACAAGTAGACACCGAGTGAGGATTATCCTTCATCTCAATGAATGAGTACCCTGGGAGGCAGCTGGCTTTTTCCTCTCTTTCCTCGTGTAGCTTCCTAAGGCTTTCCCCTGGGGACAAAAAATTTCCCTACCTGGACTCCTAAGTCAGCACCGCCACTGGCGGAGGAAGCTCCTGTGAATCCAGGGGGATTTAGCACTCACACTTTCATGGCTACTGCAAAGCGAGGTCTGTCTGAGGAATGAGGCAGTGATGAGCAAGTACACAGGCTGAGGAGTACTCCGTGCAGCGCGATCTACCCATGAAATTATTTCTATGTGCCTCTCTAGGAGACTGACCTGGCTTTCCTGAGCCTACAAGTGGAGCCTATGGTACTTTTGCTCTTTAATCAAAGTGGCATGGGAATGTATCGTATATGGACAACCTCACCTCAAAAACATATGTATGGGTGAGTGTGTGTGTGTGTGTGTGTGCACGTGGCTATGCATATATGTGTGTAGTCCAGGACAATGACTTTATGGGAAAGCCAACCAGTTCTAAACAACAGTCTTTGACTTAAAACAATGGAAATCTTATTTCCTTGCTCCTAATCCATAAGGATCCCCGGTGACCCAGTTAAGAGAGGAGGAAAGGGGCGCTGGAATGTGCCAACTCACTGTCAGCTGGATTATAATCTTTGTAAAGAGTTCTAGCCAAATCTCAGCTTCTGATTCCAAAAAGGTTGAGGCAAGTGTACACTCTCTGGAAGGAGATAAACATCCATCCCATGCCGACTATATTAAGGAGTCTTGGAGGAGTGACGGAAGCAGCAGAGAAAAGTGTCCCTCTTCCTGAACAGGGACTACACTAACACGGGCTTCATTCTGCAGAACTGCCCATTCCAGGCGTAGGCAATGAGCACAGAAGACAGACAAGGGGATGTTGAGGAGCCGGCAGAAATGCTGCCGACAGATGACACAGAGTCTTGGTAAATAAGCAAAATGATGTCACACACTCATGGGTCCTAGAGTCAGAGAGTCTAAGACTAAAATCCTAGCTTGGCCACCAACTAGGTGTGTCACCCTGGATCCCCTCGTGGGTATCCACTTTCCCACCCGAACAATGGGAGCCGCAGTAGTGACCATTCTTTGTCACTAGTAAGCCTTCCACGACGGTTAGCCATGACCATTCCTGTTACTTCTAATTGAGGATGGAAAATGGGATTATGCTTATCTGTATTTCACACATTGGGTATTGGTACTAAATTAAGCCTCGCGTTCAACCGCGTAGCATGTTTCCTAGACAGTGATAAATAACTGGTAAGTGTTAACTGCTAGCAGCGTAAAAATAAATAGATTACAGAATTGCATAGTTTACAAAAACGAACTTGGAAGGAGAAGGCAAAAGGTTAACCACTGTCATTTCTGGGTAGCGAGTGTATGGGCAATTTGTTTTATTTCGACGTGTCTAAAGTGAATAGGCATTGTCTGGTGAAGGGGAAAAAAAAAAGCCTTGGTATTTAAAAAGGTAATACAAATCAAATGGACATCCATCGTCTTAAATTGGAAATAAAACTATACAAGCAATTTTTAAAAAGAACAGTCAGAATAGAAGTTGCAGGACTGCTTGTGAAATCAGTAATAGATAGGGCAAGCTTGCCCCCAAGTTGCGGTTCGAGGTGAGATCCAGCAGGGGTGCACCTGGGACCTCCTGTGTGATCCACAGGCCAGGAATGAGTCGTACCCCAGGTGGCAAGTGTGGGTGATTTCAGAGGCAGCCATAGATTTCACTGACCGGAGAGCAGCACTTTCCACTGAAGGATGCAGTCCATACTAGCTTGAACTGTAAACTTGACCAAGAATCCTAACCCAGCTGACACGCTGCAGGCCATGGGGGTTAACAGACCTGCTCCGTGGCATTTTCCAAATACCTGTGCCATTATAGACAGAGGGCTCTGATGACACCAGCCGCTTTGGTTCGGGACCTGCGGCTCTGTTCACTTCCCGGAGCCTGTTACATAACCCCTGGCTGGAAACAGAGGCCAAGCTCCATGGAGACAGCCGAGGCCACGCCAGAAATAAGGGGCCTGCTGCTCTGTGACAGCATGGGATGGGGAGAGTGGACTTGAGCCTGAGAACCAGGATCCTCATGGGCCTTAGTTTGGGTGTCCAGGCTCAGGAGCTCCCCCCTCTTCCTCCTGGGTCCAGTATTAGGGGGACCCCAAGGCTCCAGCCTCAGCCCAGCTGAACGCCCATCCTCTCCCCTGGTCCTTGAAGATTCCCCAAATCCCTGCCCCTGTCCTTTCTCCTAAGCCCCAGGGTGCAACCTGCCTGCAGGGCAGGCTGACTACTGATTCCCAAAGAACCTCAAATTCTCCACATCCAGTGGTAACTCCTTCTTTCCCCCTCAACCAGACTCCCCTCAGCACCTTCCCATTTCAGTGAATTTAACTTACTCTCTCGGTTACCCACATGGACAATATCCCCCCAAATCACATGAATCACTACCTCCGGTCAGTTCTGCTACTGTGGTTCATGATCCATCTTCTCTTATATCCCCACAACCATGACCACAGCCGAGGATCTTGTCAACCCCCCGTCCAAAATGTCCGCATAATAAAAATGTCATTTGCTGAGTACTTACTGTGTCCCAGGCCTTCACATGCTCCCCCTTACTTAATTGCCTCATCTTGTGCCACGTCTCACCCTGTTATCTATCCCTCCACACACTAGCTCTATTTCTGGGCTGAAAAGCTTCACACTCTTTCATGCCTCGGGGCCTTTGCACTTACCGTTTCCTAAGCCCGAAACACTTTAACTTCCAGAGTCTTGGCTCAGACTGCGCTTTCTTAGAGAGGCCATCCATGATGACCCTATGACATGGGCCACCCAAGCAGTTCAAGCCACCCTACTCTTCACAGCACTTGACCTCATCTGAAATGATCGCATGTGTTTATTTTAGTTTGTGTCTCTGTGTGCAGAGAACGTATCTAGTTCTCCACTGTATGATCAGCATCCATTGTAGGATGCAGCCCTCTTTCGGTTAAACAAACAAGTGAATATTAGTATCCCTAATGTGGAAGATGAGGTCATTGGCATACAGAACAATTTAAAACTAGCTCAAGGTCACAAGGCTAGTAAATAGTTGAGTCCACATTTGTACCAAGCTCCTCTGGCTCCGGGGGTAAAACTGGCAGCGCTCTTGCTATTCTGCCTTCTGCTGCGGCTGTAAGCCCCCACCCCCAGGCTTCCTGCCTTTCAGCTTGCCTGATCCAGCCCCTTCTGTATTGCTCCCCCAGGTTATCCTTCTGAAATATTGGTGACGTCTAACTCTGCTTGACAGCCGTCAGCAACTCGCCACTGCCTTCTATGCACAGACCAAGCCCACCTGCCTGAAATCAGAGGCCTTCGATGCTCTGTCCCTCTTCTCCCCAGACTTGTTTGTAGGACTTTTCCATTGTTATCTAAGCTTTGCTCCCCACACCTGCAAGGCCTCCCTCACTCTGCCCCTCCCTAACACCTCCCCTCTAGGCCCAGCCGAGGTACCACCTCCTACGAGAAGCCACTTAACTTTCCAGCCCTCGGTGGTGGCCGGCCCTTGAGCCACAGTATTACTGCTTGTACCCCCCACCCCCCATGGGCCCCAAACATGAGGACAGACGAGAGAGGTTACCCATCTTCTCTCCACCGCAAGGAGATCTTAAATTCCTTTAGGGTGGGCATATGCCTCCTGTGTGTGGCCCCTAGAGCCCCATAGACCATACAAAACCTTCATGAGAGGAACCGTGGTGCCATGGGTTACCCTCCGGCCCGCAGTGTTCCACAGAGGTGGGTGGCTGGCCGCGACAATGGCAGAGCTCTCTCCCGACTGCCGAGCGAGAGTGCTGTCCTTGCTGCTCTAGGAGGCCCTCAGACTCCTCAAGCCTTTCCCAACAACCCATCTCCCCCTGGAGCAGTAGTGCCACTCTGACCTCTCTCCTGGGTCTTCCCTGAGCAGAGTCTCTACCAGGAGCCTAAAGACAGAGCCCAACCTACTGTGGGGAAGGAAGGAAGGAAAGGAAGGAAAGGAAGGAAAGGAAGGAAAGGAAGGAAAGGAAGGAAAGGAAGGAAAGGAAGGAAGGAAGGAAGGAAGAAAGAAAGAAAGAAAGAAAGAAAGAAAGAAAGAAAGAAAGAAAGAAAGAAAGAAAGAAAGAAAGAAAGAAAGAAAAAGAAAGAAAAAGAAAGAAAGAAAGTTAGTTTACAAGCCCATCAGGTTTTCTCTTTTGAAAAACCACATCTTTGCGCCTGGGGACACTGCCTGCCATGTCAGTAACCCCCTCCCGAGCCGGAGCGTCACAGTGGAGCATCCCTGGGCAGGGATCAGGATGTGTCCGTGGCGGAGCGCCTGCTGACAGCCAACCCGCAGAGGTGTGCGGCCCCGAGCCCTCGCCCTCCCGCCGAGCCTTGGCCTCCGTTTGCGTCGGTTTCACCGTGTTTAATGGAAAATAAAATGCTCAACTCAAAAACACTTTTCCAGTGATATTTTAAGGGAAAATGAGATCACAGAAAATCAGGGAGGTAAGTTTAAATGGTGTAACCCCAAGCCACATTTTTTCCCCCAAAGAATCCCCCGAGAGGCTTGTTCACCAGGTTTGGGGGTGCGGGTACCTATCTGGGGAGACCTGAGGCCCCCTGGGCAGCAGCAACACTCACGGTGCCATGAAAAGTCATGATGCTACCCTGAACCCACGCCCTCACTGCAAACAGCCTCCTCCCCGCCGAGGCCCAAATGGACCCTGAGGTCCCTTAGGTTTACAAAAGCTGCCGACGGCCCCCTTACCAGCCAGGTCAACACTCCGCCCCTGCCAGAGATACCAAATGTTTCCTAAACCCACCCACGCCCAGCTCACTGCACTGTGAATAGTTATTAACATTAACTCGGGGCATTAATTAAAAACCGTTCAGCCAGGCAAATTCTCATACTTTTAAAAAGTCATTTGGGTAATCGCCTTTCCATGCCACAAACTTTCCAAACGACTGACAGGTTGACATTTCATAATGCTGTTTATTTTAATCAAGAAGAGGGAAGGAGCCAGTGTGGTTCCCCGGTTCATTTTTCAGGTGCCTTGATTTACTGATTGGCAAATCCCCACTTAATAGCTGTACGGCGAGGCTGGGGGAGAAAGAGGCTCCCGCCTCCCTGGGTTGGTGTCTGGGCTGGTGAACAGGGAATTGCCCCCAGGGCATTGCCACAGCTTCTTCCATTCACCTCCCCTCTCCCAACACCCAGCGACCAGCTTCCCCTGGGCCACACTGCGGGACCTCCCAAACTCTGCTCCAGGCTGCGCACCACCCCATCCGCGCCCCTCTCTACCAGAGAAGGGCTACTTCCTGCACAAATATCCAATGGCGGGGGGGGGGGGCTCCTATTTCAGCAAACTTAGGAGTAGGGGGCAGTGGGGACTAGGTAAACTCTCAAACTTCTTTCTTAAGGCAGCAGAACCCAGACCCAGGCTGGCCTGCATGAGTTTGAACCCCACCCCCACCATTTACTCTAAGTCTTGACGGGTTTCTCTGTACCTTGGTTTCCTCATCTGTCAGCAATTTACGTAATAAGTATAATATACCTGCCTATACGGTTGTTCGGAAGGTTAAATTAATATTAGTAAAGCAGGGCGCCTGGATGACTCAGTCAGTCAAGTGTCCAACTCTGGATTTTGGCTCAGGTCATGATCTCAGGGTCGTGGGATCGAGCCCCGCAACAGGCTCCACGCCCCGGGGGGCGTCTGCTTGAGAGTCTCCCTCTCCCTCTGTCCGCCCCCCGCTTGAGTTCTCTCTGTCTCCCTCTAAAATAAATAAATCTTTCAAAAAATATATTGGTAAAGCACTTACAACAGCATCTGGGGCATAATAAATGCTCTATGTTTAAAAGCCCTCCCGCCTCCCCCCCCCCCAACACACACACAGGAATAAGGACCCCAGCATTTAAGTGAAAACGGAGTTGAATTTGCCCTGGTTGACAGGGGCACCGAGGACCAGGCCTTGCTCATTCCCCCAGTTTCCTGTTTCTGGTGGGCGGGATACCAAGGGCCCTCCAAGGCCCAGCCAGCCAGCCGGGTCCCAGGCACAACTTGGGACAGCCGCTGCTCATTCTGGGGACCGAAGGCCCTGAACTTTCCATCTGACACCATAAGCCTGCCCACGCCACAGAGTCTTTTATGGAAAGACAAATAAGCTTTCCCGGGAGGCTGCACGGAGTGCAGCGGGCCCCCTCTCCAGGTGCCCCCGTGTCCAGGGGCAGGCAGACGACACACGGCCAGCCAGGGGGGAGAGGCATGAGGCTGGTGCGGGGGTGCACGCTCACCACCCAGCCCGTCCTCAGCACCACACGGTGACCTGCCTGCATGATGGAGGCCAGCAGCAGCCACCACCCTGAATGGAAGGAGTTTTCTTAAGAAAAAAACCACCACAAGGCTTTGCGGCAACCTTAGAGCAACAAAATAGAATACAGGCAGGCACAGACCTGATTTAAAATCACTGCATGCCACTGGCGCATTTCAGTATTAATGGAGCACCTACTGCATGCCAGGTCTTCCTACAGGCACCAGAGATACAAAGCAGAGAAGGCAGGTGCCAGGGACCCCAGAAAACCTGGTAGAAAAGATGATGCTCATATTTTGTGATATGTATTATGTATGTGTATAGGATCTACTATAATAGGCACGTCATTCGCATGGAAGTCTATATGTATACACACAGGAGTGAGGAGTGGGGGCAGATCCCAGGGTTGTCAGGATAGGGGGGCATCTGGGCCGGGGAGAAGGGAAATGGCTACGGGATCATTTGCCAGAGGGTTAGCTTGGTTTAGTGGAGAGGAGGATGGAGGGCATTTCTGCATAGGAATTACAAGTCTGGCACTTTCCTAGCTGTAGAACCGTGGGCACCAAGGTTTTTAATACTTTGTTGATTAGTAAAAGCGCATAATGCACAGACAACCCCACAGGTGTCAGGCAGGCAATAGGTGATCAATTAAATGCCAAGGGAGAGGAAGCGAGAAAACTTGCAGAGCTGGTGTTCAAATGAGGCCATCAGAAGGTACTTGGCTGCGCTCAAGGTCAGACGAGCGAGCGAGAGGCCCTCCTGGGAGCCCAGTGGCAGCATGGCCCCGACCCTGCATTTATGCTGTTTTATCATCCCCATCGGCAAAATGTGGGCCATCCTTCCTCCTCCTTCCTGTCTCCTGGGGATGTCTAGGGACACATGAGAACCAAGTTGGGGCAGACAGCGGGGTTAAGAGATGTGTGATTTCAGAAGAAAGGCAAGCCATGAGCTGAAAGGATGATTATTTTACTCGTGGAAGCCATGTGTGGGCAATGGCTGTGGTTTCTTTGGGTTTATCAGGAAATCCTAACAGAAGAGAGGCTATTTAACCAAGACCAGGAAAGAATGTGCAGATATTTTACAATATTAAACAGAATTCCTAAAGCCCCATAACATGACACCTCCTTCCCCAAGCTCAGCCGATTTTAAAGCCTTGAGCTGTAACCAGGGGCCGGATCGATCACAAGCCTGTTGAACTTGGCTCCCCGATCCCACGGCAACCAGCCTCCCTCTGGAACCCGGCAGCCCAGGGACCCAGCCTGGCTCCTCATGCAGCATGACACCGCTGGCTTCTGTTTGGAGTATAATCTTCAGAGGGACTTACTTAAAACTGAGAGTCAGAGGTCATTCCAGGCTTCCAAGGAGACCCAGGACCTGTCGGGACTCGGCCGAACTTGTGAGCTCATCGACAGACACGTTTAACTCTGGAGGAAGGCTGGGAAGTGGGGCAGTGGGCTCTGGAGAGGTGGCGGGTAAACTGGGAGAGGTCCGACCTCCTGCCAAAAGGCTCAGAAACCCCCAAACATGTGGCCAAAGAGCCTACCAGGGAGCAGTGATCCCACACGATGGCATGTATACAAAAGATCACAGACTAAATACGCCTTGCAGCCAACGGCCCAGAGCCTGATGCAGAAACTCAACAAAATCCAACTCTACAGGGCACACAACGCATACAGATACAGGCTGTGGAGACATGCATTACACCAAGATATGAGCAAGCAAAGTTTTATTAACTTACGGAGGTGAAGGGTCAAGTTCATAACTGGGGTGAGATGGGGTGTGCCCATTGTCTTAGATGTTTCAGAAAGAACTGGATAGAATGACGTTTGCAAAGGTATCGATTCAAGCTTTAGCACCAGTGGTTTCCAGTGATACTCGGTGGACATTCATCTCCTCCTCCCTAGCTGCTCCGCCCAGCTCTCCAAGGCTCCTGAAAATTTCTAGCTGGGTCTGTATTATAAGAACTGAGGGGAGCTGTCTTACTGTCCTTACTAGGATGGATGCCCCTTGAAGGCACAGTCCATAGGCCAGCTCAGCTTTTTGTGCCAGTGGATTAACGTTAAAACCCTTCAGAATCCCACCTTCAAAAATTCCACTTTTCGAAACTTCCTCCATTTAGGATGAGGATGGAGATCATTCTGTTTTGTGTGTAGGAAGGTGTAGGGGAGTCCAATTCTGCCACAATCTGATTCCAGGCTACTTCCAACGAATAACAGGCAAAATTTAACACTACGTGGTCAAGAGATGGTTGGAGAATCAGAGGTTGTAACTTGTACCACCAAGTGGCTTAGAAGCCTCATAAGTTCAAGAAGATAATGTCTTCCAACCCTTCTTTGGTCAAGCAATAGCTACTGGTTAGTTTTGAAAACAGACAGCATTTGTAGTCAAGTAGAAGAGGCAGCAGGGAGCAAGGGGGGGAAACAGAAGACAAGAGGCAGGAAGGCTTCCCCTACAGCAAGGTTTCCAACCTCAGCACTAGAGACATCTGGAGCTGGATCATTCTTTGTGGTGGAGGGGTTGTCCTGTGCACTACAGGATATGGGATATTTAGCAGCCTCCCTGACCTTACCCCTAGAGGCCAGGAACATCCCCCAGTTGTGAAAATCAAAACTGTCTCCAGACCACCAACCAGTGTCCCCGGGGGGCAGGAGGATGCAAATTCACCCCCTTGGTTGAGAACCACAGGAGAGAGTCAGGTTGGCCACGAATTAGCAATGGGACCTGAAGGCTGTCAGAGGTCTCTGTTCCTTAAAGTTCTCATCCACGAGAAGAGGACACTGGACTCTACCAGTGTTTCCCATCACTAGGGGTGAGGCATCCCCTAGCGGTACCTGAGATAACTGTTGGCCACACTCAGACATGGCGTTAAATAAGACTGAGTCACACAGAGATGCTTTTCCCTTTCCTGGTCTCTTTCCATACTGATCAAAGCAGGAAAAACATCCCCATTTGGTGCCTTAAGTAACACCTCTGCAACCCCGACTATAAGAAGAGAGAGCAAGTCTCAGGCCTAGAGACTCGCGAAAGCCACAAAATTTCAATCTTTTAAGATTTCACTGTATTTTTTCTTTATGTCCAGTGACCTCCTAATTCCATTACGATCGTGATGCCGATTTTCCTCTCGACGTATGTTTATTTAAGTAAACCATGAACCCACGTTGAAAAATATTAAGAAAATAATAGTATGTGTGCCCGGATGGCAAAAATCACATAAGTCTTAGGAAGCGCTGGAAGGGTTCACGCCGCCCTTCCCCCACCGATTTCTAACTACCCACTGGACATTTTCTTGGGTGCCTCACACGAACCGCAAGACAGGAGGTGAGATTAGTAATTTGGGAATTCTTGAGACCAAGTTCCCTCGCTAGCTCTGTTGTAAAGGTTGGTCATTTGTCATCCGTCACCGGTTGAATTGTGCCCCCCATGGAACAGATTTGTAGATTCAAGTCCTAATCCTCAGTACCTTAGAATGCAATCTTCTTTGGAAAGAAGGTCATGGCAGAGAGGTAATCAGCTAAGATGAGGTCATACTGAAGTAAGGTGGGCCCCTAATGCGATAGAACTGGTATCTTTATAAAAAGGGGAAATCTGAATACAGACACGTACATGGGGAGAACAGCGCGTGACGGTGAGGCAGAGACCGGGTGGTGCTTCAACGCACCACGGGAGGCCCAAGATCGCCAGCAAGCCCACAGAAGCCCAGAGAGAGGCATGGGACAGATCTCCTTCAAACCCCTCAGAAGGAACCAACCTTCCAGCTTCCAAAGCTCTGAGACAATAACTTTCTGTTGTGTAAGCCACTTCATTGGCTGTCCTCTTTGTTATATTAGCCCTGGCAAACTCATACATCATCGCAAAGTCATTTGCCACTTTGGTGACTGTCTTGAAGCTCCTTGCAGGGTAGGAAAGGCAGACATACTTGCTGGAGAGTATGTGTTCCTTCGGAAATGGCCATGGATGGCAAAGGCAGGCCATAAAAACAAAACAAGCCCCCCCCCATCCGCATTTATGTACATCTTTATACGCCTGCTATACGTACATCTTCACAAATTGTCTAAATTCGTTATTTGCTCGTTGTGTATTCTCTGGTTGTCTACAGGGTCGGTCTCCAGCTGTGAAACATGGGTGCCCAGCTTCTGCCCAGAGGGAGGCCCCAGGGTGGAGGCGAAGCAGGGCTTGGAACACGGGTAGCTGAGCACAGGTGTTATTTAGACCTCAGAGCCTGTAGGATTCGCACTGTTCCCCCTTAAAAAATGTCCTGGCCCCCTGTGCAGACATTCATACCATTGGGCCTTTCAACCAGAAGGCTCTGGCTACCTCCAGGGGCTTAGAGCAGGCCCCAAAGTTCCAAAATGCAGGCATTTGAGAATTCATGACCAGAAGCAAACTCTCAACTCAGAAGGATGCTCCGGTGAGTGACAAAACACACAAAGCCTTTTGGGTCCTTCTGCCAGAAGCGGCCACCCAACATGTTCATGTAACGCATGGCCTCTCACTAGCCAACAGCGGAAGGAACTAGAGAGTCACCTTACACTAACACCAAATCAGAACCCAGGACTTTTAGATACTGCCAAGGGGCTGGGAGACTGCAGCTCCATCTTTCTGGTTCAGAAAAATGCCCCTATAATCATTCACCTCTGCAGTATACAACAACAACAACAAGAACAAATACACCAAACTCATGATCCTGCTTCCATTTTTTTTCCATCTAAAATAAATACACCATCGTCCCACACCTCTGATCACAACCATAGTTTGAGAGAGCGATAAAGACGCTTGAATGCAAAATAGCAATCCTCTTTTTCTCCCTTTTCTGGGAGTAACCAAGTACAAACCAGAGCCAACAGAAGCGTCGGGAGCCAGGAAGCACAACGGCCCAGCCGTGGCCACGCACCTCACTCTGCCAGCTCCCATCCGGGAGGTGTGAGCCCCAAGAGTGATTGGGCATCGACGGCGAGTCAGATGCTGTGCTGGGAGCTGGGGCTTTGTCCCTCAGACAGCGGACACTGCCTCTGCCCATGTCGCTTGCTTATATCCCAGGCAGGGACACCGGTCATGAGCAAGTAAACACAAGCATTCAATGATAAATCGCGAAGCTTCTGGGAAGAAGAACAGAAGAACAATAGAAGGGTGGGAAGCGAGTTATAGCGATGGCAAAGGCCCCTCTCAGGGACTGACATGATACCTAACGAGACTAAGTTAGCCACGTGAGCGAACACACGGAGCTGCCACCTTTGGCTGTCCCCCAGGCAAAACTGGGGGGGGGGACCCCACTCCCAGGCCACACTACACAGGGCGGAAATTCTGAAACAGTTAAAGCAAAAACTAACTAGACTTGAGAGAACACAAGACCCATGAGGGTACAAGCCAGGGGAACGCTCGTTTGTACAAAGTGTAGACATGACCTCAAGGTAAGGTAAGAAACTCAGAGAGTCCTTGAGAGCAGTACCTCATTCCAGCACCTACCGCTGAACTGAGTTTGAAAGGAACCGAGCAGAACTGTGAGATTTTACTCCTCCAGTCCCCTGGGCTCTGGGAGGGCATTGATGAGGGCCTCGAGCATGACCACTCAACATTTTATCACTACGCGGGAAGCTTGGTTGAAATGAAATAAAATAAATAAATAAAATAAAGTCTTCCTGATTCCTTGTCCTTCGTTGGGATAACCCCCAGGGCAAGCCTGGAAAACCCCTCGGCCGCTAGGTCACTGGGGCTCAAAGTTCTCCTCTTCCCGGCCCCACCTGCCAATGGAAAAGTACTAGCATCTCAATGGCTGGGTTTCTTCCAGGGGTCCCTACTACTGGAGACATGTCTATGCACCCTCCCCTCCCGCCCATACCCTACAGGGAAATCCCACCCCACTGGGTTGAGCCCCAACCTCCTTCTCTGGCCTGACTGGTTTCACAGCCTGGAACAACCCTGCCCAAATAACCAAGCAGTCAAGTGTGGCCAGGGGCCAGGAAAAATGCCTTGAAATGCAGTGAGCTCTTCAGATCCGACAGCTCGCAGCTTGGCTGGGACACTGCCCGGTGTGGAAAAGGAACGAACATGAAGATCTGGCAGAGTGTGGGGGGAGGAGGGGGGAAGGAGCCCTCCACACCCTGCAAGCCGGCGGCCTCCGAGTAGAGGGTCCAGCACCAGGGGACACAGGGCGATCTCGAAGGGGGCGCTTCCCAAGCGAGCCAAAAGCTCTGGCATGGGAAGGCGGGGGTGGGGGGTGGCCGAGGGTGGACACTAGGACCTCCGTGCCTCTTTGCATGAGATGACACACCTGACTGGCCAGGGCACACCTGGACGCCGGGGCAGGCCAAGCTCTCCAACAGTTGCTCACTGTTCCCTGCGCGGAGAGGCCTGGCAGCCGCCCTCCTCACAGACAGGGGGGCTTTTCTCCTCCTCGGTGGGCCACGCCTTCCCAAGGCACATATTCCCTCCGTCCAAGTGTTTCGTCCAAGCCCCAGGCTCTCTGATCACAAAAAGTGCCCTTTTCTTTGGCGGGCTCACCTCAGACGTGAGGAGCTGGAGAGCCAAACCGCCCGCTAAAAGGACATCCCCAGCACATTTCTTTCTAGTCAGAGGGTCCATGGCTGGTGGCCACAAACAGCACGTCCTCCCCCCACCCCGTCCTGGGGCCCCCCCAGAATTGCTCCCTTGGTTCCTGCTTTATTTAAGGCCGGAGGACAGTTGCCTGGAGGAGCTCTTGGCTTCCTGGGGGTGCTCCAGGTTGACCCAGAGCAAGTTGGGCAAATCTCTGGTGGGAGCCAAAGCCGTTAAACACAAGGTCTTCAGGTTCTCGGCTCAGTCAGTCAGTGCTGCGGCACCCAGCCCAACATTTCTGGAAAAAGTGCAAAACATAACGGTGACACCCTCCCCCGCCCCATGAGCCTCCGACCAGAATCCTCCAATGTGCGCCTGGTGACGGTGGTGGAAGCGGGGGGTTCTGCCCTAACGGTGGGATAGAGGGACGCTCTTCACGGGAGTTTCGTGCATTTCTTCTTCAAAAAAAATTTCTTTTTGGTCACACAAAACCCGGTTGTGAAAGGAAAAGAAAATGCCAGCCCTGTTTGACACACATCAAATTTATGACCATTTTTTAAAGCCTCAAGTACGTCACAAGAATTGGCCCACCCACCGCACTGCCCCAATGGTAAACACGGCCGGGTGTCCGTCGCTGCTCTCCCCCTATCGGATCTGTGGTCCTCCACCTCTGAACGGCCCTTGTTTCCCTCCCTCGGTCTCTGGTGGGTTAAAGAGACGCCTGGCTGTATATATACGGGGAGGACACCATGGAACGCTCCGGGCTAAACCCCCAAGACAAACAGGGCCGGCTCATGCCTGTGCCGTCTGCAGACAGGCCGCAGATGCTAATAAACACAGTTGGGGTTTATGGTCCGCCCATCGATTTCTCCATCCACCTCCTACCCGACGAGTCAGGAGATCATTTTCTTCCCCCCCTTCTCTTAACGTACGAACTCAGTAAACTGTTGTGGGCTTGGCGATACATTTATGAATTTTGGCCTCCAGATGTGGCTGGGAAGAAAAGTCAACACAGGGCAGGAGTAACCGCGTTTCAGGTTTGTGCCCTGTTGAGGCTGAGTCTGCAAAACCAGGGCCGAGAGAGACTTGTTTGTCCTTTTCAAGGAGACACCAGGAGATAGATAGCTTTCCTAAACGTAGGGATGCTATTCTGAGCAGGACAGACAGGCCCAGGTCCTCTGGACATTTTAGGGTAAGGACCGGAATGCAGGGATTTGGCCCCTTATCCAGAATCACTCACAGCCCGGCCCCGCTCCGGCCCGGGGGGGGGGGGGGAGTCCCAGCAGTGTTCTCCAGTAACTCCGACTAGGTAGGACACCAGCCTGGAGGGAGAAAGTCTTCGGGTCAGAAAGAATTCTAAAAATCCCTATCATGAGATCTACTTTGCTGGTATCATTTATCCAGAAAGAAGAGATGGGGAGGAGTTCAGGAAAGAGGCAAAGGGGTCAAGTGGAAGCAGACAGGTCTGTCTACTCCAAACAGGAACCCATAGGTTTTATTTGATTTTGTGGGTCAAAAAACTAGTGGGGCTTGGGAGCCTTTGAAATCAGAAGTCCAGCTGACCTATCCCATAGTGAGAAGCAGAGAGAAAATAACATGCACCTCTGAAAAACACGATGTGTTAGAAGTTGGCATTTCCCCTGCTATTTCTCTAGAGGGAAAAAAGAGAGAGAGAGAGAGCGCGTGAGCCCTAGCCGTAGCATCTGACTGAAGTAGAATACCGCATGTCTTTTTGGAGTGTATTTGCTTTAGCAAAGTAATAAAACAAAAATTCCTAAGGCAAAGGTTTTCTTGGTAACAATTCAGTGGAAATATTTGTGGAGTCGTGACCAACTGCACATACTGAAGACGTTCCCCCCGTAAATGGCTTGGTGAGGTGACAGGCTGGGCGTGTGGACCAACAAGGGGCAGTGGTCACCACAATCCACCTTTGTTCAGTCCCAGAGAAGAGGCGAATAATTCATCTCCAAACATCGAGTCACATACCTACATCTGCATGAAAACTGGATCCAGTAAGCCAGCGAGAACTGTTGCTCTGTGAGTGACACTCTTGGGACTTGCATGGTTTGGGTTGTACATACACACATTTTATATCTTATTCTGTTCTTCAAATGGAACTTTGAGACGAACCTGGAAAATTTCTTCCTTGGATGAGAAATCACAGAATCGCTGAATGACGTCCTCAGGAAGATTCATGAAAGGTCAACTATCAATTCTCTGCCTCCGTACTCTGGTATCATGGGGGGGCCACGAGGCATGCAGCTAGTTGGCGCAGTGTATAGACCTGAGGTGCGCTTTGACGTTCTTTTGGAACTACGCGATGAGATATAAAGATTGGTGATTTTTAGATTGTACCTAAAAATCCAGATTTCTGGATGACCTTGTAAAAATGAGAAGATCCGCAACCCCAGACACGTGTTCCTACCCGATGGGACAGGAACAGTAGCTACCTGAGAAGCAGCTGCCCCTTGAAGGCGGGGCGTGTGCTCTCCTGCATCCTGTAATCTATACTATGCCAAAGCACCTGCCTCATTCATTTTCTTGGGCTACCTTTGTGGTCCCTGTAGGCATTTGAATTTATAAGTCCTGGTCAAAAAGCATCTCCACTAGATACTTCTTATTTGATCTCTTTCACGGCAATGTCAAAGATGGATTTTGATCCACTCAGCCCTCCTACCTACATAGAAATAACATAGCATGGTTAAAAGGGGATCAAAGATAAGAGAAGATACAATATCAGTGACCGGCCCTCTTAGATGTCCTGGGGCACGCCAGTAGAACTTTTAGCGCTATGATACTTCAAAGTCTCAGACTATGAAATGATTTGAGCAGGTGTGTCTTAGATCTGTGCGTTATAGACATTACTTAACAGCAGAATGAAGGGACCCAAGAAAGCATCCAAGAGACACAAGTCATCTCTCTCTCCCCTGCACTGAGTCACTGTCATAGGTGGATCACAATATTAATGTGCTCTCGAGGGGCTTATGATCTTTTCAAGGGGCTACAGTACAATAAATGTGTGTTTGTACAAGGACCCAGGAACCAGTCTGAAGGAGCTCCCACTGACCAAATCTAGGACATTTTGAGCACCAAAATAATTAAGTAAAGTAGTGAATTATAAACCACTGAATAGCTAGGTATTCATGAGTCCATGCCAAGGATGAGCAGACTCATTTGTTTATTATACAAATAAATAGGGAAGCAGGTGGATTCTTTCTAACAGTAGAATGCCAAGAACCAAATGATAAATGTTGAGGGAGCACTGGAGGTGGAAAATTGTTTGCAACCAATCGCAGTAAAGATTGAATCAGGCAAGAATCATCGTTGGATGCTGATTCTAGGAGGAAATTTCAATAAGGATCTTTGCAGTACTTTAACATATCTCCCCAACAAGACTGTCTATTAGTTGCAAGGAAGAAAAAACACAGTAATTACACACTGGAGAAATCAGACCACACCTTAAATGGGGGGTCAAAATGAACATCACCAATCCTGGACAGATAGACACTGGGTACCTTTAGAGGTGTCATGCTGAGAAAGACACCATACCATCTATCCAGTAGTTCCAGACACATAACCTCAATCTAACCACAAGAAAACCTCAGGCACAAAATGAGGAATTTTCCATCAATGAAATGGAGATGGGGGGCAGGGGGTACTGTACTCTTCAAAAACGCTCATGTCATAAAAAACAACGGCTGTGGGAATGTTCCAGATGAAAGGAGGCTAAGGACACAGGACACCCCCGTGCAGTAACTGACTCTAAACTGCATTCTGTACCAGGGGGAAATGGTATCATAAAGGATATTATTAGAACAACCGACAAAACCAGAACATGGCTGGAGAGTAGACAAAAGTATCCCATGAGTATAAATTTATGAAGGGGGTCGCTAAAATGTGGTTACTTACGAGGGTATCCCTCTTCTTCGGAAATGCACATCGATGTATTTAGAGGCAAAGGCCCATGGTGTATGTAACTTACCTTCGAGTGGTTTAGGACAAAAACAATACAGAGAGTAAACGATAAAGCAAATAGGGTAAAATGTTAAAAACAGGTGAATCTGGGTAAAAGCTGCAGAAGTGCCTCATACCATTTTTAGAATGTTTGAATTATTTCCACATTAAAAGTTTAAAAATGAGCGAGCACACGCGCACCTGTGTGTATAAAAGCAAGACAGCACACAAGCGTACGTTAAGCACAAATCTGTGGGACAAGCCACTCAGAGCAGAGGGAACACCAACTGGCGAAGTTGGGAAGGTCTAACGTGGGTCTCACAGCCAGTTAGCTCTCAGAGTTAAAAAAGGTGGAGCTTTCCAGACAAAGGAAAGAGCAGGTGCCAAGATCAAGCAACTGGAACCTAAGTGTCTACTGGGCGTGGGGGGAATATTTCCCAAAACGGACTCTAAGGCTGGAAAGACTGAAAGCCAGTGGTGGACCAAGATGGCAGGTTAAAGAGCTTACTTTCGGGATCAATGTAGGGTAGGAACAATAGGTGGCTTATGTGAAAAGATGCATAACCTACTAGTGAGTAGGACAGACTGGAGAGATGGGACACCCGGCTAGGAAAACCAGTTGGGGGCCACTGTCAAAGTCTAGGTTGGTGGTTGCCTAATGTCCACAAAACGAAGATCAGTGTCCCACAAGAGGAAGGCGCACTAAGCATTGTTCAAAGATTGACAACATAATGCCTCCGCAAACATGTTGTGTTTTTCAAATACTTAGTAGATAAAATATTAAGTCATGACTCAGTCAACAGGAGTCTGAAAACACGTAATAGTAATGTGGGTCTTCACTTTCGAAAGGGTGAGGAGCTCTGGAGATAAGGTGTCAAGTTCCTGAGGAGGGCAGGGCCGTGGAGAAAGGGGCAGGGGGGCGGGGAGAGGAAGGGTGGATCAAAGGGCTGTACAAGTTTGGGGAACAATACTTTTAGTTTAATTATAACACGTTTGTTAAAGACGGCAGAGTGGAACGCACTCCCGGGAAGTGCAGAGAGGCGCAAGACATAATAACCCTTGTTTCTCAAGAGCCAACGTTGCAGGTATATGTTAAATTAGAGTGACCGGCGGAATGCCAGCCAAAAGGTAAATGGATAAGAAAACTCAATGCTGATGTCCAGACAAATTATTTTACCCCAACGAGAAAGAAACCTAGGACAGAGCCCAGCCTGGGGGCAAGAGTACCTTGGACTTCAAAGGTAATGAACTTGAGGAGGTGGGTAGAAAAAGAGACACACAGAGCTGACCTTTGCAGAAATCCCAAGGCTACAGATGCAAGTTTCAGAGCTGTGTGTGTGCGTGCATGTGTTTTACGAGGGGTGTGGCCAAAAGCCCGGCAGCGGATTGGACTCTAGAATAGAACCCTAGGGCTGAAGCTCATCCCCTGCGAGCAGAGGCGGGATGGGGGGAATCTGTGGGTGGTCAGTGTTGCACAGGCCAGAGTGAACACAGGAAGAACTAAGAAAAGGCAACTAGATCTGAAGAGGTTTGGAGCGAACCGAGCAGAAGAGTAGGAAAAGCTGGAGCGGGATTTCCAAGAGGAAGGGGTGGGTGAGCTGTTGAAATCACATACAGGATTCACAGAAGTCTTTACCTCTCTGTACAAGGAGGGGGGGGAAAGCCATGGGCGATGTCCGAGAGCATTTTTTTTTTTTTTTCAGCTCAGAAAGGCTCTTGGACAGGCTGGCGGAACCGGTGAGAGACAGAATGAATGGGCTGGAAAGGGTCCGGGTGAGGAGGAGGCCCGGCCACACCTGGGAGGCAGTGCGGCTGAGCCCTCTCGGCCCATAACTCTCTGCCACTTGGGGAAGGAAGGGGTTAAGTGGGATAAGGGAAAAGGAGCAGAGCAGCGGGCAGAGCCTGCGTAGACTGGAGAGGGCATGGGGAGACCAGGCAATGTGCCCTGATAGGGGTATTTTTTTTTTTTTTTAATCCCAGTGGGAATCTCATCCCTTGTCTTCCTCCCGTTCTACCTGCATATCATTTACGGGGTTCAGTGAGAAACCACGGCAACAGGAAGCATGAAGAAATGACTGAAATGCTAGGAGGCCGCCGTGCCTCGTGGGGCCCCACTTCTGTGTTCTGGGCAACGGGATCCTTTTCGCAACAAAGAGAGATGCCCAGCAGACTGCTGCTGACCGTCCCACGGCCGGATTTGACCTTGACGGGACAAACAAGCTGGCCGCAGCTGTGGACCAGGCACAACTAAAGAGCAGGTTCCCAATAGCAGCCCAGCTCTGGGGACTCTGTGGGAGGAGGCTCAGGTCCCTCCTGCCGGCTCACTCCCAGGTGCCCAGGATCACCCCAGCCCTGCTCCCCTGCCGGGTCCTTCTTTGCATCCTATAAGTAACAAGCAATCTACTTCGTCAGAGGAGGCAGGAGGAACCTGGTCTAGACTCTGCCGCTGCTCTGGCGTCTTAGCGAGTCACTGCTGGCTCTGCATCCTTATCTCCATCCATACTCAGTGCTTCGAAACCCCAAAATCAAATAGCAAGGTGCTGCAGATTGCGTACTGCATCCTCCCCACCCCCCAACGTTCGTATGTTGAAACCCTACGCCCCGGTGCCATGGGGTTTGAGGATGGGGCCCCTTTGGTCATAAGGGTGGAGACCCCATGATGGTACTGGAGCCCTTGTGAGAAGAGGTGTGAGAGAGCTTTGCTTTCCTCCCCCCACCCCCACCCCCCATGATGGGAGAATACAGTGGCAAGGTGGCCATCTGCAAACCATGAGGAGAGCCCTCACCAACAACCTGACCATGCCAGCAATCTGATCTTGGACTCCCCAGCCTCTAGAACCTGAGAAATAAATGTTGTTTCAGCCACCAGTCTATGGATACTTTGTTCATAGCAGCCCAAGCTAAGACAAAAGGTAACGTCTTGGGGGGGGGGGGTTGTCCACTCTTCCACCCACAAGATTTAAAGCAACCCCTCACGTCGGAAGCCTTATGCCGGCCACGCGAGGGGCTCTGTGCCACACAAAGTTCACTCAGCCCAAAGCTGGTGGCTTGACAACATAAACAAAGTCGCTCTGAACTCAGTGTACATTTTCCGGATTGATTCAGTCCCGTGCAGGGGGCCCCAGGCCACCTCCGACTGGATCATCATCTCCCCACGAGGCAGGAGACCCAGAGAGACCCTTGGCGATCCATGGGCAAATTTCAATATCTCCTGAATGCTCCAGAGTTTACTTTTTTCCTTTCTTTTTTAAACCCTTGGGAAATAGTATGAAATGGCCGCCCTTACCCGTCACTTCTGCCTTTCAAGCCGGCCCCACTGCTTCTCCCTGACACCTCACCTTGGCTCCCCTCCCGGCCAGGTCCAGGAGTGTCTGGGATGAGCGCAAAGGAAATACCCCAGCGCCCACAGGCACCCAGAGGCTGCGCGCGCCATGGTGGTCCTTGTCGGAGCGGTCACGGCCCGCGGCCAGACACCCTCAGTCCTTACGGCTCAGGCCCTGCCAGCCACAGACGTCTTCAAACAGAGCCTTTGAAAAGAAGCATTGCTTCGGTTCCACGCCTCCCACCATCCTGGGAAACAGGGTCTACAAGGGAAATATTTTCTTAAAGTAACTCCCTGGTTTGGGGGGTTTACCTGCCATTGGGGAGTCATTATTTTTTTTTAAATTTTATTTATTTATTTATTTTTTAAAGAAAAGCATTTAGCTGCCCCTATAAGAGCAGCCTAGGGAGAGTAAGGGAAAAGAAATGTCACCACCACCCCCTCCAGACCCGCCTGAATTTGAGGTTTGGCTCAAACACCAGCACGGGGCTGGCCAAGAGAAAGGTGTGGCCCACTGAAGGACATGTCCAGGAGGCCAGGAACCGAAAACTTGAATCCCGGCTCTAACCTCACCTAACTCCCAGCCGGGACAGCTGGTGACTCACTTCATCTCTCCTGCCCTGGTGGTAGCATCCAGTAAAACATGGGACTCCTGACCTCACTGGGGAGCAGGGAGATTAGCTCATGTTTATAAAGCACTTTGAAGATGAAAAAGCCCGTGCCTAAAGGGGGCTATTATTATTATAACTACGTGTGAAAAAAAGGGAGAAAAGAATGGGAATCTATGTCTAATGATTAGCTCCTAGCACCCACGGAGCCAGAGGTGCAAGGAGCAGATCCTTGTGGGCAATTACTCCGGGCAGCTTATACTTACGTCCCTGGCTCTGAGGCAGCAGTTCCCAAAGTCTGGGATGGGGAACACCATGGGGGGTGCCGGGCAGATAGCACTACCCAGCACCAAATCACGGAGGAAGGAAGCCACTCTCTTTACTTTCTCTTTGAATCCTACCTCTGGCATTTTAAGGGGACAGGGTCAGATCCACGCAAGCCAGGTCTGTGACATCTCTCCGCGTGCTCACTTCCCTTCATGGCAAAGGGAAAGATAATCTCAAGGCCAAAGGCTTGGCAGACAAGGCCATCTCCTTGGAATTTACACACAGGGTTTTGATTTCGCTGTGCTCATTATTTTTAGATTTACTTTGTACGGGAAGTCGTAATGGGTTCACTACATTTCGTTTTAAAATAACGTTTCTTTAAACCAGAGTTTGTCACCCTCAGCCGTCAGCACTGGGACGGGGAGGGGGGTGCTGGATACTACCTTGTCGTGGGGGCTGTCCTGCACATTGTAGGATGTTTACCCAGCATTCCCTGGCCTTGTCTACCCACTAGGTGCCAGCAAAGCAGCATAGCTCCACCCCAGTGGGGACCACCAAAAATCGGTCTAGACATTATTCAATGTCTCTCCCCTCCCCCCGACTAAAACCACAGTTTTTAGTTCAATTCGCTTAAAAAACAAAAACAGATGTAAGTAGTAAAGAGTGAACGGAAGTAGCTCCAGTGTGGGAAACCCTGTAACAGGGAAGCAGCTGACTGATGGACAAGAGTTTCACCCAATTCTGGAAGGCACAAACAACAGTGTTTAGAAACCATTTTCATTCCAGGCCTTTCCGCGGGGTCATGCCCCGCTTATCGGATCTCCAGACCTCAGTGGCCACCTGCTTGTCACGACTGGCCTAACTGCCTAGAAGCCAGAATAAGGGCAGGATCAGGGCCGTCATTGGGAAACATGGGCGGAGCCCGTTCAGAAAGGTTCGGAGGCCCCAGAAGGGCCTGACAAGATGCCTTACTTCTTTCTCCCAACGGAGAAGCTGTGGCCCGGGACAAAAGGCTCCACGATGTGTCGCAGGCCAGATTCGGTCTGTAATAAAACAGGCCTGGGGCTCAAGGCGCCCTGGGCTATGCGTTCTCGCCAGCACCGCGCGGTGCACGGCAATGGGCAGGCTAAAGAAAACATCGCTGCCCTCAGACTGGCGCTATGAGGCGAAGGGCTTATAAATGGGCTGCCTCCAATGTTGAAACATCAGCGGCAGCAAAGCTATAGCAAAGAACTAATTAAAGTGTGTCCTGGCAGCCACCCAGGCGGCACGAGGAACGCCAATGCCGTCAGCACCGATGGCCCGGCACCCACTAGGCACAGGTGGCGGGCAGCTGCAGTCATGGCTTCCTTGGCGTGGCGATCTCTGCTTTATTCACGGGGTGTTTTCCTTCCCCGTCTCTCTCTCCTATGTGGCACTGGCATTCCTCACCTCCCTTCGCCTGAGATCACAAGGAAGTTAAATGGCCAAACTTCCTGGTTCACGCAAAGTTGAGGCTGTCAATTACACAGACAGCAGAAAAAAATAGTCTAATTGCGAAAATTTGGTGTCAGCTCTGCCCAAAATCCTTGTCTGTCTCAGAGGCCAGCACCAGGCATCTAAAACAAAGTCACAATTCCCAGGGGCAGCTTCTGTGAACCATCAGCAGAAAGGACCCGAGGGAGACGTGGATAGCATGTCCTCACAGCACGTGAGCCCTGTGGCAGGAGGCCCTTGCGCCCTATGCTCTGTGCATTCCTTGAGGCCAGCCTGGGGAAACAGCTTTTCCTGTTCCCATCGTTCAGACAAGGAACCCGAAGGCCACGCATCCAAGTTGTCTACTTTGTGATTTGGAGAATCAGACCAATGCAGGCTAGTGACTGACTGCCATCGACATGGCAACTTACAATGGTTATACCATCCGTAGGCAATCTTATCAATCCATAAATCAGTATTCACATAGCCTGCCACATGAGAGCCCAGAGCCAGCCCTCCAAGGACCAGCCAGATGCATAGCCAGGGTCTGATCCCCGAGAACCTCGCATCCTAGCATCCACTTAGAGAGATGCCACGGGGCGATGTGTGACTTGTGGCCAAATGAATGGTACAGCTACTAAATGTTGTGAAGAGGAAATCTCTGGGGACTGAGGGAGGGCTTTTTTATGAAAGAGCTGGGTCTGGAATGGTCAGGGAAGGACAGACCTGCACAGAGGACCCAGGCTGGGCTATTCCTCGCAGGGGGATGGACGTGGGCCAAGACTACAAGGTAAGAACACATAATTCCGTGGCCTTGTCTGCGTTCTCTGCAACCAGGCAATGAAGCTGCTCAGCTTTATGCCGTCAACTGCATCCAGAAAGCTCTCAACTGTCTCTTAAGCACGAGACATCCCCTCCAAACACAAAAAGAAAAGAAGAAAAAATAGTACCTAAACTCATTTCTCTTCAGTTGTAGAAAGTAAATGATTTAAATGATTTCTTTTTTAAGTACTACATTTCTACTTTGCTTAGAAGAGCTTCAGAGAAAATGGCAGGTCCTCACTCACAAAGCATCTCTTCTGCCCCTATTCAGCGCCGGTGATTTGCTAGGCCCTGGGAATAGAAAGAATAGATCCCACTCTCAGGAAGCTTTCAGTCCAGAATGGGACCGAAATGTTGAGGGAAGGTGAGAAATAAATAGATTTTTAAAACCTGTACTATGGATAAGTCACAAGTCTGAGGTTAAGAAGATCACTTTCTCCCACCCCCAACACTTATTAGCCCCTCCTGGTCCCTTTGGATCATGTACACAAATCCCTGAGAATGAGCCAGTGCTTTCTCATCGTCCCCTGACAAAGCCCAAAGAAGCCGCATTTGCCCCCGAGAGAATCAACAGTCCTGGTGGCAGGATGTACAGCAGGATGAGGCAGGTTTTATAACGTGATTAAAATCTCCGGTCCGCAGTTTTATGTTCCCTGGCTCATCCTCTAATAAAGAAAACATCTCCACTCCTGGGATCTCACACAGGTAAACCCAGTGACATGGGAAGGATGCTTATTGTAGACTTGCGTCTTGTGCCCCAGAGTTGGGGACAACTCAGGTGTCCATCACAAGGAGAGGAGACACGGAGTTGCGCATGCACCTTGCACTTTGCTCCTGCCTAGATCAGGAGTTGGCGAACTCTGTCAAAGGCCAGACGTCGGCCTGGCCATCTCTGCCACAACTACTTAACCCTGCTGCAGTGGGGGGGGGGGGGGGGGCAGCCACAGATAATACATAAACACGGGGGAGTGGCCGAGTCCCAATAAAACCCTATTTACAAAAACAAGTGGCTGTCAGTTTTGGCCCGAGGGCCATCATCTGCTGACCACTGGCCTAGAACATTCTTCCCCCAGATACCCTCCTGGTCTCTGTTCAAAGGTTATCTCCTACGGAAACCTTTCCTGGCCACACTCAACAATACCCACCATCACTCTATCCCTTCATCCCTCTCTTATTTTTTTCATAGCATTTATCACTTCTGGATCTATTTGTTGATCCACAGGTAGTCTGCTTCCCTTCCAGTGATGCCAAGATATCTTCTGTTTTGTTTGTGCCTGGCGCCTGGCACTCAGTAGGCGCTCAGTGACTATCTGTTGGGTGAATGAAGAAGCAGCTGCCCCATCCATGGGCCCACGTCACCCAACTGCGCATGTGTCTCGTACTTTAGAAAGAGGGAAGACTCAGAGGTCAGCCAGGTTACCAGACCACCTCCCTGCCCCGAGGGAGGCTGCCCTGCACAGATCTCTGGGTGGTTGGTTTTTTTGTTTTGTTTTGTTTCTTCTCTGTCTTTTAAGAATCTCCAGAGAAACCAGACAGTGAAATGCTCATTGGTAGCGATCCCAGGTCATTGTTCTGTACCACCGCTGAGAGGATCCCGTAAGCCAACAGCATTTTCTCTTAGAACCTGCCAACCCCTTTAGAACATTCCACAGAGGGCTTTAGAGAGAGAAGAGAAAAGAAGCAACTCCCAATGGCTCACCCTCCATCCACCAGAAGCCACAGCCTCGCAGCTCTTCCGGAGACTGAGCAAATACATTTTTTCAGCAGAGAATAAAATCCACCTCTCTTCATCCGCCCATTGTGGGTCCTTGCTTCCTAAACTCCAAACCGGTTGCTCAGTGCTGACATAGTGAAACCTGCCTTCCTCAACCTCGGGGCTTCTCCAGACGACAGAACCTCCACCATCACACAGCCTGGGAGACTCTGCAGAGCAGATTATAATCCCTGGGCCTCCCTCCCCACCTTGTGACTCACAGCCCAGTTCATCTCCACTGACAGATTATGGATCTACTGTTCTGTTCCTCCCAAGGGCAGAAGGGACACCGGACGGGACTGCCGGCTGCAGAAGGAAAACCCTCCCACCTAATGCACGAAGGAACCCAACCGAAGCTTTCCCTACAATATAGTCTGATGGAACTTTAATCCTTGGCTGTTCTCTCGACCTCCTCTGCACACGGTCTGGAGGAGCCCCGGGCCACCTCCCACTCCCTCACCAGCTGCTCTCAAGGGAAGAGTCTGCGGTCACACGTTCTGTCCAACCGGTTCTGTCCCTTATTTTTGTTTTAGGGAGGATTATCGCCATGGTAATGTCCAGGTGACAAGGATGACAGGAGGGGAAGGAACCCACCTGTGCAACCCTCATTGCTTACAGGGTATCAGGAAAGCAGCAGCTTTGGGAGATGAGAAAACTGACCAGTGCTTTGTACCTGTCGCAAGACAGAATAAACTAGAAAACAGCTGAGCTGGGGCCGACAGGCAGCCCTCCACGAAGGAAGCGCCGTCAGGCCGGCGGCCCCAGAGGTTCTGCAGATCAACCCCGGACCAGGTTGGCTGGACACAAGTTTTCATGTTCAGGAAGAGCGGGCAGGAAGGAAAGAGAAAGCAAAGGCTGCGATTAGACAAAAAGTAAAGTGGTTTTCAAATAGGATTCAGATAACGCTCCAGGATCCAAAGAGAGCCACGGCCCGCGGGCCTCCTGTCCCCACAGTGCTGGTCATTTCTATGTTTGCTGTGCCCACGGTGTGGTCATTCTATCTGCACCTCCATCGGCAGTGGGTGGGGTGAACAAACCAAAACCCGGTTCCTGGGTATTAGCTTAGCATCCGCAAACGTCCTCTCTGCTTTGGAGGTACTGGGAAGCCACGAAAGCAACACCCACGCACAAAGAACACGAGGAAGCGAGGGATTCACTGGAAAATTCTCCCCGTCCATGTTAGGATGAACCTCCGAAGGGACCCGTTGGGGCCATCGCACACAGACTCATGAAATGATGAGTTCGTAAAGATGAATTTGTAACTGCCGCTTATTATTTTTAGGGACCTTTGTTCTGTGTTCAGTAAGCATCCTGTGCTAGCGAGCGCTGCAAACCAGCTAATGGCAAGTGTTACGGATCGGTGGGCTCCCCCCAACCCAATCGTGTCCCCAGCTCACACGCCATGCCCCTGACCCTCACTGGAACCCCATCTCAGCCCCCCCACCCCACCCCAGCCCGGGCTTTCATTTAATTGTTAAGAAGGCAGACACTAGATTCGCCCACTTCGTGGCTCTGTTATCTATGAGACACTATATTTTGAAGGTTTTCATATTCTTTCTACCCAAGAAGGCAGGAAGAAGCCTTTTTAATAGGATAGCATCACAGGTGAGGAGAGTGAAGATTTTATAAAAGGATAAAAGAATGATTTAATTAAGCCATGACCGGTAACAGTGCAAAGGGAAAAGCTATATGGCATCTGCTGGTTTGGTTTGCTCGGGGCGCGTATTAAGTGCATAAAGACAAAGTGCAGAGGTGTGAGGCTGCCGTGAGCTCTATTCCTTCTCTATCAACCATCAGTGCAGGAAGGAGGCCTGATGGGCCCATTTATATGGAAAAAATTGTGGAGCTCTCAGGCTAGGAGAAAGTAAGCCGCCTGCACAGGGCTGGCTGGGCCTTTCTGAAATCAATTAAAGGTGGCCAGCCCCTCTAACCACACGACTGGAGCGTGCATGCCAAATGAGGAGACACCGCGGTTAAACAGGGAATGTTTCGTGCAAATCATGGGTTTGGAGCAGGGTTTTGTGGACCTAGGAGTCTAGGAGAAAAATGCTGGGATGGCTAAGGGCGGGCGGGTGGGCTATCCATCAGAGCCACCTCCTCCCCCACGACTGTGGAGACGAAGGTTCTCACCACTCTTGATGGCCAGCGTCAGAAGCTAATAATGAGGTCCCAGAATGGACAGGATGCGTCCTTTCAAACACGCACACACATGCACACACACATACACAAGAGGGTTCAGAGCCCCATCTCTTTTGCCTGGGATTTTTCGTGCCGAGGATCTGGGAGTTACCCATGGGAACAAGTTCCTCTGAGGCCACACATGGCTGAAACTGCCCTCCCAGTGATGATGTCACGTCTCCCAGACACTGGCTCCCTTGGGAATATGCGAGCAGAGAGCCACTGCTGGGGTGATTCATAAACTGAGAGACTCTATTTGGGTACTACAACTTCTTCCTGGTTGTTTTGCTTCTTTGTTTTTCAAAAGACACCACACTTAGCTATCCAACTGGACAAAGGGGTAGGATTGAACAGACAGCTGCTGCACCTGCATTCTTTTTTTTTTTTAAGATTTTATTTATTTATTTGATACAGAAAGAGATAACGAGAGAGGGAACACAAGCAGGGGGAGTGGGAGAGGGAGAAGCAGGCTTCCCGCGGAGGAGGGAGCCCGATGCGGGGCTCGATCCCAGGACCCTGGGATCATGACCTGAGCTGAAGGCAGACGGTTAACGACTGAGCCACCCAGGTGCCCCTGCACCTGCATTCTTGATAAGAATTGGATACTCTGCAACATATATTCTTCTAGTAACTGTCATAATGCACTCAGAACACCGATGAACTGTAAAATGTAATTGTATCTTCCGATCGTAATTTTTGGAAAGCAACTTGTGTGAGTTTCCTGATACTTCTCCCATTTTGTGAGTAACAACCCCTGGCCCCTGTACCCTCCTCGAGGGGACACAATTTGGGTTGCTCCCTCACTCTGTGCTCCCCAAACTGCAATTCTAAGACCCCCAAAGAAATGCTTCTGTTCTATTTCAGTTCTGCCTCTTTTCTCGGTCGACGAGACCCAAGCACACGCAATTGGTCCTATGAGGAGTGGGGATGGGGGTCAGAGCGGGCACAAGGAGAAAGGCGTGAAAACGACATTCCCTCCGCTGAGAAATTTGAAGCTCAGCTCCAAGGTCACCTTCTTAAAACTACCAGTGACACTCTGCTCAGCTTACTCTTCTCAACCACAGCCTCGAAGCTTTGCCTCTTCTGGGATTTGTGATTTTGTACATTCGAGGGTCCCGGCTGCCATAAATCCTTTCCGGAACAAGGTGGAAGGAGGCAGAGGATCAACACACAAATATGCGCCACAGGGAAAATAAAACGAGCTCCCCCAAGCTCTGTTTCTACAACCGGACCCCACTTGTAGGACGGGGAGATGGAGATACGTTGTTGGACCTCTCCCCTGCCCTCTGTCCCATCCCACCGCCACCGCCACCGCCACCGCCACTGGAACTGACCCACTCAACAACCTGGGGTTTTCGCTCTTTAAGGGGACTGTAGAACGCATAGCACTGCAAACGGCCCACGCACGATCCTAAAACTCAGGGCTCACTTCTGAGAATATGTCCATAAACATCACTGTCGAATTTCCGAAAGCAAAGCTTTGTCGACCTTTCTGTTAGTGGGCTTTCTTCCAAAGTGCGTGAAACCCTCTCACTGTTGCTCTGGGTGCCTACACCTACCTGCCCTGTTTAAATAATCCCCAGTCTAGAACAAGGATTGGCCAGCTCTCTACAAAGGGCCAGACAGCAGACATTTCCAACTTCGTGGGCTGTATGCTCTCCCTTACACCTACTCACCTCTGCCTCGGTAGCAACAGAGCAGTCACGGGCAAACAGGCAAACGGGCAAATGTGCAAACGAACGGGCACGGCGGAGTTCCAATAAAACTTTATTTATGGACGCCGAGATTTAAATGTATCGTTTTCACGTGTTGGATTCTTAGCTCATGAGGTGCACGCAAACAGGTGGCAGGTTGGTTTGGGCCCATGGAAAAGGAAACCCTCAGTGAATTCTTTCTTTCAAATAGCAATATAATAATAATGATAGGAATAGCGAACATTTATTGAGCTCTGATTAAGCAGAAGGACCCAACAAAGAAAACTGCCTTTTGTTCTCGCCGGTATTGAACCCAAGGTAGGTAGGGTTGGGCAGATGGGGAAACTAAATCGTAGAAGAAGCCAATGTGCCAAGTTCACGTAGCAAGGATGTTCACCAATCAGAAGTCTGACTCCAGAAAGAGAGAAGGAGGCACTCCTTCGGCATCCTTAAGCAACAGAATATATTAAGGAAGATGTGATGAAATGCCAGCTACCTGGGGCTTTGTAGGACTAGGTTCAGAAAAGCCTCCCAACAGAGCCACGGCTGAGGGGGGACACCCATCCCCTTCCCGCACCAGTTCCTTCTCCAACATTCGCCCGAGGGCAACAGAGCTTGAAGGGACTCTGGGAATCATCCAGAACTGAGGTGAGGGATGAGGGTGGTGCATTTTCCAAACGAAGTGTCCCCTCATACAGTGGGCCGTAGAAAGAAGCGTGGTGAAGGGGCAAACTGCAGGGACATGAGCCGGTCTCAGCTCATTATGTTCAGCTCCGGTGGATGCACCACTGGCCCCTGAGGTTCTACCCTGGGGTCCCCAGATTTTGCCCACACGCAACTCCCCACAAGAGGCCTCCGCCTTCCAGACACTCTGGTCTCCCAAATATTCCTGATTTCTGCCCGCCTGTCCGCTGCCAGGCATCTAAGCTGGATACAAAACACCCTCGGTGCTGAGCCCCCCTCTGCTGCCACCCAGACAGAATTCCATTCAAGAGGGGGTGGGAGCAGGGAAGAGAGCTGAGCGGCTGCTTTCTGTTCCTTTCAGGGCCGCTGCCCGATTTCTTCTCTGTCCGGGGCAGCAAAGGCACATCTGGGGGAAGAGCACTCCCTGGCTGCCTGCGAGTCCACCACACCCGCTGGAATGCTGTGGATCCTGGATAGACGCAGACCAAAAGCCAGAGAAAGCGGGCTGCTGGAGCAGGGCTCTGCCCTGCAGACACGCATGCGGGTTTCCTAATCCCCGGGCCTTCAGGAAACCGAGGCCCGGCCCCGCTGCAGCGCTGCAGCAGGCCATTGGGGCGGGAGGCGAGCTTCTCATTATGTAAAATGCTTGGCTCCTTCCTCTTTCTCTGCATCCTGCTAGCAATTTTGTATCCGGTTTGGGAATTCCAGGAACATCTGCGATTGTCTTTTGCCCAACCACATATGTGCAAGCCGAAGGGCTCAGTCATGTTCCTACCTGCTGCTGCCCTGTCATTAGCCGTGAACTGCGCCGTCAAACACAGCAAACCCCAGCCAGCAACCCCACCTGCGGGGTTCGCCCTCCCTGCCACACTCCGCTCAGGCCCGACATGCAAAGACCAAGTCCCCTCTCCTGCAGTGAGAATCGCCAGGGCTCAGGGGGCTTCTTTGAACAGCCAAAGTCCTCTCTGACCACACAGACGGGACATTTCTAACACAGCACTGCGCCCCCGCCCCACCCCGGGGCCTCTGCTGGCATGCTAGTTTTGTGCGGCGAGGTCAGGGCAGGCCAGGTGGAAATGGGTGAGGTGCGGCTGAGTTCGAGAGGTGGCATTAGCTGGGGTTAGAAGCACCAAGGGCCTCGGTTCCGATCAGAGAGTGACTCTTCGGGCTATGAGTACCCAAAATGCAAGAGAACCGTCACCTTGGGAGTCAGCTACCTCTTCTTGCTCTTTGGGCCTCGATCTGTAAAATGGGGTAGAAACAGTGCCTCTCACAGTGGTTTAGTGAACGAAAAGAAGGGGCGCGTGGGATGCATTTGGAAGAGCAGGTGGCCCACAGTTCACATGCAACTAGGGGTGATGAATATTTATCATTATGACAAGTCCTCATCCCGACTATGAGACCCTGTTCCTCCTCCACCACCCTGCACGCTCTGGGCTTCCTCCTGCACACCGTGTTCCCCAGGATTCCATTCTCACCTCTCCTCTCCTTCAGCCACCAGCCTCCCGCCATGGGCCCGCCCCAGACGACATCTTTCCTGGGTTTAGATGCATGTCCCCGGGCCTCCCTGCATCCTTTGCTCTACTCCCTTCATAATTTCTCTGTTCATATGTTTCTCTGCCGCCATTGGGCTTTGCTAGGCTCCCAAAGCGACGAAACTCCACGTGTGCGTTTCTCCCTAGCATTATCTGAGGCAGAGAAGAAACCCAGTAAATGCTTAAACAAATTAAGCATTACCTTGGGCCTCTCTCCCCAACTCCCAATTCCCATCTCCAGTGGCCAAGTAGACATTTTCCCATGGTGCAAGTACACCATGCAGGCAGTTCCAGAAACTCACCATAACCCCTCCTGTGTTCTCTATCCCGGTTTTGTCGTTACACCCAGATCTTAGCACATGGGAGACACCCAATAAAGGGAAATCGCGAGGACTCGCCCATTAGTGTAGGGTAGGGCTTACCTTTTTGACATCATCTTGGATGCATCCCTCTCACTGCCCCCCCCCCAAGCCTTCCGTCCCCACGTTGTTAATTTCACCCACCGCCAAAGTCACCTGCTCCACCACCTCCTTTCTCCACCATCGCTGACTCCCTGTTCCTGGCTCCACGGTCCAGGGACCAGCTCCTTGCTCACGGGCCATCCCACCCCTCATCCTGCTGCTGGGTGGGGGGGGGGGGGGGTGGGAGGGGGCGGGGCAGGTAAAGTCAATCCCCAGCTCAAAAGCCCTCCTGGTTTCTTGCAAACTCCCAGGCCCAGCTGCTGAGATCCTCCTACTTTTTGACCCCATCTCCTCCGCTCGGATCCTCCAGCCGCTCTCCAGCTCCTGGGAAGCCCTGCCCAGACCCGCCTCTGGCCCCATGCTCACAAGCAGGCTTCCACCAGAAATGACCATCTTTGCATCCCCACGCCAGCTCTGCTGTCAAAGCTGGCGATCCTCCACGGCCTCCTCAGAGCTTTTCTTCCTCTCTGCCAACTTTCTAGACCTCTCCTAGACACTCCTGCCTACCTCGGGCTTCCACTGACATTGCCTGGATCACTAACCTACTGCACATACGTTCCTCTGTGTGTTATACTGGTCTGCTAGCCCCATGAAGATGAGAACCAGATCTTACACTTCTGGGCCTAGAAGAAACACTCAGCCCATAGCAGCCACTCGTACATTGTGAGCATACATGTTTATGAGGATATATAAATATACTTTTCTTTTTCTCATGCAGCAACTGCTGGTACAGGCTCTGAGCCCCTCACCGGTGACCAGCTGGGAGGCAGCGAGGTTCACCTTTGCTCACAGCGAGTAGGTTTTGCGCCTCTGAAGGATCCGCGGTGGGAGCCTGGGGAAGGGCGGAAAACCCAAGTATGCCTTTCCGGACCCGCTGGTCCCCTTCAGCTGCCACAGTCAACCATTCCAACTATTTGACTTTTATGCAAGATTTTGTTTCCACCAAGGGATAAGTGGGCTACATATTTTTAAAAAACTACTAATACACTCCAGCCAGTTCACCTTCCACAAGGGGAGAGAGGCCTAGAGAGGGGAGGTGACTTGTCCAAGGACGCACAGCTCTGGTGAGGGGAGGGCAGATCTGCCTCCAAGGTGGCCCACACACCTGCACCTGCCAAACAAGTCCACATTTGAGACAGTCCCCGCAGCACACCACGGCCACCCCCACTGCATCCATGGCTTCCCTCCATCCACCTCATTTCCTTCAGTGGGTAACTCTAAGCTTCTGCTAAGACAGAGGGGTCTCAAACCCAGGAGAAGGTGCAACATAGACATGAGTGAAGCCGGCTGAGCAGTAAGAATGAATTAGGAGGGTGGGGGCGCTGTGACAGTCCCAAGGAGGTGGCACGCTGCTGCTCCCAGAGTCTGCAGCCAAAGGAGAATACTGGCTCATCCTCAAGTGCCTCACTTTTCCTAGTAAAGCCGGAGATCCAAAATTTCATGTGGAATACCCACAACTTAAGTATTGGCAACTAACTCAAACCTTCGTGGCAACAGGTTTAAGTGAAAAACAAAGACACCACACCCAGGTCTCTGGGGCCATAGATGAGTGCATTCTGACTCTTGACGAAGAGAGCCCAGCAAGACGAAGGGAACCCAGGTCTGAGACCCTGAGGTCTTAACAAACTTTGGGTCTGAAAGTATAAAATGTGTCTTCTAAAAGTGAGGTAATTTCAAAATCCCATTCTTGTGTCCACAATGCCCGCCCAGCGGCTCGGGATAGAGGGCATCTGGGGAAAACAGACAGTGGAAACCAATCATGTTTTTCTAATAAAGCTCTTAAAACGTGCCCCTTAAGTAACGGCAGTTCTGAGTGCGGAGTAATAATGCCACAATAAACTAGGGAGAGGAGCCCCAGCGGCTCACAGCCCAAGACTGCTCTCGGCCGAACGTCCTAAACTGCAGACGGACATAAGCAGGACAGACGACCCTCGCTATCAGAGCCACGGCACCCCCCCCCCCGCTCCCCTCTGCATCCCGTCCATGAAGCAAGGTGATTTACGGAGACACGGGGAGGGACCTTCGCTTCCCCTCGGCAGAATTTATTTCTCTTTAATGGCTTTTGCTGTGCCTCCCCTTCCTTCTAATCTCTTCGTCTCCGAGTTCGCTCACCCTCTCCCGCCTCTGCTCTCTCCTCCTCCAAGGGACAGCCGGTAGGCAGGGCAGCAGAATGCTACTGGTCCCAACAAAACGGTCCAAGAAGAAAAGGGACAGGCTGAGTGGGCAGGAGAGGAGGTGGCCTCAGCCTGGAAGGGGCTGGCCTGGCAGATGTGGGCCCAGGCTCCCACCTGGCTTTTATTGGGGAAAGAACTTATTAAAGTGAATAATCCCACCTTTAGTGAAAAACTGGAACGGAGCAGACAGTGGTGGGGGGGGCACGGGGGAAGGGCGAACAGGTCCCCCTTAAGGGGGCCACAAATGATTTCTGCTCCTTGCACACAGCTCTAGGACCAACAGGGACCAGGATCTGTAATCGGACCACCACTACAATGACTCCAAATTCGTCCCCTTGCTGGCTCCCACGCGATTCTGGTCTTTTCCAATAAGGGACTGCTCTGAAGCCAGGAGGCCAGAGGTGAGAAAGTGAGGGGAGGTCTCAGAAGGGGCACACCTGCCGGTGAAGGCCCCTGCCTGAGACCCCGAGAAGGTCTCCACAGGGGGAGAGTAAAAAATCCCCCAGTCCAGGTAATGAGACACTTGTCTGTCATACTTCACAAAGCTCCTTCGCTGGCATGAGTTCATTTGATCCTTGCAACAGCTCTGCTAGGGCAGCAGGACTCCGCCTGATGAAGGAGGAACCAAGGCCCAGAGAGGTCAGACGACTTGCCCCAGATCACACAGCTAGCTAGTGACAGATCCTCTCAGCCCAAGTCTGGAATTACTCCTCCGTTAAGTACACCCACCAGGGGCGCCTGGGTGGCTCAGTTGGTTAAGCGACTGCCTTCGGCTCAGGTCATGATCCTGGAGTCCCAGGATCGAGTCCCACATCGGGCTCCCTGCTCAGCAGGGAGTCTGCTTCTCCCTCTGACCCTCTTCCCTCTTGTGCTCTCTATCTCTCATTCTCTCTCTCTCAAATAAATAAATAAAATCTTTAAAAAAAAAAAAGTACACCCACCAAAGTTGTTTGGGGGCGGGCCAAAAAAAAAAAAATTCCTAATCGAGAACAAATGCAAATATTCACGATTAAAATAAAAAATCTGCAAGTCAAATTGATTTTTGCAAAGCCCATCTCAGATGACACTGGGACAGAAGCCGCCAAGTGGGGATCCGGCTAAGTCCGATTTTTTTTTTTTTTTCTTTTCAACAACAGTAGAGGTTCTTCCCTGCTCAGCATCACTTGTTCTCTCCCTTCCCTTCAGGCCCCAAATGCCTTTCCATCTTCCCAACAGCTACACAAGGAGGGGAGATGTGGTAAGGAGCTTGTCAGACGTGAGGGATTCCAGATTTTCCGCGGCTTGGTCAGAAACCCTCTGCATAAACTCCCCAGCGGCCAAGTCAGCCAAGTGGCTCCTCTGGGAGGAGTTTCCTCCGGGTGGGGCCAACACCTGGGGTCTTCAGGCTCCAGACCCCCTCAGACACTCAGAAAGATGTGTCTCCACACCTGGACCCAGGATATACCTACCCTGGTGACAGACACCGGAGGCCAGTTGACTGAGTGGCCTGGAAGTGGAATGCATGTGTCTGAAGAGTCCACGCCTGCGTCAGCTGTGAGAATCTCATGGAACCAGGGATGTTCTGCAGGAGGACAAATTCCAGACCAGGTGGCCCGGCACAAAGGCTCCAAAGGCTCCACCCACCCTGAATACACTTCACGGGTCAACCCACACTTCAGGCTTGGTAGACCAGGAGGCTGATTTTTTTTAATTTTAATTTTAATTTTCCTCTTTGTCCACACAGACCTCTAAGGAGATGTTGCTGGCTGGCTCCGACCTTACTGAGAGCAGTGGGAGGTACTGAGTGCTGTCCTTGCCTGATCCACGCAGGCACCTTCCCTGCAACATCAGGAAAGGCTGGTTCATTACCTAACAAGGCCACCCACCCTTCCCTCAGGCACCCACCCTGGCCCCGGGTCTTGTTGTCAGCTGGCTGCCCACGAAGCCCTAGAAGGTGTTCGCTGATAAGCAAGGTAGTAATTTAGCCATTTATATGCCTCAGTGTAGCCAGCCCCTCCCAGGGACTTTTACAGGTTAAAGGGTTATTTCAGGGAGAGCAGTCTTAACAATTCAAAGGAAAGCTGTTCTGCCATAGGGGTCTCTCAACCTTGGCACTTCGGACCCCCATTTTAGGTTGGATCATTCTTTATCGAGGGGACAGCCTTGTGCACTGTAGGATGTTGCGCAGCATCCCTGGCCTCCACCGACTAGATGCCAGGGAGTACCCCCTTCTCCCAAGTTGTGGCAATCAGAAGATGTCTCCAAACATTGCTAGAGATCCCCGCGGGGGCGGGGGGGGGGAGGTAAGATGACCCCTGGTTGAGACCAGTGACATAACGGTGGTGGCGAGAGAGACTTGGGAGCAGGGGCCCCATCAAATCATACCACCTGGGGCAGCTGCCTGATCAGGCTTACCTGTGAAAGTCTGACCACAGGGCATTTTGGAAACCTCAAGGTGATACCAGCAGAGCGCATGAGACGGCCTTCTCCACCAGGGGAAAAAGCCAGGGCAAAATCGGCTTGCCAGAGCGTTCCATCTTCGTCGGCGGCAGAGGGATGAGAGGCTGTGGAGTGAGAGCTGAACGGAGACCTTTCCAAGAAGCCAAGGGCCCCTTCTAAAGTCCTCACCTCATAAGGGAGATGACTTATCCACCATCATTCCCTCCCCCTCTCCCAACGTGTCCCTCCGTCCCTTCTAAGGGATAGTCTGCTGAAGGTTTCTCATTAGTATGGGAGGAAAGATACGTCTCGAAAGGCCTACGCTGGTTTTCATTTACCTGGGCAGGTGCCAGTTTGGCTCCTGAAATGATCCTGGACGCTGGAGCCAAGCTAGGACCCTGATAAAGAGGCTGAGAAAATAGGAGGAGAAAGGAATGGGGGGGGCGGCCTCCCGATTAATTGAGAAGATGCAACCATGCCACGCTTGAATTAGACTGCCCAGCGGAATGCGGGGCCCTTTGTGCTCATGCCTTTGAAACAAAAGCGAACAGAGTGAGCCACAAAGGGGTCAGGGGGAGGGGAGAGGGACAAGCAGTGGATTCCTGTGAACGGACCCCATTTGGGGGAAAAGGAGGCGCTACAGGGACAGAGGCTTACCAAGGCAGTAATGAGCATTTGTGGATAAAATCTGTCCACAAATGTCTCTAAAGTCATTTTCTATTCTTGTTTGTGGAGAATGGTTTATTCCCCAAATTTAACCGCTTAAACTTCCTCTCCAGACCTGCGTTGTCCAGTACAGACACCACCGGTCGATGGGCACTAGAAACGTGACAAGTCCAAACTGAAATGTGCTTGCTGTAGGGTAAAATACACACCAGATTTCTTAGACTTTGTATGAAAAAAAAAAATAAAGTAGTAAAAATAAAAACAAAGCAGAGTATCTCACTAGTAGGTTTCTTTTATATCAACTGCATGTTGAAATGATAAAATTGGGGATAAACTGGGTTATAGAAAATGTATTATTAAAATCAACTTCATCTGTTTTCTCGTCCTCTTTTAAATGTGGTTACTGGGAAGTTTAAGATTACATACGTAGCTTGAGTTGTTGTTTTTTTAAAGATTTTATTTATTTATCCAACAGAGAGAGAGACAAAGCGAGAGCAGGAACACAAGCAGGGGGAGCGGGAGAGGGAGAAGCAGACTCCCCGCCGAGCAGGGAGCCCGATGCGGGGCTCGATCCCAGGACCCTGGGATCATGACCTCAGCCGAAGGCAGACGCTTAACGACTGAGCCACGCAGGCGCCCCTGTAGCTTGAGTTTTACTTCCACAGGACAATGCCGCTCTAGGCTAATGGTTCTCAGTTTCTGCTCTCTCTCTCCTACCTTACCTCCTCCCTTCCTCTCAGAGCTGCCTCAGATTATCTGGCTCCTTTGAAAGAGTATATCAATCTTAAATCATTTGCCAAAGACATTCAAGATGTCTTCTGCATGTACAGCACTAAGTTGGGACCTGTGGGCGACCCCAAAATGAATCAGATTCCTCGATAGGAGGCCAAGGCTCCCAAGGACCTGGCTTACCCCTTTAAGAAGTGAAGTCGAGAGAGCCAACTGCAGGGAACCCACCAACACAGAAACTGCAAACGCCCTTCCCTTCCAGGCTTGGCCGCCATGTTGGATCAGTTCCATGTGGGCAGCTGGGGAAGCTTAGTTTTTACTTTCAACACACAAGTGGCTTTTCTGGTTCTTTTCTCTCCCTGGTGACACTAACCGCCACCAGTTGTCTCTCTATATACCACAGCTTTCTTTTTTCCTTCCTCATCTGACACAGGGATCGTACATCTTGGAGAAAAGAACCTGTGTTTGAGGACATTGTGTTGTAGCTCCTTGTCCCTTCAGCCAACCCCTTCCCTGGCTGACGGCTTCAGTTTGTCAAGCCAGGGACGGCCTACAAAGAGCCATGGGAGAGGGTTGAGAAATGGCCTTCATCATCCCATCCTATTGCATGGACTTTGAAGACTAATTTTCATCCAGAAAGTCCAAGTGAAACACATCAGGGATCAGTACCATAACTCAAACAGGGGTTCTCACTGAGAGCAATTCTGACCCCTCCCGAGGGCATGTGGCAACGTCTGGAGTCATTCTCGATTGTCGTAAGTGGAGAAGGGGACACTGCCGGCACCTCGTGGGCACAGGCCTATGACATCCAAGAGAATTATCTGGCCCAACAGGTCAATGGTGTTGAGGCTGAGAATCTCTGATCTAGAACATGGGGGAGGCGAGCATCCCCTCCCCCTCCTCACCACGACTGCCAAGCCAGAGCTTGTTCTGATCTCTGGCATCAGCGAGCATCCCTCCCTCAACACCACCTTCCAACAAACACACCTGGGAGTAGATCCAGGAAAACCTGAAGGATCAGGGCAAGAAGAACAACTGGGAGCAGAAAAACAGTACAAACATGATTAAATAAATTAGCTCTGCTAATTACCAAGGTTCTAACTTAGCACCTGGAGCAACAGCTGGGGTTGCACAGAATTGAGCAAACACCATCCCCAACTCAGGCAGACTCCAGGCATATTGACTTGCTCCTCCCTGCCTTCCTCTGGCAAAAGATTTGCCCGAGAAAAGACTAAGCAATAAAGTCTTCGAGCAGAGGGGCCGCCCTCTGGGGGTGGGTTCAACGCCACGGCCGCCTCTGGCACACCTGCACACCCCAGCAAGGACATTCCCGGAAGAGTGGGTTGCTCAATGTAGTAAAATCTCCTCCTAGGCTCAGGTCCCAGCTTCCCAAGCTGCTGACTTTTGCAACATACCCAGTCTCCTGCCTCCAGGAGTATTGTTCACCTTTGTGCTTGGGAAATGTCTGGACAGAATGTAATTGCCCCCTCTCCCAGACCTGCTTTAACTACTTCTCTGCTCTGTTCCTCTGGGCCTGACAGCATTTTCTCTGGAAGAACTGTTATTTGTTCTACAAGGTACTCCCACAGCCCTGTGTCTTACTGCTGTGATTTTCCCCCCGGGTCATAAAGTCTAACTAGATGCCCACTGAGCGTGGTAGACTCACTAGGCTGCCCAGTGGCTCCACATCCCAGCAATGCAGTAGCCAGACACTGTGGCATTGCGCATGTCTCCAGGGCCCCGAGCTGCTTCCTCCCCGTCACCACGGAAACCCAGCGGCATCCCAACCAGGCGGCTTACAGGTAAGAAGCACCAGGACTCCGGTCGGGGGCTACGTTTCATTTTGATTTAAAAGCTGCTGTTGGAGGGATTCTCCCAGATTGCACACTTTACTGGGTTGAATAGTGGCCCCCAAAAGATATGCCTACATCCTAACCCTCAGAATCTATGCATATGTCCTTATTTGGTAAAAGGGTCTTTGGAGATGAAGGCAGAAATTGGAGCGATGCTGTCCCAAGCCAAGAAAAGCCCGTGGCCACCTAAAGCTGCAAGAGGCAATGAAGGATGCTTCCCGAGAGCCTTCAGACAGAGCACGGCCTTGCTGACACCTTGCTTTTGGACTTCTGGCCTCAGAACCACGAAAGAACAGATTCCTGCTATTTTGTCCAATTGGTAGCAATTTGTTCCAGCGCGCCTAGGAAACAAATACACAACCAACCCCATTTCTCATCAACCATGTTGTCTGTGCATATGGCTTATTTAGCACAAAACATGGCACTCTGGGTTTGAGTTGTGAGTTCATTCATTAATACTTTTATTAGACATCTGTTCTGCCCAAATATCACCTCCTTGGGGTTTCCAGAACAACTCCATCAAAATGGTCCTTCCTGAACCCTCCACATATCCCTTTCTCACCTCTTGCCCTGCTTTCTTTTTCTCCACATCCCTTATTGCTCAGCAGCATTATACATTTATTTGTCTACTTGGATATCATCTGTCTCCCCCATTTGAATGTATGCTTCCTAAGGGCAGAGGATCATTCTGCTTATCTACCGTTAAGATCCCAGCAAGGAGAATGCCTGGCACACATAGTAGGTTCTTAAAAAATCTGAGTGGGATGAATAAAATCATAGTCCTTGGGGCACCTGGGTCGCTCAGTCGGTTAAGTGTTTGCCTTCGGCTCAGGTTATGATCCCAGGCTCCTGGGATGGAGACAAGCGTCTCCCTCTCCTGCTCCCCCTGCTGTGCTCTCTCTCTCTCTCTCTCTCTCTCTCTCTCTCATATAAAATCTTAAAAAAAAAAAAATCAATAGTCCTCATCTTCAAAAGCAGAAAAAGTCTAGAATGTTCTACTATATTTTAATTCCAGAGCATTGTTTGCAAATAAAAAGTCTTCCTGCACCCTCCCTCCGGGCTACCATGGACTTTTATACATATCACATTGGCTCCATGAGTTAGAAGTCCATCATGATTTGTCTCTGGAAAAAATGGGATTTTTCTCTGAAGGGAAATTCCTGTGCTCCTGTTGGCTACAGCATATTGCCTAAAATGCCCCTAAATTTTTAATGAGTGACCAGTTTTTTGTTTTTTTGCACTTTTTTTTTTCATTCCCCATTGCTAGCACTTTCTTCAAGACATACAAGTTGAGATGCACAGGGAGTGACGATTTGGGATGCCTCAACACACGGAGGTCACACTGATTGGCAGGCCAATGCTCCCCTGGGTAGCCAAGGGCTCCCAGTACGTGGTTGCCACCAAGGCTTGCCATGTTCCTGACACAACTGAGGACATTCATGACACTGAAGTCACAAAGGAAGATCCAGCTGGACCTCTTCTTTTGGAACTCTAAGGTCCAAAGACCCTCTGTGTACATGCATTCAGCATTTGGTCAACCAGTAGTTGTTGTTCAGCTCAGCTCAGCCCTGATGAGGGCAAGAGGACCTTTTATAACCGGCAAGCTCTGATCTCTCTGTAAGGGATAAATGAGGCCCTCCCTATTCCCACTTTTTCCAGACATTAGTTCTGTGAGTAATATCATGGAGCTTTTTCAGGGCAGGGTAATAAGTAAATAGAATAGTCTTTAGGGTTTTGATGCAGGGGGGCATTAATAGGAAGGAAAAAAAAAAACTCGGAGTCACAGGGGAATTTGAAAATTAAAAAAAAAGCAAAAACAAAACAAAAAAAAACTTTCTCCTTCCAAACAAAGCCAAAAAATATTATTAGTACGTCCACCTGCATTCGTTTGAGATGCTTGCAAAGACCAGTTAGGATGGCAGCTCTTTTTCCTAAGCTTTCCGTCAAAAATAGCCCATCACCATTTTGTTACTCTGGCCCAAGGACCATGTTGGGAAAGGAAGTCTACCCTCAAGAGGCAGAGAAGAGAACAAAATGACCTCAATGTGCCAGAATAAGAACGTTCATTAAAATGGTTTCAAATTTATATTGCAACTAACTTTAAAACAAAACGAAACACAAAAACCAACCAATTGTCGAGTTTGGGTGAAGTATCAAAGAAGAAGATCCACAATGATCTAAAAAAGCTATGAATATACTTTCTTGTAATACATATCTGGCCGCAGCCGGATTTTCTACACGAATGCCACAACAACATGTATGTCTAGGGACTGAATGCAGCAGCAAATCCCACAATCCAGCCAGACGAGAGGGCGCTTAGCAAAGGCAGGAAAAAAAAGGCCACTTCTCCCAATTTTTTGTTTTAGAAAATACAGTTATCTTTCATAAAAATCTTATAAGGTCCGAATGCAATGTATTATTGCATTTTTTATTATTTTAGTAATGCCTGTATTATTGTCATTTTTCAATGAATAAACAACTTTTAAAGATTTCTCAGTTTCCATTACGAATACATTAAATATCAATAAGTATAAACCAACATACAAAAGCTCTTTAGGCTCTCGGAAATCTATGAGTGAGTCCTGAGACGAGAATGGGAGAACCACGGCTGTAGACAAATATTTCACGATTTCACTGAGGAGGAGGGGAAAAAAAAACAGATTATCAAAGATGATGGCAAATACCAGCGATTTTATTTTCTTCTCTGGGTTCCTTCTCTATTTCTAATTTTCTGTGACTACATAGTGCAGATTACGTGGATACATAAAGATATACAGGCGTAGTATTTCTCCAGCTCGTATATGCAACACTGTCTCCACAAGGCAAAGAACAATATTCGGGGCATACCTTGGGCTTAGGTCCAGAGTAACGATTCCTAAAATGAAATTTATTTTCTTCTGGGAAGTGGGGGAGGGATTAAATTTGCAAAAACCAGTAACAGCAGTATCTGATCATTTTGATGAAAACCTTTTTTTTTTTTTTTTTTAAAGCCACAGGGGGAAAAAAAGTAGCAAAGTCCTCACGCTAAACCCAGGCTGGGTATGGGGGTTTCTACTTCAAAGAAGGTGGAGAGTTGAAGCCTGAATGTGTTTACCCTCTGCAAACAGGGAAAATAATCCTAAATAGCAACGCTCCCATATCATTAGAAGATGCTCGGAGAAGAATAACTTAAAAAGAAACCTGCCTGGTCTTTGGTCACCTGGCTCTTTCTGGGTGGCCTTTTGAGCAACCACCCTGGGAGATTTCTGTTTCTGCGGCCGTGGAAAAGAAGCTAATGAGCATTCCCAGGGGAGCAGTGAGAACCAGCATGCTAAAGACCAAGGTGGTTGGTTCTGAAGAATTTCTGGAATGGGCATCCTGGAATTCAGAAGCTCCAGGGACCTCTCCTGCATGGAGAACCTCCAGGAACCTAGGTTTGAAAACCGTTCCTGTTGACATGCAAGCAGCCAGAGCACCCAGTCCTGTCCCCCGCCCCCACTCCCTCTGACCCCCACAGGCTCAGGGGCCCCGCCCCTGAGGCTATTCCCTGGGCAGACCCAAGGCACACAGACCCCTTCTGAGGTTTTCCAAGTCGCCTCTCCTCCGGGCGGCTCTGGCAGGTCCACATTGCTCCCTCGGGCTGCATAATTAGCGGGCTTGGGGCGCCGCCGAGCCCGGTCTGCTGTGGTTCCCCACTCCCAAACACAGCCCTGGAGCCCCCTCCCCACCGGCGCCACTTCTGCCGACACATCCCCCCCCTTCCCCCCCCCCCCCCACCCCCCGCCCCACCTCGCCAACCGTGGGTCCCCACACAGCAGACCCGGGGCCCGCCACCGCCACCCTCACCCCGACACGTTCCCTAATCCGCTGGCAAACGAAGAGCGAGTCTACAAAGCCCTGCTGTCACCACCTCGGAGCCAAACTTAGTCTCAACCCATTTAGAGCCTTTTCAAAGCTATGGTGGGAAGAAGGGAAAATGCAGGGACTACAAGGAAGGTCTCTCTCTCATCTGGATTCTGTCCTGCCTCCTTCCCTCTTTCTCCTTCTCCCCCCCCAACCCCACTCCAATGAAAATCACAATCCCACGACTGGAAGGGAAGGTCTTAAGAGGTCATTTCTTCTATCCTCCTGCTTTTGGGCAGGGCTGTGCTGAAAATAAATGTGCAAAATTGCTGTCTGTCCCTAGACGGCTGATGCCACGGCCAACCGCCTTTCTATACCTACCTGGGCTATGAACACAGGGTCAAGCTCATACCCGTGCGCTTGACAAACAACACGAAACACACAACAAAACACCGTGTCTCCATGCCAACTGGGGACACTCCCCGGGGCCACATGGACACCCCACTCCCCACCCAAGCCATCATGAAACCCTCTTCTAATGAGCCTGGAAAAGGCAAGAGGGAACACACTTGATGAGTTTTCCATCGTAAAGAATAGGGACCAGAGAAGCACACCCGCTCTTTGTGTTCTAAAGTTTACTTTCAGCTTCAGCGAGCAAAAAGATTTTTTTTAATATAATAAAAAAAGTTATATGACTTTAATTAAATGCACTTATTAAAAGGGTGAAGTATTTGGAGAGGCTGTTTGGGGGTTGGAGGCACATTTTCCAGCGTGCTGTAGAGCATCTGCATCCGTCCGCTCTAGGCAATTTTTAATGCACAAATAAATCCGCACCTGACGTGCTGACAGATTATTATGCCGTGTGGCAGCCAACAAAAGTAAACACAGGGGCAAGTTTTAACCTCTTGCAGTCAGGAGCTTTCCCTGCTGGGCCCGGCTCAGGTGTACGGGGCTGTTGGCAAAGGCTTGGCTTCCAGCGAGGCATCTTCCTGTCCCTGGAAACAGGCTGTCCTCCCATCAGGTTGTCTGGAGTGTGGCCTGAGCAAAGGCACAGGAGCCGGCCGAGGGAGGGGACAAAGAGGTGGCCACACGTGGTGCCCCCCCCCTCCACCCCAGCACCCTGCCCTTCCTCCATCCTGTTTATCCTGCGCCCAAAGATCCACGGGCTTCTGCACAGCAGGCTGGTCCTCGGATCGGCCAGAGCGCTCCATGGATCCTTCCAGCCGGCCAAGCTGGCTCTGCAGATGGAGAGCCCGGCCACGTGTTTCTCCCAGCTTTGCCCAAAGTCAGTGCAGTTACTAGAGAGCTAAAGAGGGACTGGGCAGTTTCCTCGTCTGTATAATAGGATGTCAGCTGAGGGAGCGGGCCGGGGGAGGGAGAGTCTGGGAATGGAGGAGCCTTCTCCCACAGTCTGTCTGGCTTACCATCCCACCAATAACCTGGTGGCAGAGCTCAGAGCATGCAGGCTGCATCTGTAAATAATCACTATTGTTATTACAATTTACTGGGTGTTTACTACAAACCATACCCACTGCTAAGTGCTCTAATACATTATCTCATTTTATCTCCAAACTCTCCAGGGTATGGATCACTAAAACCCATTCATTCTTACCACTAATTTGAACAGCCTCCTCATCGTCCATTCTCTCAACAGTCTTACTAGCCTCATGCTTATTAGGAAGACTAGGTTACTTCCCCCAGTGAATCTATAACAAAGAGCACAAGTACAAAATAGCAACCATATCGACCTTTAACAACCCTGAGCACACATATTTTTTTTAAAGATTTATTTATTTCGAGAGAGAGAGGGCACAAGCAGGAGGAGCAGAGGGAGAAGGAGAGAGAATCTCAAGCAGATGCCCCACTCAGCGTGGAGCCTGACGCGGGGCTTGCTCTCATGACCCTGAGGTCACGACCTGAGCCGAATGCAAGAGTTGGACGCTTATGTGCCACCCAGGCACACACCCCACCCCCCACCAAGCACAGGTGATTTTAATATAGAGAGGAGTTCAATTATGACCGCTGAAAAAATACTTTCTTTTTCCTCTATGGCTAAGTTTGGGGACACATAAGTTTATTTTTAAAACAACAGAGAGGCTTGGGCACCATGAAATGTGATCAAATAAACAGAAAATTCCTGCAGTGGGCAGAAGGCTGAAGCAGGTGCCCTTCCCCTGGCAGCCAAGAGGGGAGCTGGACATTATCAGGCAAATTGCCACACTGGTGGACATGTGTCAACCTCCTGAGTTTGGGGGATGCCCCACTTCACGAGGTAGAGTTCGATGCTGCTACTAAGCCGAGGATGTGGGTCCTTCTTTTCCCAGCCTCTCTTGCATCCAGGGCAAGAGCAACAGGCTTAGGTTGCCTGCACCAGTCACACCTGCAGCCTGACCTTGAGCATGAAGCTGTAACCCAGAGCAGTGGTCTCCTGAGAGACCCTGTCCGGTGAGCTGGGCTAACAGCTGCCCCAGGATGATGGCCGCTTGGGGAGGCAGCCGCTCTACTTCGGCCTCCTGTGCCGGGCGTCAGTGGCACAGTCTGTGACGGATGTGCCCAGTGGTAGAGGTGACACTGTCATCAGAGCAGCTCTGCAGCATTTGAGACACGTTCCCAGATGCAGAGCCTCCAAACCTGGTTTCCCTTCCTTCGTGGAGATGCTGAGCGAATGCAATCTGCTTTCCATAAATCCGTTTTTGGCTTAACTTAGCCAGAGGTCATTTCTGTTGCTTGCACACAAGGACTGTGATGGAGATAGGGTTCTGTGCAAGCATCCTAGCACGGCGACTGGAAGTTACAACACTATGTCTCTTGGGTTGGGCTTTTTCCTCTGTTTCTTGCCTTTATTAATTTTCACTTTCTATTGCAATAAAATATGCAATAGGAAAAAATGTACATTTCATGAGAGTACAGCTCATGGAATTTTCACAAAGTAAACACACCCATGTAACCAGTACTCCCAGGGGCCCACCTTCCCGTCATCACAACCAAACAAGGACACTGCTATCCTGACTTCTACCACCACAGACTGTGTCTGAACTTCATGTCAATGTAGTAATACAGTACGTAGTCTTTTCCTCGCACTCAACATTACGCTTGGGAGATGCATCTCTCCTGTCATGTATAACTGTGGCTCATTCATTTTCACTGCGGTATACTATTCCATTGAATGAGTATATCACGGTCTATTTATCCACTCAACTATCGGCAGACATCTGGGTGCTTTGTAACTTGGGGCTATTTCAAACAACGCTGCTACAAACATTCTAGTACATATCTTTTGGCAAAATGTGAACATATTTTTGCTGGGTTATAAATCAATGTACACAAAATGTGTGTGTGTGTGCGTGTGTGTGTGTGCGCGCGGGGCGCGCACGCGCACTCAACTTTGGTGAGTGCTGCCAAACAGTTTTCTAAAATGATCATATCCAGGGTGCCTCAGTGGCTCAGTCAGTAAAGCGTCTGCCTTCGGCTCAGGTCATGATTCTGGGGTCCTGGGATGGAGCCCCGCATCGGGCTCTCGGCTCAGCAGGGAGTCTGTTTCTCCCTCTCTCTCCGCCTCTTCCCTCTGCTCATGCTCTCTCTCTCTCAAAATAAATATTTTTTAAAAAAATTAAAAAAATAAAGTGATCATATCCATTTAGAATGATTTTTCCATTGGACTGTCAGAACAATTTTTGCCCCCAAGATGTAAGACATTGAGGAAAAACGAGATGAGTAAAGGGAAGGACGTCAGTAAAAATTCGTACAGTGACATTTCCCCCTTCTTAAATGATTCCTCTGCAGATGTATGAGTCAGTCTTGGTATCCAGCCCACTGCCACCCGGCTCGACCTGGGTTAAATGACTGCTGACAGGTCTTCGTGAAAGTCAAGGGCACAGCTGGAACGGGACTTCTGAACTCATGGTCTTTTGACCCAGCAGCACAAACTCACATTCCTGCCAGCCCCACCGGCCCCAGGAAACCGGCAGCCATGTGGGGATCACCACCTTCCCCTGCATCCGAGAGGAGATGGCTTGCATTTGGATGGGGAGCCCAGGCCCAAACGCCTGCAGGGCCAGCAGGAACTTCAATCAGACCAGAGGGCCAGGCAGGGTGGGGATCAGGTCAGGAGTGGTGGGGATTTGAATAAATTGAGAGCGAATGTCCAGTCTTAGAGGAACATTTATTACTCAGCTTGCTGATTTCTGCCATATGGGAAAGAAGGCCCCACTGCTGCCAGATTTTCTGACTTTTTAAGGGAAGCTGGAAAACTGGATTTTTTTTTTTTTATGAGATACTGCAATTTGTAATGTTGGTAACTAACTTTAAACAAAACAAAACAAAAAATAAACCCTGAACACTGTCGGCCCAACAAGACACATCTAGAGATCGGATCTGGCCCCAGAACCGGCTCTGGACAGGACCACCTCTGACTTAGGCAGACTTGGCATATTATGTTCACAAGAGGCGGCCTTCTGGGACAGCACAGAGCAGACCCGAATGGAAATCAGCACGACAGCTCTCCACAAAGGCAAAGCTGAGAACCACAGTCCTCCTCTCTGACGTGGATGGGCTCCCTCCTTATCGACAACCCTCTTTGTTACCCTGATTAAGGCAACATGACACCGAAAACCCTAACCGTCATGAACACCTCGGACAAGGTGCCTCCCACCTGATGGGGGTGAGCTCCTTTTGTTCTCCCCTCTACATCTGGCGGGGAGGTGTCGCCTAATTACTGCAGGTCGCCGGCTCTGCCCCCGGGCCTCATTGCACTTGGCAGGATCCACTGGAATTGACTACATCTGGTGAAGTTAAGCACAACCTGAAAAACAATTTATCCACGCAAGAAGTCATCAATGAGGAGACACTCCCACTTTGGCAAATCAGACCTGCTCTCCCATTGGTGCCGCCTCCACACGTGAGTTTCCTGAGCTACCTAGGACCCCGCTCAGGAGGCGGGCCACTCACCTCTTCTTTTCTACCCCTGCCCTTACCGTGAGGCACCGACACCATCTCCCCACCTCTGCCCTCACTCCCTCTCTCTGACGGCCCTCATTAAACACTCGTCTCGCGGGGCGCCTGGGTGGCTCAGTCGTTGAGCGTCTGCCTTCGGCTCAGGTCATGATCCCAGGGTCCTGGGATCGAGCCCCGCATCGGGCTCCCTGCTCAGTGGGGAGCCTGCTTCTCCCTCTCCCACTCCCCTGCTTGTGTTCCCTCTTCCGCTGTGTCTCTGCTTGTAAAATAAATAAATACAATCTTTTAAAAAATAATAATAATAATGTAAACACTCAACTCGCGCGCGCACGCACACACAGCCGTTCACCAATTCCAAGAGTCAACAGGTGGAAACAATGTAGCAACAAACACGGCTGGGAATAAATTTGCCCCTTTACTTTCTCCTGGCCTCAGCACCTACTGTGTAGATCGCTGTCAGGCAGGTACACAGTCGGCGCTCAATAAATACCTGTCGAATGTCCTGTATAAGCGGCAGAGTCTCCCGTGTGCAAAGAGCTGCTGTGGAAGGACCCGAGCGCCGACCCGGGATGTGTAATCTCACCCCACCCCACAGGGCAGGCGGAGACACGTGTCCCCAGACAAGGGAAGAGAGGCCCAAAGAGGTCCTAAGGCCACCTGGGCAGAGGGCAGATGGAGAGGCGAGAGGCAGGACCTGTTCCAGATTGTAAGCCTCTAAAACCCTACTTCCCCAGTGCCTCTGATGATTATTCAATAAGTTAATAACCTAAGTGCTCAATAAACATTAATGACGTACCAGACACCTGACATCATGAGCTCTGGCAATTCTTCCAGCAGCCCTACAAGGTTCGGTTGAAGAGTCCTGGGAGGGTAAAGAGCTTGCCCAAGGAAATTAATCGAGCCCATCTCAGAGGTTCTTAAGTGGGGGACCTGGGGAAACACGGGGTGGGGACATCGTGGGTTGTCCCAATTCATGGTAGACAGGGGGCAGGACTTCCCCACGTGAATGCCAACAGCATTTCCCAGGTGAGAAACACTGGTTTGGGGTTCGGGGTTTGTGTTTGTTTTTGTTTTTTTCTTTTAGCAAAGGCAGAGCCAGTATCTGAACTGGGGCAAGCCAGCCTCGAGAGCGCCTGCTGTTCTCACTACTCCATTCTGCGGCGTCCGAGACGTTCTTTATGCCCCGTGGACTCCTTCCCAGTGCAATGACTGGTTGCCCTATGGGCAGCATCTTCTAGTAACTTCAGCATCTAGAGAACAGATCTCGATCTAGAATGATGACAAGTGCAACTCTCCAACAGAGAAAAGCTGTTTAAGAAGTATTCCCTACGGGGGCTATAGCTCCGGAGGTAGTGGTATGAAGAAGCATTTAATTTTACTACTATTTTTTTAAGATAGAGGCATTGTTTCAAAGGCTGCAGTGTTGTAGAAGAGAGGGGATGAACAGAATAAGGCAGACTATGAGGAACACCAAGCAATGAGTAGCGATCACACGTGTTCCAAGATCAGAGCGCCATGGGAGACTCTTTGTGACTCAAGTGTTCGGAACAGGCATCATGAAGAAAGCAGGACCCCGGGCTTCAGGGACGGAACGGATTCCAATCAGCACGCAAGGAGTAAAGAGGAAGAGGGCAACAAAGTCAAGTGTGCAGAAGGGAGAATCAGCCAGCCAAGAGCTGAGGGGCACAGGGGAGAGCACCCTGGATGCATCACAGGATTCGTCTGTTCAGAGCAGAAGGTGGGGGGGGCACCTAAAAAGGCAGTCTGCACGGGATTGAGGAAGGGGTTCATCTATCATCCAAGGAATTCCAATCTATCTTGCAGGGCATCGGAACCCACCAGAGGTTGAGTGCAGGAGAGACGAAAGCGATCATTTCAGAAGTGAACGGAGGTGGGGTAAGGGGTCCGTTAGAAGTCCTCTCCATAAACCACAATGAGTAAGAGCCTCCAGTACCAACAGAAATCAGCCACCGAGCCCTGCCAATTCCTTCTCGATACCCTTTTGTGTTTGGCTGGACAGGAAACCATGCCGGGAGGCTGAGAGAAGAGGAAGGGTTGAATTCTCTTCCTTATTTTTGAATCCGATAACCAGAAGAATGATGGTACTACCGCTCATAAAAAAACGAAAACATTGGGGAAGGGGAGTTTAGCCCCCGAATCATTTAGGTAGAAACATCAAGGGGACAGGAAAAGCTAATCAGAGAGTCCCAGCTGTGGTTCAGAGACACCCTCGTCATTCTCAGATGCAAAATGAGACCCTTCCCATCAGCCAGCTCTCGGGACACTAACAGTAGCAACTTCCGTGCTAACCGTGAGGTCAGGGGCTCCCAGGGAAACTTGACCCCTAACACTATGCCTCTGTCTAGTCCCCCAGCCTTGAATTTAGGCTGGCCCTGGGACTTGCTTTCACCAACATAATGTGGCAGAAGTAATGCTGGGCTGGTTCCAGGCCTAAGTCTCAAGGAGATCCGAGAGAGCCATGCTACACTACAGGAGGGACCATGTGGAGAGACCACGTGGAGAAAGAGACACCCTACAATGATAAAGACACAGAGAAAGGCCCAGTGTCCCAGGGTCCCAGCTGAGCCCAGCCCCGACCAACTCTCCAGCTGAATGAAGCTTCCTGAGTAACCACCACCGACCCGACTAGCAGAAGAACTGGCCAACCAAGTCCAGCTCAGATTTCAGGATCATTAACAAATGAAAGAGTTGCTGTTTTTAAGCCACAAGTTTTGGGTGGTTTGTTACACAGCAATAAATAGCTGATACACACCTCCACAAGGCCATCAAGCTACACTAGAGTGCCCTGCTGGTCCATGCAAAGCTCCATGCACAGGCAGGTACGTGCTTATCCTGAGTGATGAAAAGTGTGAATATAAACAGCAATACAGAATCATTGCCATCTACACCTACTTATATCCAAGCTTAGCACATAGTTGGCACCCGCATAAACATTTGTCAAATGGATACATAGCAATCAATCTGATTTTAATAGATGCTAGAGAAGCTGGTCCAAAGCTTACTTATTCCTGCAAGCCTTCCCAGGAACTTGCAAGCTTCACCGTCAGGAAATGTTCTCACCAATCTGATTACAGTCCCCAAGGCTCCTGAAGCCTGTTTCCTCTTACCCAGTCGGATGGATAACAGCTGGTCACTGTCCCCATGTCCACCAATGTGGTACCGCTCTCGGCTTAACTGAGTTCTCTTTTCATCAGGAAAAGAAGGCTACTGCATTTTGACTTCTGCAAACTGATTTTTTTCAACCTTTTCTGGGGCACCACTGTTTCTGTTTATCAAGAACCTCCTGGGGAAATCTTGGGAAAATGCAGTTTTTGCTTTGGGAGTTCTGGGCTGGGGCCTGAGAGTCTGCATTTCTAGCAAGTCCCAAAGAGAGGCTCCTGCCGGATATCCAAGGACCACACTTTGCATGGCTCTCTCATTTCATAGAGGAGGAGAAGAATGTACAGAGAGAAGGTTCTACCACCAACTCCAGGTCCCCCAGACCAGACGGCATGTTCTCTCAGGGACGTGTTAGCCAGAAACCAGTGTGAGCAATCAGGGCAGGCCTTACCTAGCTACAGAACACTGGTTCTGGAGCAAGTGCTCCCTGGCCACCTAAGGAAAAGCCTGCTGCATTGCAATCAGCCCCAGAGCTTACGGAAGGCAGATCCCCAGACTCTCCTGCTAGAAACTGACTCAGGGGCTCTGGCATGGGGCTTCAGAAACTCCATGGGTGATTCTGATGCCCAGCTGGGCTTGAGACTACTCATCTAGACTACCTGTGAGGCAGCAATGCCCAGAAAGTAAGACACAAAATGATTTGCTAGCCAAGACTGAGTAGGGGGCTTCTACGTTCCAGGCACTGTTCTGATGTTAAGTCAATACGGAGTGGTCTAAACCTCACCACAACTCTGATCTAGTCAACACTGTCATCCTTCCCATTTTACAGACGCCAAAACTAAGGCTCGGGGCAGCTGTGTAACATAGCAAAAGCCACTCCCTTAGTCAAGGGGCCGAGGCAGGATTAGAATCCAGGTCCTTAACTAGAGTCTACATCATAACCACGATGCCCTATTCCTCTGATCTACCGAGAAGGTAAGCTCCTTGTAAAACCCCAAGGGTACATGTCTGATCCACTGGGGCCGTGTTCCCTCCAAGGAGAAGCCACATAGCACTAGTTCTCAAGAATATCAACACGTGTTCCTCAGGAGAGGAATGGTAGGAGATGGTCTGAATCAAACGTGGTAAATCCTGAGTTCGAACAAACGACACGGCTTTCTTCCTGCAGAAGTGGGGGAAGCACATTCATCTCCAAGGGTGGAAGGCGCATGTTGCAACACTCCCCAGACATATTGGCCCCAGGATCCTTTTGTCCAAGGTAGGTGGAGGGTGCCAGGAACCCCCCCCCGCTTTGGGGAACCGTAGGCCCAGAACTGTGCTTTTCCAACTGCAGCACGCACCTGAAGCTCCCAGGGATCTTGTTAAAATGCAGGTTCTAATTCCCTAGGTCTGGGTGGGGCCTGAGAGTCTGCATTTCTAGCAAGCTCCCAACTGATGCTGAGGCTGAATCACACTTGGCCTGACGACGATCTGGAACACCACGCTGGCTGGCTCTGCTCTGCACTGCCTCCCCAGACAAGCCTTAGTCCAGCTCGTTGGCCCCAAGAGAACACCCCTGATGCAGATTTCCAGAGGGCTCAGCCACCGCTGACCTCCCCAGACGTGGAACTCATCCATGCCTAGCACAAATCATCACGGGCGGGGAAGTGGGGTGGCCCAGACCTTCTAGAGAGGCGTCCACCCCAGGGTCCGCACCCCAGCCCTCCTGTCTTTCCCCAGCCCTTGCCTCTGAAAGCCCTCCTTCTGCAGGTGACGCCCTCTCGGCAGGCAGCCTCACCGCCCCCCGCGCCCCCCAGCCGCCCAGGGCTGCCCCCGCCCCATTGCGAGGAAGGAAGGGGAGGTAAAAGGAGGATAAGCAGAGAGTGCGGAGGCCCCGTGAGGTCTTGTGACCGACCGGGCCTCCCGGTGCCGCCAAGGTGGCAGCGCCAACGCGAAGCGCTGAAACCCTTGGCCGGGCTCCGAAGCAAACACCCAATCCAAACAGGCCCTAGTGTGCCTCCGAACAGACTGTGTAAATAAGGGGGTGGGGGAGGGAGGGGAAAAAAAAACCCTCAACTGGCCACAGATCCCGCTTTCAAACACGTTGAAACAAAATAATCCCTCTCACTCACTCCCTCCTGCTCCCTTTTTTTTTTTTTTTTTTTTTTTAAATTTCCACTGGTGCCGAGGCCTCAGTGGAGCCTGGCGGGCGGCGTGTTAGAGCCTGCAGCCTACCTGTCCTGCATAGGAATGAAGCCTGGAGGAGTTACGTGATATGCCCGCACTGCAGGCCCACAGACCACAGCTACTGCATCCAGAGTCCAGGAAACAGAGAAGCAGCTGTTCTCAGAGCTCCGCTGGGAAGGCACCTGGGAGGGGTGGGGGGTGGCGGGGGGCAAGTCAGCAGGGGGAGTGAGCTGCATGAGGGCCCGCCCGATTAACCTGGCTTGGACCAGGGTGACCCGGCCTCCAAAGTGCAAACCCCCAAAGCAGAGAACTGAACCCCAGAGCTGGAAATACAAAGCCCAGGAGAACGAGCTCTTCCTGCACAGCCTCTCTCCGAGGGCTCTCTGAACTCCCAAGTGTGTGCACAGACAAGGGGGCAACTTGCTTGTGGTTTGTTGCTGGTTTTGTACTTGGTTTTGAACTTTCTAATGGCAGGGTGGGGCAGGAGGGGCGGGCGAGGGTTGGGGGGGGCAGTGGCGGGGGGGGGGGGGGCATGAGTCATCTTGCAGATGAGAACCCATCTCCCCCTCTCTGCAAGTTGAAACAATTGAGTTGTCTCTCCGGGTTCTTGCCAACGTCTCTTACTCAATCTTGGATCAAAAGGGCGGTGGAGAGCGAGGCTGGGGACAGGAATCCAGACAGTTCTGCGCTGCTGACATCAGGCCCAGCTGTTGGAAGCGGCGCTGGGGATACGTGACCCAAAAGGGAAGCCGGGACCTGCTTGGCGAGGTGGGCAAAGGCAACTGCAAAGGGCCACCCGATCTGGGGAGCCCGGGGAGGCAAAGCAAGAGTGAACTGAACGTCATAGGGAGAAGGGCCGGCTCCGGGGTGCCCTGCCCGGGTCACAGCCACTCACCGTGTCCCTCCTCGCTCATATTCTTAGAAGCAGGACTGGGACTCAATCCTGTGCACGGGCTCGTCCCCGGTAGGCATTTCACGGTGATTGTTTACAATCGTCGCTACTCAGAAGAGACGAGACTCCGCCGGGTGAGCCCAATAGCCTGCGGCTCGGCAGGAAGAGAAGTCTAGGTCCCACGTCCAAGAATATCAGCAAATCCCCATGAAGCATCCGTTGTTGTAACGCAATTTAAAAGCCCTGGTTTGAAGAGCCTGTCTGACACTACCCAGGTCTGTGGGCAGAGCCAACGCCGCGCCCGTTGTGGGATCTTAGGCTGCTTTTTCAAAATTAAAAAAAGAAGAAAAAACTCCCTTACACATTAATCTCCATTTACTATGGCAAGTCCATCTGGTATGCCTTCGTAGACTCAGCGCCGTATACAAGAGGAGGGCCCAGAAAAATCAGACGGGGTGATCCCCGCTTTTAAGGACCTGATACCTTTGCTGGGGGAGAGCCAACTGACCCACCAGAGTTTGGTGGCTTTGGTCTCATTCTGAGACACACCTGTGAACGTTAAGGAGACCAGGAGCTGGTCCTCCCGAGCGTCACTGTGTACCAGGCATCATGCTGAGGACCTTCTAGGCAGGGGTTCTGATCCCCACAGCCACCTTACTATCCCATTGCCCAGGTGAGCACATGGAGGCTCTGAGGATGAGCCAACGCGCCAGGTCACAGGGCTGACAAGTGACAGCACCCTGGCTGAAGGCGCTTCCTTCCTGTGACGCTCACAGCACTTTCTGCCCAGAAGTCAGGTTGTTCGAGGACAGAGCTCCCGAAGGCCTTCCGTACTTCCACACGACCCTCAGCCTTGGGGTTAGCACCACAAACAGGAGATCCTTAGACCATGTTTGTTGAAATAAATGGATAAAAACTTGCAAGAGGGAAAGGGCCACTCTACCCTCTTCATTCAGATATTTACTGAGCATCTACTATGTGTCTTCTGACTCAGTCGGACATGGGGAGCCAGCTGAGGGGAGAGAGCCCAGGACTCTGGGGCTCAGCCTGGTGACAAGGGCCAGGTGCCCATCAACAGGAGAATGGATAAATAGACTGCGGGTGGGTCACTGCACAGAGCAGCGCTCAGCGGCAGAAGCACAAAGCCCTAGACGCGCAGTGATGGGCTGCATCTCAGAAAACATTGTGCTGAGTCCAAGAGCTGTCACACGATGGGACACGGGGCAGGACTCCATTTACGTGCAGTTCCCCCTAGAACCGGCAAAACTAATCTAGGGAGAAAAATAAAATCAGATGAGTAGCTGCCACTGGGGACATGGGGGTGGGGGTGGACTGGCAAAGGCCAGGTGGGAACGTGCTGGGTGCTGGTAGCATCCACACCTACGGGACACTGGAGATTTGTGCCGTACGGTGCATGCAAATGTTGCCTTAAAGGAAGCAAAATGTCCGCAACCAAATATTGAATTCTAATTAATGCTATGCATGCTGTGGTATGTGGAGGGAATTAATGTCTGCAACTTACATGGAACCGAGCAAAGACAACGGGACAGAGACACACGGACATCAGGCTAGCTGTGTGATACACCGAGTCAATAAACAAAAGTCAACCGCAGAATCAAGGTGGTGGGTGTATGGGTGCGCACTGCAGAATGCCTTCGACTTTTACGTGTATTTATAAATTCCCATCATAAAATATTGGGAGGGGAGAAAAATGAAAGAGCACCCCAAAACAGCTTCACGCGAGCAGCACATCAACATGCCGAGTTTTCAGAGCTGCTTCCACAAACCCATATAGGCGTAGGAGGCTGCAGAGAGAGAGGAGGGGCCGGGAAAGCTTCTGAGGGCTCAGGACCGGACCCAGAGCCTCCCAGTGCAGAGACTGACTTTACAGTCTGGGTTAAGACCAGTCACGGCGTCCTGGGTCTGCATTCAGTCACTCCGCGCAAGACGCAATTTCCTGTTCCTCGGGATGAAGTACCTCTTGGACTTGAAATTCCTCTCCCTAAATAGCGTTTGAGTGAGTTAAGTGTAAATGAATCAGAAAACAAATGGATTAAGTTTCTCAGCACACATATACGGGCTTCAAGAACAAAATACAAAGGGAGAAGGGGACGTCATGGGGTGGGAAAAGGGTCTCTGGTTCGAACTGTGCACAAAACCACTGTTCCTGAGAAATACTCGATTGACTTGCTGATCTCAGTCCCGTACACTGAGGGTTTCTGGGGCCCCACTCTTTAATATGCAAATGATTTTGAAAAATATTTCTCCTCCTGGAAAGCAGAGGGGAAAGGAAATGCTTTGAAGTCCTCTTGGTTATTTAATTATTTTTTTCAAAGGTAAGGCAGAATATTTTTATCCAATATTAAATAAACATTTTGAAATGGTATGTTCAAAGCCCTTGAGCCTCTGATGTTGGTTCGGGATGTTTTTTGTTTTGCATTCTGGGGGCCGAGCGAAGATGGTGCCTCTTTCTTGCCAAATGTTCTAGCATCGTGGAACATTAGACCCAGGAAGCCTAAGTAGCCAGGATGCTATTGTGGAGGGGAGGGAGGCCCGGACAGGCTCTGGTGACCTTGCTGGAGAAGTAAGCAGTGACCCGCTGGCATCAGGATGGGGGGAGGGGGCGTGGCTTCCAAGGCCATGCACAGAGCGTTCTAGTCTCCGCAGGGAATCGCCAGGTCCAGCTCTGAGCTGATGATCCCAGGGCCACCCTTCCTGGACCTGCGAGTTTACAGAAACGTCTTTTATCAGCCACCACTAGGGATGATGGCAATGGCCATCTCCCCAGGGACACTCGGAGACTCCACAAGGGCTTAGAGGTAAGGTAGGGTGAGGACACGTGGAGTCAATGAAACTTTCTGAGGGCATTGGGGCTCAGAAAAAAAAAAATCACGCCTCTGAAGGATTTTTCTCAACTGGCCTAATTTAGACACAACATATACAAACACAACCCACAAAGATTATTTGGGCACAGAGCATGGGACAGTGGGATGGGAAGGGAACAGCATAATCATGGTCCTCAAATACTTAATGTTTGAGGAACAGCCCATGAATTCTTATTAAGTGAATTAACAAATAAATATAATGCACACTCTTGCCTATCACAGAAGTGGTAACAATTAGCATTTAAGCTTTCAGAAGGGATGTATCGGGGTAACATACAGCCAGCACAATCAGCTGCCAGAGACAAAGTCCCCTAGATGACTGTGGCCTCCCCTGTTCGTAACACTGTACGGACTTGATTAGCTTTTGCCATGGACTCAAGAGAACAGAGTCATTAACCCCATTTTACAGATTTAAAAAAAAAATTTTTTTTTTAAAAGAGCAAAGGTTATGCTTTTGATCACGACATATCTTGCCTGCCTGGCTGTGCCCAGAAGCGTGAACCAGGGGCCCCCGGGGGGCGAAATCGGTTGAGCATCTGACTCTTGGTTTCAGTTCAGGTCAGGATCTCAGGGTCGTGAGATCGAGTCCAGCTTCGGGCTCTGTGCTCAGCAGGGAGTCTGCTTGAGATTCTCTTTCCCTCTCCCTCTGCCCCTCCCCGATCCCACACAAGTGCATGTGTGTGCTCTCTCCCTAAAATAATAAATAAGTCTTTAAAAAAAGAAGAGTGAACTAAAATCCTTAACCCCAAAGTCTAATGGGGAGAGACACAGGCAATAATAACAAAGCAATGACAACAAAATTATACTGCGTTCTACTTTCTTTCCCCAAAGGGAATAATCTTCCCTGATTTTTTTAACATAAAATAATTCTCATCGCAAACTAGAAAATTAAGATCACCTATAATCACAGCACTCAGAGGTAATCTGTTCATCTTTTGTTAAAAATCCTTCCAAAATTTTTAAGTGTGTTCACATGCCTTAAAAAATTTTTTTTATTTCGGAGTAATTTTAGATTTACAGGAAAGCTGCAAAGACACTACAGAGTTCCTATATGTCCTTCACCCAGGAAAGATAAAACATCAGGGATATTTTCCGTAACTATGGCCTATCTATCAAAACTAAGAAATTCACATGGACATGATACTGTGAACTAACAGATTTCACGTGGATTACCCCAGTTTTTCAACCATCTTTTTTCTGTTTCGGGATCCAGTCTGGGGTACCACACTGTAGGGCTCAGAGTTTGTAAACGGATTGTTTTCACTGAACAGTAGGCCCCGTGCACGTATTTCTAAGTCAACGAATAGAAATCTGTAGCACTATTTTCTGTAGCTTCCTAACACCATATTCCACTCAATGGCTAGGCGATCCCCCTCTTCTCGAAGGACACCCCGTTGCTTTCGGTTTTGCACTGTTCCATAAATGCTAATGCATGCACCCACCCATGCTGGGCATCTCTAATGACGGCGTCAGAATAAATTTCTAGAAGCACACGGAGAGTGCGGCAAGGAGCGTGTCCTTCGAGGCTTTTCATGCATGTTGCCACACACTCTCCTCCCAGAAAGCCTGAGCCCATGTTCCTTATCACCCTTAGATGCGACACTTTAAATTCACCTGGACAAGAAAAGACTCTTCTATACCCTAGAGAGAAAACTGTGGGACGGGAAAGAGTTAATGGACATTCAGGACAGGCATTTTTCCCCCACCCCGCCCCACCCCCGGAAAACCGGACTCATCATTTCAAAGAACCACGCAGAAATTAAACCTTCATTCCCTTCAGCTCAAGCTACTCCCACGTCTCCTCTCTCCGGGTCTGACAGAGAAGGGTATCTTCGGATCTTCGGCATTTCCATCATGGAATTGTTTTCGGGGTGCGAGGGCAACCCCCACCGGGTTTAATTTCCTTCTCATCCCTCTGTAGTGTCTACGGGAGCTCCCTGGAGGAAAGCTTGAGCAGGCCTGGGCAGTAATGCATGCAACAGGAAGGAAAAAAGGATTTGGTAGTCAACAAAGCTGTATGCCTTCTATTTTACTTTATTTATTTTTTATTATTATTATTATTATTCTTTATTTTTTTTTTTTACAGTGAAAGAAATAAGGGGAGGGGTGGAGACCGCAAAACGGCTTGCCTATCTAGAAAGGGCTCGGCTCGCAGTGAGCCAGACCAGGAACCTGCCCAGCATGCTAACTGGAATCATCATTTCTCTTCTAAAAGAAGCCCATATTTTATTTTGAGACTCCTGTTCTTCCATGCAAAACACTTTGTCCCCATGCTTAGCACTGTAAAATGTTATATATTTGAGAAGCCTGCAAAAGAGGGTGGCAGGGAAGGTTTTGAGAAATGGAGCCAGACCCCATGCTGGGGAATTCTTGAGTGCCATCCTGGCCTGCAAAAAGAAAAAAGAAAGAAAGGAAAAGAAAAAACAAGCTACTGGTCAGAGGGAATGCTCTTCCATGCCAAGCTCAGCTTGAATTAATACACAACACCACCTCTTAAAGGGGGAAACACTGCTTTAAACTCTGAGTTTCTCCTCTCAACACAACTGATTAAAAACGACAGGAAGTTCAGAATATTCTGGGAGGAAAAGAGCTGCAACATGAGATACTTTCTTTACCCCAATGTTTGCAATCTTGTCACTCTGGTCAAGGCCACACCTTCAGGTCAGGAGGGATCAAGTCTTTGCGGCAAAGGATGCCAATTCATTTCCCCAAGAAGAACAATGCCCCAGGTCTCCAGCTTGTCAGCTCCCTGGGGCCTCTGTGGTCTGGTTTTGTGGCTGGTAAAAACCCATTTCACTTTTGAATTCTGCCCAGAAACTACAAGAGGATCTTCCCAGGGAAAAGAAAAATCGAATTGGTTACAGGGATGTAGGGCCTGCCCCGAAGACCCCCTCCCTTCCCTACAGGGTCCCCTGGCTATTAGGGAGGAGAGGACTTCACCTTATAGAATCTGGTTACAAGGAAGAAAAAAAAAAAATAGGCTCAAAGACGAAGGGGACACTTTCCCTCGTTAGCTGATACAGTACTATAGTAATTCAATAGGAGCAAGTAACCACACAGGGAAACTAAAGCCTTAAAAACCAAGGCACCATTATTCAGTGCGTGTCTTGCTGGGTGAAGCCAGCACGTTGCTGCTAACGGAGCCTTGTGAGTCCAGTTTGGAGATCTTTGACAGTTTAGGTGATTCAAGCTATCAGCCTGAAATTAAATCCCAAGCCATGACAACATCAGACCCTAGGATTCTAACTGCGGGAGGGTATCTAAGTGTGCCTTCTCACGGAGCGGAATTTGTAAAGTGACCACGCTTTAACCAAAGCCCCGGGCTGTAGGCAATACTCCCTCCATGTTGTGTGTGTTTGTTTTCTCTTAATTGTGAAGAGTTATGCATGCTCTGTAAGCACAAACTGTAAAAGAGACAGGATACATGGACAGACCTTCGTACTGTAAATAAAACATGCTGTTGGAATCAAATAAAACTTGCAGCAAATTAGGCTTGACATTTAGGGATAACCATAGTGTTACTGCACTACACACAACTCCAGCATAAAAAGACAAACCTCCTACAGAGGTGACTCAAAGTCAGCTCTGGGGGTGTGGGGGGGGGGGCAGATGGGGGGGGGGGGGGGGGACCTGGGGAGAGCAGAGAACTCCCTGTAAGTCCCTCTAGAGGCTGGATTAGAGAGGCTTTAGCCAGGACTCCAACTCGGGCAGCCTGGATTCCGAATGCCACCCCGGGGCTGTGTCACAGGATAAACAAAACCACATGACTCCTTCTCTCAGGGTTCTGATTCCAACCTCAGTAGGTGGCATTGCTGAAGCCTGGGGAGTTGGCAAGGGGGCACCTGCTGGAAGGAAGGGGGCAGAGGACCTCAGAGGTCCCCTTCCTCCCCAAGTGTCCAGGTCAGAGAAGCTGAGAGGTGTAATACAAGGACGGCTGGACCCCTCCTGCTTTAAAGATGCCGAGTTGCCTTCATATCACCTGGAATCCCTCGACCCATGTATGCCCTTGCATTTAAAGCTAATGTCGGCAGGAACGCTAGGGCGCCTTAGTCTGGTTGTTCTATCCAGTGTAGAGTTGACCTTCCGGGCCAGGATCCATCACAGAAGTGTGGGGGGTGATATATATGGACACAGGCTTCCAGAAAACCCATCCCCTTCTCCTTTCATCTGCTCTCAGGTCCCACTCCCCCCCCCCCCCCCCCCCCCCCCCCCCACCCGCCGCCCACTGCCTGGACCTGAGGAAGGAGTCACATTTCCCATATCCCAGAGCAGAAAGATCAGATGGCAATCTGGAGTACAGGGCTCTTCAGGAAAGGAATACAGGGGCGGCCAGAACCCATCAAGTGGCCTGAGTGCTCAGTGCTCCTTGCAGCCGGGCAGAGAGGAACAGGAAGAAAGGGTGGGGGGGGAAGCACCTAATCCCAAAGCTGACTGTCTGTCCCTGCCCCTCCACCCTTCCAGAAGACAAGGGGAGTGATTTAACTCTGGGGTCCCTCCCATCAGCCCTCCTTACTGGGCCTACCTAGAGGTGGGCAGTGAGAAGAGGCAGAAGGGAGAGACACGGCATCCCTGGATCAGCCACGCAAGCCTCTGGGCTGCAGCAAAGAGATGGTGTCAAGGACACAGCTGAGCCCCCATGCCCGTCGCTCAAGAGGGAGGGGAGCTCGGCCACCCATGTTCAGGAGGCCTGACTCCGCCTGTACCCAGCCCAGGCAGGAGCTGGGATCTACCAGATGGCAGAAAGGCTGACTGCAGGAGCTCTGGGATCACTCATTTATGCTGGAAGATTCTGATAAGATTCTGCCACTCTGCCTTCCCTCATCTAGCCCAATTCCAGAGAAACACCAGAGCGCTCCCGTTACTGCAAACGGGGTCTCTTTAAGCAGCCACTGCCAACGCTGTGGGGGATTCATGGTGACTCAGCCTGGCCCCCGAGAGGCTGGATGCACTATCGCTCAGCCAGGATATGGCTGCAAGCCCATGAGCTGCTGGGAGAGACAAAGCCATTCTCTGGAGCCTTCTGAAGCACCCTCCCTTCGGTTTGACAGGCATATTGCAGCCCCAGCCACGCTCCCCAAGTGGACATTCAAAGGCTGGCTGTGGTCTCTTGATGGCTGGGAAGGCAAGACAATCGCCTGCCTTGGCCCCAGAAGGGAAGGCCAGCAGCCGCTGGGAAAGGCAGAGGGGGTCTCTGTTTCTGTCCCCCCTCCTGTTGAAGGCAGCTCAACTGAGTGTGGACCGAGTTCTGCTTGTTTTCTCTCAGGAGGCAGGGCCAGGGAAGGAAGCAGCAAAGTGGGGCTAGGGGGCCTACAGCACAACGGTGGTCCCAGAAAGTACAGGAGGAGCCCCACTTTGATCGTGATTGGCCTATTTCCACCCGTTCCCAAGCAACACAACACGAAAACCCACTGGAACATTATCACCGAGCCGGTGAACTGGAAGGCACTGGGGGTCACTGGGGCTCACACCCCATAGCACAGCGCCTAGGGGGCTCAGACACGGGGAGAAGAAGACACAGCCTCTGCCCAGAGCTCAATGCCCCAGGAAGCTCCTTTTACAGCTGAAGAAGAAAATGAGGCCCAGTCTCTCAAAGGCAGGATGAGGTCACCCAGCAAGGGGCTGAGCCAGGCCCGCCCTCCCCACTTCTTGGATCCCTGGTGTGGGTGGTTGAGGAAACTTCCAGGTAACTCACAGCCAGAGTCAGCCTCAGGAAGCTGTGACAAGTCTACCTGGACCCATCCTGCTGACATACAATTTACCTCCTCCGGCTCAGCTCTCCGCTTACTGTCTTCCTTAAAATACCAGGGCAAAGGCCTATCAATTGTTACTCAGTTCTCCCACAAGACACCTGTTTTTATCGGCCCCCCCAAGGACCGCTTTCTAATTATATCTGAAACAATTTCATCTCAAGGGCTGGGAACCAGGCACTGTCTTCCCAGTTGTGCAAATCTGCACGCATACAGGATACACGGGGCTTCCAACCGGATTTCAGGGGATGTTGTAGGAAGGGTGCCTTGCGTTAAAAATGAAAATACACTGAACACCAAAAAAAAAAAAAAAAAAAAAAAGTGACTGTTACTCAATTAGATCTCAATAAACCTGAGTTTAGAAAAAGATCTACAGGTTCGTCCTTCCTAAAGAAAAAATGAACACACACACACACGCAAAATTAGGGAAAAAATACGAAGGAAATCTGCATCTTTTTGCTTGACTGAAATGTTAATAAGAAAGAAAAAGCTGCCAAGAAAGCCTTCCGAGGAGCCTGCAGCTAGAAGCCCCGATCCGGTTCTGCCCAGGAGTCCTGAAAGGCCCACGGAGCACCAGCCGAGAGTGGGAAGCAGGTGCCGAGCAAGGAGCAGCCACGCCCCCTCTTCCTATCACGAGACACACGCAGGCTGAGGGCAATGATTCACAGACGTGGGACCAAACCAAGAGGTTTCACAACAGCCAAAAAACGGAACCACCAACGTGCCCGCCCACACCCCCGCAGCTTGCTGGGCACGCTCACATAGTAGGTGTTCAAGAAACTTCACAGAATTCCACTGACCCCACGCCAGGCTGCCATGTAGGGGACCAGGCACTCAGGGTGCGTATCAACCCCCCCACACTTTCTGCAGCCCCTCTGTGTCCCATGTGATTAATAAGTGCCATGTCACCAATGTCCCAGGGGTCAGCCTCCCACAACGGGAACATGAATGAGTTGGAAATGGCCTTAAGAATGAGATTCCAAAAATGGTGCAGCAAAAGAAAAAAAAAATGGGGACATCTTGTTTTGTTGCTGACTTGAATAGAAGCAAGGTTTTCTCCTTGTCACAGACCAAACCATGATCTGAGTGTAGAGCTTTTCCAGAATCCCGAAAACCAGCAAATGCATCTGATTAAATGAGACGCCAAAGCCCTGTATACTTTCTAGAAGTTGCAGAATTCTAGAATGGCAAAGGTTGACATGGGGTGGGAGTGGGGGCAGAGGACTGATTAATGTATCCTAGATTTTATCAACAATAACCAATTACCGTACGTGTCCTAAACGCCAGGTTCTACACTCAGCATGAAGTGATTTATGGTTAGTGCCGCATTCAACCACCATAGCATCATCACGTAGCCTTAAGGGAAAGGCACTGGCATCCCTATTTTACAGGCGGAAAAACTGAGATCACGTGGCTAAGAGATGACAGAGAGAAGACTCAAATGCCCGACGGACGCTGAAGCCCACGCCCCTAACGTCGTTACCCCGACTCTCTGATTAAAAGTGAGGGCTCTTCCATGCCACGTGCTGAGCTCACTGTCCAAAGAGGAACTGGTCCCAGGACTTGTCAGATTTCTGATCCAGAGGATGGAAGCACAGTAGCACTTGGCTGAATCAGGAGGATGGAGGGCTGCTCAGGAGACTGTTCACTCAGTCCTCCCCTGCCCCCAGGGCAAGCTCCAGACTCGCCTCTGCCCAGTCTGGCAGAGAGCGAAGGCCCGGCAGCTTCACTGGGAGTCAAAATGGCCTCACCAGGGAGACCGTGGGCCGTCTCTGGGGGGAAAGGCCACGGGAGGGAGAGATCAGAGGTTCAAGCCTTCCAGGAACAAGACCCAGGGGCTCCCCAGCAACTGTCCCCCTGTCCCTTAAAGGAGTCCCCACCCTGAGCAGAAGACACAAGTCGATCTCCAGCACCCTGAGAACATTATGCAAGGGGAAGAAGCCAGACACAAAAGGCCACAGACTGTGGGACCCTGTTTACATGAAATGCAGAGCAGGCAAATCCATAGGGACAGAAAGTAGATTAGCTGTAGCCAGGGGCTCGTGGTGGGAGGGAGGAGTGGAGAACAATGACTTAATGGGTATGGGTTTCCTTTCGGGGAGGACGGGGTTCAAAAAGTTCTGGAACTAGATGGTGGGGAGCATTGCACAACACTGTGTACTCAATGCCACGGAGCTGTACACTTTAATATGATTACAATGATACATTTCACATTATATGTATTTTACCATGACCTGAAAAAAAAAAAGTGACTCTCCAAAGGATCCTTGAACTGATTCGCTCGAGCATGAAAGCAACCCACAGGGCCAGGTCTTAGCCTCTCTGAGACTCAGAACTGGATGTTCCCCCCTAAGACCCTCCAATGTATAAACTCAGTGTTTAAAGAGAGGGTGGGGTGGACCGAGAGGGAAGATCGAAGGCGTGTGCAGAGGGCTGGCTCCCTCGGAGGTGACGTGGGGAACCGGAAGGCAGGGCTCCCTCCCCAGGCAGCCTCCCCCAAGGCTGGGGCAGCTCCAGACCCGCAGCTCCCCTGCCCCCCCCCCCCCCCCCGCACACACACACCTGGCAGGCATCCTGGTTCCTTTCTTGGGACCGGGAGCCTGGTGTCCTTGGTCTGCATCACAGAGTCAACAGCAATCTATCTGCACTGGGCAAACAAGGCCGTGGTAAGTGGTGGAACTCTGACAATATTTAATGACTCAGGGGGTGGGGAGGCTTTGCAGGATGGAGGGCAGCAAGGAAAGGAACCAGAGAGCAGGCAGAAAACTCCAGGGGAAATTCCATGGGGGGGAGATAAAAGGGGGCTGTAAAGCAATTTTGACAGGTTAACAGACAGGTAATATTCCAACGGTGTTGACTTAACCAGGCTAGCGCTCCATGCGGCAGCGATTAAGCCGAGGCACGAGAGCCTCAGCAGAGAAGGGTTTCAGGGAAACAAAGATCTAGTCAGAGAAAACCAAATACCGGCCAGTCAGATGCTGGCAGCCCCGCCTGCCTCCGCCACCACCAACCCCCCACCCCCCCCCATCCCGCCGGAAGCCATGGGAGATGCTTCCTGGAGATCAATCTGGAGAGAGAGCATCCTGCGGGATCTGCGGCAGCCAGGCTGCCGCTGGGGACAGAGGGCCTGGCTTCTGACGCCTCCTCGCAAAGGGTGGGGCCCGGGTGACGGGGCCCAGTGCCTGTCCTCCCTCCCACGGCAAACCAGACCAGTTCTGCCATCTCCGAGTCCTAGAAAGACAGCTTGCTGGTCCCACCCACCGTCCCGGGGCTCCTCGCTCAGGACACAGTCAGCCAGCCATGAAATTCATGCCAACTCCCAAACCCCAAGTACACCCCCTCCTGGCATTCCAACCCTCTGTTCTTCCCTCTCCTAGCTGCCACCTATGGGGTAAGTGCCCTCACCACGTCCCTGGGCCTTGATTTCCTCATCTGTAGAATGGGACAGAAATCCCCACAAAGCCGTTTAATGAACATGTTATTTATCATTAATCCTGTGTTAATGTCGTTAATACGAATATTAACGATACTGAATACATAACGATGAGGAAGAAAATAAAACACCAGGGCTACACGAGGAGCACGGCCTGGATCAGAGCAGGTACTCCATACATTTTTAGATCCCTGTTATAACTGCCTATATTGCCCACCTGCCCAGATTCTGAATACAGCAGAACCACCGATGGGCTGAAAGAGGCTTCATTTTTTTTTTAAATGTGTTAACATTGTTACATCTCCACCCCTCCTCTCATAGAATGGGGAGCCAGCTCCTTGTGGGGACCAGAAGAGGTGTCACCTTGGCTGAAGTACCAGAGTGAGACACCCAAGACACTCTCTGCTCTCTGAGTGCTTGGCAACCACTCTGAGCAACTGGATATGGTTCCATGAGCCTGTGTTCTGGGAGGACGTGAAAGTGTTCAAAGCCAATGAACCAGCACCTAAGGGGTGCCAAAAGTCTGACTTCATTTCCTACAGGGTTCCCTGGCCTGTGTTACAGGACACTATTTCGAGGTTGGATTATATATTTTTAGGTTATTTGGAAAATCATTGTGGCTTTAAATAATAAAATTCTGAGTGACATCTGTCAGCCCCGATTACCAGGAGTCGGCTAAGCGGTGTGTTCTTTCTTTCTCATTTTTAAAAGTGCAATGAAGTAAGTGTTACCTAGAAAGGTTCATAAGAGTCTTCAGGGTTGTGTATTCAGCACTCTCCTGAAACGGGTCCCAAAGGCGTGTACCAAAGACTGTGCTACAGGCCCGAGGTGGTACGCCCAAGAGCTGAGCTGGCCAGCACTACCAGAAACACGGTGCAGGGATCAGAACGCAAAGAGCCACAGGGGCATCTGGTCAACCTCCTGCATTTCATCAGTGGGGAAGCAGAGGCCCCAGTGGGGAGAGGCAGGTCTCCCCAAGGTGCACCCAGCACTTTCCGGGTTATTGGTCACTTGTTTCGTCTCATTCCGTGACTTAAAGCAGCGCCCCAGTGAGGTTTGTCTCCTGTTGTACGGGCCAAGAAATGACCTCACAAAAGGACTTCTTCACATGGATCTTTGCCCCAACTCCCTTCACATGCATCTCTGCCCCAACTCTGATTTTCAGGGTGCAATCATGATCCCTACTCAGAAAAGTGCACCTTTAGGACTACCTCTGGTTATTCATCATGTGAGTCTTACCTAGGACGGGACTGGTGGTTTAGGAGCTAGCTGTGGCTGTCAGAGCTTCAGTCCCAAGGGGAAGGTATCATTTGCAAAAAGAACTTGGAATGTCTGGGTTCAGAGTCTCTTTCTCAGAGAGCAGGGACCCCTGCACCAAATATCTACCAAAATCCATCTGCCCCACACCCCCGGCTCCCCCAAATCACCACCAATCCCTGAGTATCCATAACCTGTTGATACTCTGATAGAGAAAACTCTGGAGGCACAGAAAGATTGTTTGCATCCAGGACCTTGAAGTAAGAATATCTGTGAGCATCCAGAACACACTGGACACTCATCCGAAGGGGACAAAGAGCCGCTAAGAGTCAAACTCAGTTTTTTTTTTTTTTTTTGGTGGAGCAGGAGGAAGAGAGGGGAAGGCTGCAAACAAAATGCGAATTAACCTCTGACCGTTACAATAATCTGGGGGGATGATTTCACAGAATCCTCCTTTTTCCCCAGAAAAAGTTTGATCCCCATACACGTCTGTGTGAAATTTTGCTCACCCCCTCTCTCATTGTTCACCCCCTCTCTGAATCTGAAATTTTCTTCACCCCCTCTCTTTAATTTGGCATCTAGCACAGGGAACCCACCAATGGATGTTTGACGAAAAGGTGAATGGATTCGGAAGGTAAGCCTTTCAGGCAAGACTAGGAGGTGGATCAGTGCACACGACCCGAGCACACAGTTCCTCATACAGACCACGGGGCTGGAGATGGGCTGGCCGTTCCATTCGAACGGATGGGAAACCCTGTTTGACAGGCCTCTGGGCCTTGGGGCGCCTGGGTGGCACGGTCAGTTAAGCGTCTGCCTTCGGCTCAGGTCATGATCCTGGAGTCCCGGGGTCGAGCCCCACGTCGGGCTCCCTGCTCGGCGGGGAGTCTGCTTCTCCCTCTGCCTCTCTCTCCCCCCTCCTCCCTCCCCCCAAGCTCATGCTTGCCCTCTCTCTCTCTTTCTCAAATAAGTAAATAAAATCTTTAAAAAAAAAGGTCTCTGGGCTTTGAACCATCCTTCCCCATGAAGACCTCTATTTGACCAAGAGGAAAACTAGAAAACACAATGAATTTGGAACTAAAAAAAAAAAAAAAAAAAAACAAAAAAAACAACACAATGAAAAGCTCCCGTAGAGTCTCAAAATGAATTAACAGAAGAGCTGGGCCTGGTTTTCGGCTTGCTCACCTTCCTTGGTATTTTTAATTCCCTTAAAATTGTGTTTTAGTCCTTCTCAAAAAAAAGAAAAAAAATACACACACACACACACAGACACACACACATATATATGTATCTTACACATCACATTAAAAGCCTGCAGACAATACTTACTTAGGGGACAATGATCCCACATTCCATCAGCCTTGCCAATAGCCTCTGCCTAAACCACGTCACTGGTTATGGCTGTGAAGCCCACAAAAACAATCCTAATCATATTTCTGGAAAGCTAGGAAAGGTGGCTTGCCAAAAGAGAGAAGTATTAGACCACACCTCAAAGCTTTCTGCACAACAAACACTGGAAACGAGGAGCTCGAGGGGCTATGTCACCCAAAGAGCTTAGCTTCACCTATGCGTACTGTCCCCATCTGAAACCCTGAAGCCACACCTGGAGGTCCCCCCACAAGGTAACAGGTGCATGGTCAGGAACGAGGTAGGTGCTCCATAGATGTGAAACTAAGAAGACTGGGTCTGTGATGCACTTGCATTAAAATCTATGCTGCAAATGTGGTCTAACCACAATGGAATATTATTCAGCCCTGAAAAGGAAGGGAATTCTGACACATGCTACAATGCGGATAAACCCTGAGGACACTATGCTTGGGGAAATAAGTTGGTCACAAAAGGGCAAATGTTGTATGATTCCAGTTAAATGAAGCACTTAGAACAGTCGAGTCACAGAGAAACAAAGAAGAATGGTGGTTGTGAGCGGGCACCAGGAATGGAGAGCTACTGTTTCACGGGGACAGAGTTTCAGTTTTGCAAGATGAAAAAGGTTTTGTGGGTGGATGGTGGTGATGTTTGCACAACCATGTGACTATGCTTCATGGCACTGAATGGTACCCATAAAAAGGGTTAAAATGGTTCATTTTATGTTAAGTATGAATGTCACCACAATTATAGGTAAATAAATAGTGAAAAAAGAAACATCTATGCTCAAAGAGAAAGCCACATTTTCAACCACCTCATTCCCAACAGGGCAAGAAGCAGGAAAGACCTTTGAAAGACACCATTTCCAAGTCTTGCTGCCTGTCCCCGCGCCTCTAAGTTCGCAAACACAGGCAAGGAGACAAGACGCAGGGTGTCAGAGCCCTCCCCAGTGCTCCGAGACTAACTACTCTTTTCATTTCATCAACCGATCACCAGGCCGCTTACTGGAGAAGCAGGCCGCAGTCCTGGAAGCAACTGGACTCTTGAAGATCAACGTGGATCGTGGCACGTGAATTGTCCCTCGTCCAAAAGTCTGCCACTCTTTAAAGGGGGCAGAGGAAAGTGAATTAAAAAATCAAGAAAGAAAAACCAAAACAAGAAGGGACAACTGACAAAGGCAGAGGCAGAGGACCCCTGTGGCCGGGGAGTAAGACTTCCAGCAGGAGGGACGGGGCGACCGGGGTGGAATGAGGTGGAAGGTGGGCTTCCTCTTCTCCTACGGGGCAGGCAGGAGCTCCCTCCAGAAGAATACGTCTGATTGGCCCCTCTCTGTGACTTCTGCTCCAAGAAAAAGAAAACGCGTTTAGCCAGAGATACAGGATAGAAAGGGCAGTTGGCTCTTAAAACCTGGGCCATGAACGCCCTCGAAGGTTGGTTTTTTGCCCTTAAAGAGAAATAAAATTTATGGTTTGTCAGATAAGTAGAAAGGAAAACCTTCCGGATGGAAACCTAGCCAGATAAAAGTCTACACATGAGCAAAACAGTTTTGTTAAAACACAGTGTCTAAATATGTCAGCCAAAAAAAGGTCCTGGGATCCACCAAGATTCATTCTAACTCAAACTGTAGCTCCGTTTTAATTTCATTTCAGACATACCTCCACAAGAAGCCATTCCTTCTTTCTTTCTTAGCGGGGCTTGTCTGCTGACCATCCAACTGTGAGCATGCAAACCTTCCTTTCTACGACAGAGCACTACAGTGAACCACGGAATGGTCATCTGGGCGGAGCGGGGAAGGATTGGCAAGAGGGCACCTTCTAGATTGCTGGAAATGTTCTGTATCTTGATTTAGATGGTAGTTACATGCATGTCTACATATGTAAAAACTCATTAAGCTCTACATTTAATATTTAGTTACTTTACATGCATACAAACACAGATTTTTTTTTTCCACACGCAGATTTTTTTTTAAAGCCCCACGGGCTCTCCAACGAGAGCCAAGTTGTTTGTTGAAAAGGGTCCCCGTCAACAGTTAATTCATTCTCCCGAGCTCCTACCTCTCCTCCCCTGAGCCCCACACTCCTGCTATCCAAGCTGGTGCTCCCGACAGGTCGGAAGGAGAGTAACTGAAACCCCAGTCAAACTCTATTTGGAGGGGGGTTGCAGGGCAGTAGACTGAAACATATGACAAAAGGAACTAGAGATTCTCACCAAACTCTCCTCAAATCGTGCTGAAATCTGTCACTCGAGAACTTTAACAAAGGTGTCCTCTTCCGGCATTAGAGGATGACATGGCATGGACGTCCTTTTCTTGACGTGAGCAAAATCTGTTGGTACTGTCTCATTCAGACAATTCACTCATTCAACATACCAGATTTATCAGATGACAGCAATACGACAGCTATTTCTTACGCGAATGATTTTTCAGACCCCTCTCACTGTTCCGGCTACACCCCTCCAAATACACTCCAACGTGTAGGACCCCAGAATAACCAACGGCCCTTCGTGCTCTGTGTGGCCCAGAATTGTTTGACTCTGTTTTTCATTATCTGGACACCGGGATTCTCTTGCTGCAGCTTGATGTCTTAATCATAGGACTGACTTCCAAAGATGCACCCCTTTTCTTCCCTTGTGCAACTGCGTAGGACCTGACATCGCTGAGTTTCGTCTTGCTGGTTTCATCCCATGGTCCCTGCCCCTGGTGGCTACTGGGAACCGGAATGTCTAGTGTACAGCTGTCCTCCCAGCTTGGGGCCACCTCTGTATCTGAAAGCTCCAGTCTTCATCCAAACAACTGCAGATGCCCACATGGTCGAAAACCAGTCCACCCACCGGCACAAGGGGGGACGCAGACACACTGAAGCCTTCTCCCCTCCACCCTTCAATTCTTCATCTCCTCCAGAGGCACACACCAAAAAGGGCCATCATACCTCCTGAAATCAGGACGCTTGTTGCCCGCAACATTTCTCAACCCTGTACAACTATCAGAAGTGTGAGCAAGGCTCCAGACTCCCTTTCTGCACATCCATCACCACCTCTCAGCCCCCTGCTACACAATCGGGAGACTGTTCTCTTGGTCTTGTGTACTTCTCTCTTCTGTCAACCCTCTTGTCCCCATTGGTCTTGCTAATGTTTTTTTCTGGGAAATGTAATGCTTTTGTTTGATGCAGTGACCATCCTGGCGTGGGTCACACTCAGCCCTTGGGTCAGTACAAGCATGTGTTTGATTCAGAACCAGAGGCAGGCTCCGGGGCTGAGGTTCAGAGTTGGCGCTGGAAGCATCTCAGCAGAAAGTGATGTGCCCCGGGAACATGGGCTAAGGCTGGCTCTGGGGTGCAGACACAGAGGTCTCCCTGAGGCCCACGCAACCCACACGCAGCTCCCGCTGAGATCACCCAGAGCCTCACCTTCCGGAACTCGCAAACCCTCACCCTCGTGCCCCGCGTTCCACCAACTCACTTGGCCCACCTTCCCGATGTCATCTTGCTTCTAAACAGCCCTTGCAGTCGGTCTACCCAAGCTGGGAGGTGTCCCCACCTCGTTCCCCCCCCCAACACACACCCTCTACCCCCCTCCACGGAACACGCCTGGGCCCACACAGAGGAAATCTGGTACCGCACTGCGCAGGCGGGTCCTGGACCTGGGCTCCCGCAGAACTCCTCTCACCCTTCCCTCCATTGTCTCAATTCCCAGGCTGCCCCCTCACAGACCCAACACCGTTCATTCATTAGATGCCTCTTCAGCTCAGACCCACTGATCTGGCTCCTCTTCAGCCCCCTCCCGGCACAACTCCTGCCCCAGCGAATTGCACGCACTCTCCTTGGCTGGCATTTTCACAGACGGTTAGGGGAGCAGCGTCCCTCTCGGGCTCACCCAATCTCTGAGGTAACAACTCGCGCAGAGGTTGTGGCCCGGACCTTTCCGGCAAGGCCCATCTCCCTCCTGTCACACCCCTCCCCCCGACGTGTTGTCCCGGACCCTGTGTCTCACCCGTGTCAGCCTTCCCTCTTGGGAACCTGATCCCGTGCCGACTAGCCGCCCATCAGACTAGCCCCCATCTGCCTTCAGCGTCCTACATGCCATTCCCTGCTCGTGATGCTCAGCCTCTCCCTCCACCAGGCCCAACGGTAACCAGAACAGCACAAATGCCCCATGCGTGCCAGGCACCCCCGGCCCAAGTGCTGTGTGATCAGTACCCTGTTTCATCATGACAAATGTGTGTGCCAACTTGAGTCTACCTGTTGTACAGTGAAGACAGGGAGACAGAGAAGCTAAATCACTTGCCTAAACGTGCACAGCCAATGTCTAGGTCGTGAACTTGAAGAGAGAGTATTTTAACTTCTTAGACTTCTCTAATATTTCATTTATTCAGTAGGCACTGACTCAGCTTCTCCTTGAGTACATATCCCCTTTCTGAGGGGTGGGAAATGACGCCAGATCCACGCAGGCTTTGCACTGTGCCCCCCCCCCCCCCCCGGGTTATTATCCCAGCCCCGCTTTCAATCTAGGAGACAGGAGTGACGTGTTGGCCTTCCTGGAAGCTGTCTCTATTTGTAAACTGGGGACAATACGACCTACCTCCCAGGGTCCTCTGAGTGCTGAGATAACACTCTTCGCCCAGGGCTCAGTACACCTTAGGCGCTCAAACAATGCTCACTGTATATACTATACCTGCTCACTAGGGCCAGTCCCCAGCACAGCCCCTCTTGACAGGTCTTCTGGGGGCCTCAGAAACCTCCAAGTGTCACCCATTGGAAGTCACGTGGGATAAGGACCAGCCTGTCTTTGAGGCTCACACCATGTTACCTTGGAGCATCAAAGGAGGATTCATCCTTAAAGTCCATACAAGGGAAATACACCCACTGGGTAAACAGAGGCCCCGGGAGCCCCAGCACCCCCTTGCCAACCCCTTCCCAGAGCGGCTGTTCCCCTCGGACTCGGAGATTTGCATGCCTCATTTACTGCACAAAATAGAGTAGCCCTCATGGTTCAGTCAAAGGCATTCATTTGTGGTTTTTATTTATAATCCTGCACATGTTTGTGCACAAACAGACACACCAGCCAGGAAGCATGGGCCCAGGTGTGTGTACACACACACACACACACACACACCCAGGCGCAGCAAGATTCATTTGTAGGAAGGCACAGTTAAAGGTAAGTCCATTCACTGTCTCTACAAGACAAGAAGCTATCAACCTTCCCACCCTAAAATAAACATCTAGTCAATTTCATCAACACTCAGTCACACACAGTACTGCTCAGGGTATAAGCTCTAGCATGTTTCTTGCTTTGCTCTTAATTAACCTGAGAATTTGGAAAATGGAGGGACAGCAAGAGAATGACACCTGGCCTCCGGAACTGACTGACTGCCCAAAGCAGCCCCACCTGGACAGGACGGGAACTTTGCCACCCCCCCACCCTGCTACTTGGGAAACGCTGCGTCTGCACAATCCACTGAGGGACCCTGGTAAGGCTCGGTGTTCAGATCATCTCACAGGGGTGGGGCTGGGAGACAGAGACAATATTCCTAATGATATTTTTTCACTCATACCTGTGGACCAAGAGGTAGCAGAAGAGATGGCACGCAAGCAAGTGAGGTTATTCTATGTACTTGAAAACCCAACCCCCCCCCCACTGGTTGAAATCCTGTAGCTGATGCCTTGCTTCAAAGTAACTCAGTCAATACATTTGTTTCTTTTTTCCTTTTGATTATCTTGCAGGAGGTGGGCTCCCTGGCTATCGATCTTTCTCATTTCCATCTCTCTTCTTTCAAAAGAACGGGAGGTCCTCTCCCTTCCACCTACATAGGCACTTTATGAGCAAGCAAATAGACAAAGTTCCTTGCTGGAGCTATCTGGAGCACCCCCCAACCCATGTTAAGAACAAAGCCTGAAACAATGTTGCAGGTTGCAGCTCCTAAGTAACCCAAATGGTGGGAAGATTTTTGTTGTGAGCACAGAAGTCAACTGAAAGAAATGGAGAATGTTCTCTGGCTAGAAGGGTCTGTGCCTTTTAATTAATTAATTTAATAGAGAGGGGGAGGTCAGGAAGGAAGTACCCTTTGTAACTTCTCAGGCAGTGCTGGGGTTTGGGACAAGAGGGCACTGGAAACACACAATGAGTATACTGTGAAATGTGACATTTCACGGGGGAATAGGTTGCAGAATTCCCAGGAATTTTGAGACTCAATAAAGGTGACTTCCAAGAAATTTCCAGGCTGCAAAGTAATGCCCAGGCCAACTCACTAGACCGCTTGAGAATATCTGTTCCTTTTTGTGTCTATAACATCCCAGGAGGGTTTTGATGTTAAAACTTGAAAATTCCTTAAAAGAAGAGAACGTCTTAGAACGTCTTCTGTATCCTGGTTGTGTATCTCAATTTCAAGCTCCCCTCGGATCCACCCATTCTGGCCTCTCCCTCGACCTCAGATAAAGCCCTCCCGATAAAGCCCCCTTCCAAACTCTGAGACATGCAGGAATGCTTTCTGTCAAGTTTTCTTTTGACAACTGTCATCATAAAGTTTCTCATGTTACCACCAAGAAATACATTAAGGACACAAAAGCAAGGAAGAAAACCTCTCACAAGGGGAGAAGAGGGAAATGATGATGTTATCTTAATAGCAGAAAGACTGAGCAAACCTTTTCTTAGAGTGTTACTTCCTAGCACCCAGCTCTGCACGTTACCTGCCCTATCTCATGTTCTCTTCCCTCAGACCCGCGCCTCTGGTATATGCCCAAGCTCCGGTGTTGCTATTCCTTAAACTCTCCCTTCTAAGCCCCTGGGCTTCTGCACACTCTGTTCCCTCTGCCTGGAATGCCCTTCCCCTCTCTCTTCCTCCATGCGACACTCTTGGAACACCTCTCCTCCTTCAAGGCCTATTGAATGAATATCCCTGACAATGTCTGCCTGCTGACCACAGACGGCATCACACATAGCTCGGAAGACCCCTAGAAGCCCAGACTTCTCTCTTCTGCCACTGACCACACACGCCTGTAATTTCTGGCTCCCAAGTCAGCCTGCCTACTACCTGAGGACTGCCCTCGAGGGCACGTATCTGCAGGCATCTTTGTGTCCCCAGCATGCAGCACCAGGCCAGGCGGATAGTACATGCCCAACAAATATTTGTTGAATAAAGTAACAAATGAATAAATTTCTCCCAGAAAGATCTACAGATAAGAGGTTTTCTTTTCTTAAACACAAAACACGCATCAAAACTCATTCCAGGTGCAGATGTTTACAAGTGTCAGACCCACACCTCCACCCGAGGGCAGTCTGCGGGGATGGTGCTCAGCCTGCGATTTGCTCAAGCAAATCTCTCCACTGTCTAGCTCGCCCAAGCAAACACCTGCTCTGCTTTTCACTCTTGCTTACTTACAATCTTCAGAGAGTGACCTCTGCTACGTGAAGGAACTCGGGAAGGGGGAGGGAGGGGTGCAGGAGAAGTGTATTCACCTAAGGCTTGAGTCCGAAGCCCAAGCAAGCGTCATCTTGGCTTCTCATGCCTCGATCCAAGGAGGAGAGAGTCTTCGAGCAGGAAAACGCAGGCAGATGAAGCCGACTCCGGACCCGAGTCAACAGGCGGGGAGAAGGGCAGCGAGCTCTTCCTGCTTGCGACATCCAGAGATGAGTGGACTCAGGTATGTGCACATGGCTGTCACCACAAGGTCAGTGGGTTATGTCTTAGACACTCTCCTGCCTGCAGATCCCATGGGGACACAGAAACCCCAGAGGGGTCCGACCACAGCACGTAGCTGTCCGGCTGGTTTTTGAATAGCTGCCAGACGACAAAGATCAAATCTCAGGAGACAAACACATGCTCCTCTGTCATCTTTGCCCCGAGGGCTAGTCCACACTTCCCCCTTCCTCAGCACCCACCCCCACCCTCGGGAGCAGGGCAGTGGGCTCTGGCGTCAGTCCAATGGGGCATTTCTAACTGGCGCAGGCTGTCAAGGGGGTCAAGCTGAGCTAGCCAGTCATTTCCTTGCTTGGAGCCCCTCCTGGGGGTCATACGCCTGCCTCCAGACCCCAGTATCACCGGGTGCTGAGCAGGAAGGGCACTTCCTCTCTAGAGAGGCAGACTGATGAGAGTCAGGCTCTCGGTTCTGCCCCCAGCAAGCTGTGCGACCTCAGGCAAGTTGCTTAACTCCTCGGAATCTGCTTCTTCGTTCATAACATGTAAATAACTCCTACCATCCATAATTGTGAAAGATCTCAGGATAACCTATGCAGAACACCATCCGGGCATAGCGTGTAGTCAATAAACAGAAGCTATGACTTAACAGTATTTACACTGAGCGTTTGACGATAAGCCTGGGAGGGCAGTCTCTCACAGTTTCTATGAAGTACTGTTCTCAGCTGCGGCTTGTCACAAACGGCATTACGGGAATACCCTGCCCTCACTGCATGCAGCAGTATGCATCGTGACCCACACACCTGCTCGTGCATGGGGTCTCTGGGGCGGGCCCACAAGAGTCACGCTAACACAACAGGAGCCTCGGCCTCACCACCTGAGACAGATAGGAAATGCCAGCATCCACCCAAAACCATTTTCCTCACGCTTCCCCAGACTTCCACCATGGGGCTGTTTTTAGAGCGAAAACAAAGGCCAGTGTCTCCATCCCGGCAGTAAATCCCCAGGCCAGCCCCAGGCATCATGAGAACAGTGATAATCCTCACTGAGCACAGAGTTACCTGTGGGAACATCAGGGGAATGTGGGACCCCCCCCAATGTGGGTTTTCAGGGTGGGACATGCAGGGATTCGAGGGGCCATCTCCGTCTGCCTGGGGCCACCTGTGGCTTTCACGGGCTATGACTCTCTCCCAGCTCAGTGGGACATGTATTCCATCAACAACCTGTGTGTGTGTGTTTTCTCAAACTACTGTACCGTGCTCTCTCCCACGCTTTGTCACACAGGCTGGAAAGATACCTCAGACAGCAAATCCTCGGGAGAAAACTGCAGTCCAGTCGGCTAGCTCTAGAAAGGAAACGGCTCGCTCACGGGGTCCCCTCCCTCCAGACACCTGGCCCAGCAGAAAGAAAGTAACATCCCCCTGGCTGAGCCGGGTCCCCACGTTTGCCTGCTGTATGTCTGCCTTCCTCCTGCCAGCCACCAGGCCACAACCCTTCATCGCCCTCATCATCCTCACCAATGGCTGGGCTGAAGGCACGCAATGCTGCCTGAGGACGGATTCTGCTTTACATAAAACTCGCCGGCACTCCAGGGACACCTCAGGCACCACCCCGTAAGCCTGCCCCTGAGAGTCAAATGCGAGGACTTTTTCTTCTTTAAAGGATCTGAGGGACCACAGCAGCAAGGAGGCAGAAGGCACTTAGGCGGGGGAGCCCCAGAAGTCACCCCAGGCCTTTCATCCTGCCCTGGAAGGCTTGTTCTTCCTCGGCTTCTCCCCACGCCCACGCCCGCCCCCGCCTTCCTTCCGGGGACATGCTTTGTCTACCTGATGCCCGGGGTCACATCTTCTGGCTCCTGCGCTCTTTCCACCTTCCCGGGTAAGGATTCTCCACACGCACAATGCATGTTCTCTCTCTCTCTCTCTCTCTCTCACACACACACACACACATCCGTGGAAGGCATGTTCTTCCTTGGTGGAAGTGAGATACGGTGGAGACCTTTGTTCATGTCTTGTGACCACTATCGTGCATACTCGTTACTGAACACTCTGCTCCCTCATTCAAAGCTCCTGGGTTGTTTTCTTGTGTCATTTCGGAAACAGGAAGTGGATCCCATGACTTCTGGAGGAAGAAACCCACAAAGCTCCAAACCCGAGGTCCTTGGCAAGGAGTGGGATGCGCTGCCGTCCGACTGGCTGCCTCCCACGCAGGAACGTGCACGTGGGGGGGGGGCATGAGGGGGGAGTGATGTTGGGGAGGCTGGAGGCAACAGCCACTCAGCAAAATGTGTCGGAGTCAGCTCAGAGGCTCCAATGCTTGACACTGGGTGACTCTGGGCACAGTAGCAATGGCCTGTCTGGGTGTCTGTTCCCCACGTGTCTGTTGTTGGGGTCTTGTGAGAATTCACTGGAATAATCTAGGCAAAACCCTTACTTGGTGTGTGGCTCATGGGAAGCATCTAAGAACTACCAGCTTTTAAGAAAGTATGCTCCAGGACTTGAGCTGACCTCACACCAAGCCTACGGACTGGTCGACGATTCTGGATTCTCCGGATAAGAAAGCCAAAGCCAAGAGGGTTGTGGGATTCCCCCAAGAATACAAAGCTGGAGACAGGCAAAGCGGGGCTGTGATTTCTGGTCAGTGTGGCTGCAGAATGCTGTCCTCCCACCCCCCAGTCCAGCTTCGGGGCCACCGGAGGCACAGGGGACCCGAATGCCATCTAGGCCATCACGGCTCCATTTCCTTTGTCCCTGTCCCCTGCCATTTCTTCCCAGAGTCCTGAGAAACCACAGGACCCGTTGCGCCTCCAGGAGGCGGCCAGGCAGTGTGGCAGCAGCAGGGAAAAAAGAAAGTAAAGAGAGAAAGAAGACAAATAAAAGAACGTTTCCCTTCTCCTGGTGCCCCGCTGCCCTCAGGGTAGGGGACCAAGCAGTACCAGCTGCAGCCTTTATCTGTCCCTGCCCTGTGCGGCTCCAGGCGGGAGCACAAGCTCCCTGAGCCCTGGGTTTGGACAGGCCAGGTGGCTGGGGCAGCCTTGAGGGAGGGCAGGAGGACCTGGGCGAAGCAGCCTGACACCCCCGCCAACCCCCTCCCCGCACATACACAGGCCTTCCACTTCTGCCCCGGGATCCTGCAGATGGACGAGGGCCTGCATCAGGGACCCCCGAGCCCCGCCTCTCTGTCCCCAGACCCTAGGCAGCCTGGAGAGGCTCCAGCCTGTGCACAGGCGCCCCGAGGTTCTGCAAGGCCAGCCCAGAGCTCAGGGGCCTAAACACCCTCCCCTGGGTGTTCCAAGAGCTCCCAAGTTCAGTGGGGCCGCTCCAGCCTTCCGAACAAATGTGCCACATCTTCCCAACTCTGCCCTCCCTGGAAGCTGCGGCTCAATCATCCTCTCCCAACGTCTGCAACACGGCTTCTAGGCGACCTCTTCGTGCAGACACCTTGCTGAGAGCCGTCTGCACATAAAACTTCCAGAGTGGGCCTGCTTGAGTTCAGCTTTCCAAAAGCCGGCTTGCCCAAGGGAAAAAGGACTCGATGGATTAAATTAAAAAGCAGGCAACCAAACCCAGGCATCCACGGATCCAATGTGGGGGAGTAGGGAGGACAGATCCGTGCAATGACAATTTCTGTCTTAGAAGAAGATCCTGAAATAGAAGTCATTTCTGGGTGAAAAATCATGAATGCTTTCTATTTCTTCCTCTGTGTTTGTCACTGTCTTATAAAAGGGCACTGTAGCATGTCAGATACAAAGTCCATTTTTAAAAAGCTTCCTCTCTTCTTCTTAATTTTCTTCTTTGCTTTCCACACTACCCAGCTTGCTTGCACTTTATATTCAAACACATTTCTCTCCCAAGCACCAGCCCCAAAGAAGGAATTTTTTGGGGAGCAAAGTTAGAGCCACAGGAAAGCTTTTGAAAAGAGGAAACAGGCCAGCCTGGCCATGTCTCCCTTCAATTCCTCCCCAAAATCAGCACAGAGATTAAATTAAATTGTAGTTCTTCAGCAGGCCCGGGGGGCTTGGGGCAACGGACCCGGTAAATAGCTATTAGTAAGACCGCAGAAACGTGGTGCCGGCAAGGAAACAAAACAAGAAAAAAATGAAACATGTTTTAGGAAGAACAAAGTCAGGGTCCAGGAGCCTCTCCATTGCCAGGACAAGGGCAAGAGCAAGAACCCCGAAGTCCCGAGCTTCTCCCATGCGGGGTGTGGGTAGGGAGGCGCTGGACCCCGCGCGGGGGCTGTGTGCTCCCGAGAGAAGCGGCCGGGGGTCCGCGCCGACCGCCGAGCGGGCAGAGCCGCCAGGCGCCCGGGGTGACCGGCAGCACCGGCCGGGGCCGCCAGCAAACCCGCTGCCCGCGCCCGGTGGAGCCACAGCGCCATCAAGCGGCCACCCGGAGAACGGCCGCGCGGGGCCCGGGAAACCAGGCCCAGGGTTCGCAGCCCCGAAAGGCTCGGGGGGAGGGTCTGGAGCCCGGGCCTGGGCCTGCCAAGCTGTCACTCCAAGCCCGCAGGCAGGAGCCTGCAGACGGACACCAGCTGTCCAGGCGCACCACACAACCCAGGGCTGGCCAGGAACCGGCTGCCCTGGAGGATGCTTGGGGGCTGCTTTTGCAATCCCAGACCCACCCTCTCCTCCAGCAACTTGCTCCAAGTTTAAAAGGATTGTTTCCCAAAAAGAGTGGGGCCAGAGCAAAGCGGAGATCTGATGGGCAGCAGGGCTGCTGGTTACACCCTCCGGGGTTGTGCGGAGACACACAACAGCAGTGAGTCAGGTCCGTGGCCCCAGGCCTGCGTGACAGGCCACTCGGTACGTGTTCCCAGAGAGTGGGCTTGGGTTACAGCCCACAGCCCTGCAAGGGCCACAAACTCGGACGCCATCTCTCCTGGGGCATGGCGCGTGATTGTGTGCGCGTCCCGGGACAGAATCTGGTCCTCCGAAACACACCACGGGGGATCACAGCAGAGGAACACATGCCCTCCATCCACAAACCGCAGCAGGAACCCAACACAGGAAAATGACAAATCCTCAGAACCCCAACCAGGAAAATACATTTTAGTAAGAATATTATGTAACAGGAAATCATAGCAAAGGCACGGAGTGTTTGCTACGTGTGAATGACCGTGCTAATTCCTTTATACACATTATCTTACTTAATCTTGCAAACTACCTTAGGAGATTTCACAGAAAGGGAAAGGGAAGTACTCCGAGGTTAAATACCTTGCCCAAGTTCTGCGGGGGATCAGCAAAGCTTTGCCTGGATCTCAGAGCCCGGAGCCCGCTCCCTTGCTTACTGCCTCCTGAATCCCCTCCTTCCATCCAGCCCCCGTTTCCCAGGGGTGGATTCAGATTCGGTGGGACCTGAAGCTTATTCCTTTTTCTGGCGGGAGGAGCAGCTTCTTTAAGAAGAATAATGAGGTTTAAAATACACAGGAGATGAGAGATACATAGCTCAGTGCAGGGTGTAAAGGGCCCGTGCAGGTGAGGGGCTGTCGCTTCATTACCTCCAAGGTAGATCCACCTCTGCTCTCCGCCCCACCCCGGCCCCCGTAGCCGGTTTTCCTACCAACCCCGCATCCACGCCTCCCAGCCACGGCTCTGGCCTCTGCAATGGACAGCCATGCTCCACCTGTCCCTGAAAAAGCTTTGACTCAAGGTCGCCCATGACACCCCAACTGACACGTACAATGAGTGCCCTGCTGCCCCACCCCCCTGGAAGAATTCCGCCCCCAACATTTCCCCTCCTACACACTCTTCTCCTCAGGGATCCTGGACACTACATTCTAGTTTTCCTCTCAACGCCGGCCACTGTTTCTCTATGTTCCTCACTGGTGGAGCTCCTGTCACCTGTTCCAGGTGAGCCTGGCAGAGGACACAGCATAACCTCTGAAGTAGCCAGACCCAAGGTTTAACCACCGTCCCTGCTTAAGAGCTGTGTGGCCATCAGCAAGTCGGTCACCCTCTCTGAGCCCATTTTCTCTTCTGTGTAATTGGGATGAAACGCCGTATGTTATTTAAAAGATTAAATGACAATATATGCAGAGTGCTTAGTAGGATGCCCGGCACACAGTAGGGCCAGCGTCAGCCCCAGGGGCCAGGCCATCTCTCTGTCCGAGGCCTTAGATGACCAATTCCAGAACCTGCAGAGTCACCTCACCCATGGTCCCTCTGAGGACCTCGTCTTGTCTACAAGTGCTCAGGGCATCACCCTCAAGCACGTGCCCTCCCTTTGATTTCTGAATGGCACAGGCGACACTATATGGAGACAAGAAACCCAGGATTCATCCCAAATCCACCTTCCACTGCACCAACAGTCTCCCTGGGATCCATCAACCACACCAAGGATCTCCCTCCCTCAGCCCGTGCCCTCCCCTCTGGCTCGTGCCCAGGTTCTCCTGATCTAGCCCCAGACCTCTGACCAGCCTCCTACATGATTTGCATCCCCGCTAAACCTGCCTCCGCTGCCCCCACCTCCCCAATGCCCCCAACCCATCCTCCTCACCAGAAGGGCGAGCTTCCTCAAACACAGTCCAGATTATGCTTTCTCTGCTGAAGACGCAATGTCTGCATTTCCATCAGTATAAGGGTCAGCCCAGCCACAAAGCCCAGGACTGTGAGACTCCTGTCTCCCCTGTGCCTGCCTCATTGCCCCTCAAAGCCCCCTGCTTTAGGATTATGAGTAATGATTACGATTATGATTCACTCAGACATCCCAAACTATCTGCATTTCCCAAACGTGGCACCAGGCTCCTCTCCCCTCTGTGCTTGTGTATACACTATTCCATCACCTGGCAGGCTCCCCCCTCCTCTCTCTGCCAACTACTGTCAGAGCCCATGCAAATGTCACCTCCTCTTAGAAGCCCTCCAGGATGCCTCCTCAAAAAACAGACCAATTCCGGGCGCCTGGGTGGCTCAGTCGTTGGGCGTCTGCCTTCGGCTCAGGTCGTGGTCCCAGGGTCCTGGGATCGGGCCCCGCTTCGGGCTCCTTGCTCCACGGGAAGCCTGCTTCTCCCTCTCCCACTCCCCCTGCTTGTGTTCCCTCTCTCGCTGTGTCTCTCTCTGTCAGATAAATAAATAAAATCTTAAAAAAAAAAAACAACACAAAAAAACAGACTAATTCCCTCTGTATCCTGTGCATGGCCCAATCACGGCACTAGTCAAAGCCTACAACACTCGGATTCATTTCCTGTGTCCTGGGCTACATGGTGAGCTTTTTGAAAGCAGTACTATCTTGAAAGGCGAGAGAGTGCCCTGGTCAAAAGGGTGAGTTCTGAACCAGACACCCTGGGGACAAGTTACAGCGCCTCTCGGAGCCTTCACTCTGTCATCTGTATCGTGGCATAAGGGTGGGGTTCCCCGCAGAGCGGCGGCGGGGGGCTGGGAATAAACTGGCTTAGAAAGACCTGACATAGGCCAGCACTGAGCAAGGGCAGCAGACCGTGAGCCCCACAAGTAATTTAAAATGTTCTAGCAGCCACTTTTAAAGAGCTCAAAAAAGGGGCACCAGGGTGGCTCAGTCAGTTGAGCATCTGCCTTCGGCTCAGGTCAGGATCTCAGGGTCCTGGGATTGAGCCCCGTGCTGGGCTCCCTGCTCAGCGGGGAGTCTGCTTCTCCCTCTCCCTCTCCCCCGACCCTGGCTTCTGCTTTCTCTCTCTCCCCCCTTCTCTCTCTCTCAAATGAATGAATAAAATCTTAAAAGAAAATAAAGAGCTCAAAAGAATCAGCCGAAGTTAATTTCAATAATGTTTATTTAACCCAATACCTCTCACGTCTTATCACTTCAACACGAAATCAATATTTTAAAAAAAATTATTCATGAGCTATTGTGCTGTTTTTTCATAGCGAGTCTTCAAAATCCAGTGTGCACTTTTGGTGAGAGGTGAGAGCACCTCTCGATTCGTGTGTGTGGTGCCTGGCGGTCGCACCACACACCATGCTCCAGGGGCCTCCCCTGGGAAAGGACGCTGGGCAGCCTGTGCCCGGTTTCCCCCAGATCGCATCCCCTCTTCCCTTGGCGGCTTTTGCTTTTTATCCTTTCACTGAAATCAGCTGTAGCTGTGACCAGAGCTATGATGCCAAGTCTTGTGAGTTCCAGTCAACCACTGAAACCGGGGGTGGTCTAGGGGTCCCTGACTCAGCCCCCCTGCCAACGTCCGGGTCCTGTGTTCACCAGGCAACCACCCAGCTCCCAATGCAGCCTGCCAGGAACCTTGACTTTGGGTGAGAATCTGTGCAGAGAATCCCTCATTTTAAGTGGATAGACAAGAATCCTCTCTTCCTTGGTCACTGTGGATTTAGTTAGTTTTCTTTTTTGTTTGTTTGTTAAAGATTTTATTTATTTACTTGATAGAGAGAGAGAGAGAGAGAGAGAGAACAAGCAGGGGAGTGGCAGGCAAAGGGAGGAGAAGCAGGCTCCCCGCCGAGCAGGGAGCCCGATGTGGGGCTCGATCCTAGGACCCTGGGATCATGACCTGAGCCGAAGGCAGACGCTTAATGACTGAGCCACCCAGGGGCCCTGGATTTAGTTAGTTTTCACTGTGTATCCAGAGTCTGAACATCTTACAAGTGTATGCAAAGTAAAAGACAGAGCATGACGCAACGGTCCTTTTAGAGCCATCTGCAACATTCATTCACTCAGTACGTCCTACGTGCCAAGCACATGAGCCCTTTCCTTCATCAACAAACAAACAAACAATGACAACCGCTGATACACTAACAGCAGTCAAAACGTGTTCAGCTCTTACAATTGCTTTATCCTCTGTGACGTCATTAACACTGTTGCTATGTCATAGGGACCTTCTGAGAGTTCCTCCCCCAGGACCAACCTGGGTATACCCTCTCTGGATATTCTGGAATTTGACAATTCCTAGACTTTCAAGGCTGGGGCCACATCGAGAATGGGGATGCATTCATGGGGCCACCTTCTGACATTGGTGGGCACACATCTGCCTCTGAGGGCCATTTCCTTCATTAAAAAAAAATTATCAAAAAATTTTAATTGTATCTTCTCACTGTGTGGGTAGAAAGACAACATAAAGGTAATCCAGGGTGGATACGTTATTACATATAATGTATTATATTCATTTTCCTTCTGATTTTAAAAGAAATTGAAATTGAAACACTTTTGTGGGCCCTGAAAAGTATCCTGGGCCCTGAGCCCTAGGCCTCTTGCACCTACGGGACACACTGGCCCTGCCCAGGTAAGGCCACTCCTGGGTGGGGGATCCTGAGGTTGTCATCTGTCAGGCAGGTTTTTACAGATGGAAAATGTACGTATTTCAACCTGTGTCCTCTTGCTTTCCCACAAAGCAGGAAGCCACAATCCTATAAAAGTCTTGTGAGTCATCCAGAAGCCACAACCCAATTCTTCAGGCCAATACTCACAGGTGGGGGGGGGGGGGGGGGGGGGGGGGAAGTCCACCCATCCCTGAGGCCTGCAGGTGGTTTCCTCGCATCTGGGTTTTTCACGAGAATGCTGTTTTCATTCCAGTTTGCAAAGCCAGTTGGTCCCTGCTGCCTCTGTGTCCTCCCCATTGCTAATGCAGAGCTGAACCGTAACCCCCCAAAAATATTTACTGCATATTAATTATATATGCTCTCTATTCTAATTACCTTTCTATGTGAAGATGTGCTAAGCGAATGAAAAGGATTTTAGCATGACAGTGCCATCAACCAGAATTTCTATAACTTCTCCCCAAGACACATGTGGTACTCTTTCTATTTTACACCCAAGGTCTCTCAATTAGTACAACCTGCCCAAAACATGATTATTATGTGGCAAACATTAATTACTCTTATTTTAAAACAAACAAAAGGAGAGAATTCACTGTCCAGCTAGCTGTCCAGCATTCTGTGAATGCAGGTGCCAAGAATACCCAAGGCTGTGACTTCCATGATGCCGGCCCCTCTCTCACGCTCTCTCTTGCTCTCTCTTAGCCCGGTTGCCACCATGTGACCTGTCCTACTGAGAGTCCCGTGACAAGGACCCAGGGCCCTCAATCCAACAGCCCGTAAGGAACTAAATCTGGCCGACAACCTTCGAGTGAGCTTGGGAGTAGACCTCACCCCACTCGAACCTTCAGATGGCTGTAGCCCCAGTCACCAGATGGCTGTAGCCCCGGTTACCCCCCTGACTGCTGCCTCCAGAGACCCCCTACATCAAAGGACACAGCTGCACCACACCCAGATTCTTGCCCCACAGACACCTGAGACAATACATGCTGTTTTGAGCTGCGAAGTTTGGGGTGATTTGTTACGCAGCATTTGGTTACAAATACAAGTAAGTACTAAGAACAGTGCCCGGCACATATGAGGTACTTGAATATTTGCTGAATGAGTGAAGAGAAAGAAAATTAGATGCCAAGTTGATGACACAGCACTTCGAGTCTCTTTTAGATGAAGGCTGGGTCTAAGTTAACCATTGTAGAAATACGGACCTCTCTGCTGGACTGGATCACCCCCAACGTGAGGGCCAGCCTGCCGGGCAGCTACTGTCCTGGTTACAGTTTCACACTGCTCTACAGAGACACAAACCCCTGTCCCCCATCCCCCCCCCACCCCTAACCCACCCTCACAGACCGGGTGCACATTCATCCTCCCCAAAGCCCCCCCGTTCAGAGCCTTCCCAGTGCCCCCCAATGTGAGCATCATCAAGGCCCAAACGGTAAGTCAGCATGGAAGGCCCTCCCAAAGCCGCCCTCACCGCCCACCTCCCCGCCCTGCCCAGCAGCATCTAAAGTGTAAAAATCTACTTTGTGGACCAACTCCTCCTACCACAACCTAGTGCACACAATCGGGTAACTTGGAAGTCTACTGTCTACTCACTCACAGAGTCCGCTTACCATGGAAGTCTGACTCTTCTCCTCGGGCTGGCAAGCTCACGCCCAACCCCACCCCCACACTGACCCTCCCCCTTCAGTCCATAAAGTTAAGCAGGGCACCCCCTAGGCTGTGCCTGACACTCCCCAACACTCCCCAGCCCTCTGCTCTTGGCAGTCTGGCTCCCTAGCTCAGAAGGTCCTGGTCCTAACCAGGACACCCTCTAAATTGCTCTCCATCTCCGGATTCAGTTAAAGTCTTTCCTGCTGTAAGAAGTAATTCCTTGGTGAGGCCTGAGAGGTGACGCCACATCACCTTCATCTACACCTTCCACTGTTAGCCAAAGCCTCACGAGACCCCCCGCCCCACTGCCCACCCTCAACACCTTCTTGATCATCTCACTCCTAGACCTCCAGTGTCATCCCTAGACAAGGGGTCTCGGGGGTGGCCTGGAGGACCGTCCCTAGCACCCACATCCCTAACCCCACTGCACATGCAAATGTCCCCTTTGAAATAAACCAGTGGGCTGTGACTTGACTTCCCCTCCCACCAACCCCATAGAAGCCCCACTGTTGCTGGCTCCTCCCTCATATCCCCACTGAAAGAGGTGAAGTCCCTTCTCTCCTGATAATTCCTGGCATATTTTATGTCACATATCTGTGACTATGCTGGCTTTAGCCCAACCATCCCATAAACTCCTGGGGAGTGGGGTGGAATCCTCTTGGAAAAGAGAATCTCCTTCCAACTCCTAAAGCCCCTGCCTCACCCAGTTCTTCCCTCACCCCTAGCAGCATTTCCTCCTTTTACATTCACCTGCACGTGTGGGTGCACTCACACACGCATGCACACCTGCACACACATGCACATGCACGCACGCTTATGCACACTGGCCCCAAGCTGGGCTCCTGACCCACAGCTTAGGAGCTGATCACGAAGGACACTAGCATCATGCCCACTTGTGTTTAAGAGATGTCAGTGAAATTTTAGCCATGGGAAAACACAAAAGGGCTCATGGGAGGGAATACTTCTGTGTAAGGGATCCATGGGATGGTCACAAGGGGTGCCTCCCAAGAAACTTGAAAAAAAAAAAACAAGAAAAAGGGCTTCTTGTGAAATCAAACTAATCAAAGCAGCAGATAAGGAGAAAAGACAGTCCCCTCGATGAGTGGGATTGTGACGCCAGTGGGTCACACTGATGCACCTAAAGCAGGCCTTGTGTGGAAGCAATGGCCTTCAGACACACAAATCACACAGGTGCAATCACATGCGTATGCACACAGCCCACACATGCATGCGTCTACACACTTCTAAGTGCACACACACATACACCTACACACCTACATCATACACACTCACCCGTGCACACACTCCCATACATTTGTGCATGCCCCCATGCATGCATGCAAACGTGTGCACACCTGCACACTCATGCATTCACTTGATGCACACGCCTACACATGCACAGGTGTGCATGCACTCATACATCACATATGCTGACACACGTGTGTACACACTTCCATGCATACGCCCGCACATGCCCCACACACATGCATTCACGGAAACACACCTGTGCACACACACACTCATCCTCTATGTACACACGCACATGCTCACACACAGCTGCTATGTGCACACACCCCCACCCACAGGCACACTCACCCCTGGTTCAAAGAGCTGGCAGAGGCAGTATATGGCCTGCTCCAACCTGGAGACTGAGGGCACCCCCCTCTAACTGCTAAGCCTATGTTCACCAGGCAACAGCCTGAATATAAGGTGGTCTCTTAGCTGCCCTGAAACCAGGAGGCAGGTGGCTGTGGCAGGGGCTCCAAGAATTCCAACACCTGAGAAAGGACAGCTCCTACCTTCACCGGGACCTGATGTGCATGTCTGTCCTGTTTCCTCCAGGCGCCTGCTCATCACCAATCCTGATGGAGCCAGGACCCGGACCCTGGAGAACTGCAAGGCCTCTGACTCCGTCTGGGTTTCCTTCACCCACTGGGGTCACCCCTGCTTCTCAGCCGAGACCACCACTTCATGCTGGGGCCCTGGAGGGTCAGGGGGGAGGACGAGGGAAGGGGTGACGGGTGGCCCCACACTTACCCGAGGTCAGCAGCCCCCGCGAGGTGCCACTGTGGATACCAGGGAAACCATTCAGGCTCAAATGTGATGACTGGGTGATGGCCTAGATCCAGTCCTACCGTGGTTTGGCCTTGACCTTGCAGGGGACCCTGAGCAGTCTGGCCTATCGGCTTCCTCATTGGGAATATGGAGCAATGCCTGAGTCCTGATCACAGGGTGCTCTCAGGGTTAATAACAAAGACCTATGTGAAGGTCTCTCTAAGCTCGGAAAGACTTATTATTATCTCTCTAAGCTTGGAAAGGGTTAATCCATGATCAAGACAGGGAAAAATGCATTTTAAAAGGCATCCAGGAGCCCATACTGATATAAACAAACAGCCCAATAGATACATTAATGGGGGGGAGGGACAAAATCCCTTACAGAAGAATTCTAAACAATATAAGCAGGTACTCCCCCCTTCCAGGAAATGAGCTGGCTTCCCCTCCTGTTGAGCATGGGATGAACTTGGTGACTCTCTTCTAATGAACAGAGTATGAAAGGGGGAAAAAATAGCAAATGTGCAGTGGAGGCACCTGGCTGAGCCACCTTATCCGAGAGACGAAGGTCAATGTCACCAGGGAGAAGTCACATTGACATCACATACCCCTGACTGGAAGCAAGAAGAATACTTCACCTCTATGCTATTCTTCCCCAAAACCCAGTCTATTATGGGAAAACATCAGGCAAACCAAAATTGAAGGACACTCTTCAAAACACATGACCAGTACTCTCCAGAATCGTCAAGGTCATTAGAAACTGCCCAGACCAGAGAAGTCTAAATGCAGCGAGGGATTCCAGATTGGATCCTCAAGCAGAAAAGGGTTATTGGTGATGAGACTAGGGAAATGCAAATCAAGTCTGTAGTTCATGGCACAGATGTTAATGTCTTAGTTCAACGACTATCCCAGGGTTACGGAAGATGTTACAGGAACCCTCTGCACTAACTCTTCGACTTCCTGGTAAATCCAGAATTATTAGAGAATAAAGAAAAAGTTTATTTTAAAAACTGTACTTGCTCCAACAGGTGGATAACTGGCCAAAACCATTATCCACCCTACTCCCCACCCCAGGAATGATATGAAAGGATGCTGTCAGAAAGCTGAATACAAACAGATCCATGGCCCATCACGAAAGGACCAGCTACTGCGTGCCAGGCAACTGATTGTCTCTAATTCCCAAACCACCTCGAGCACCAGCCTCCCTATAAACGGGAAACGGACAGTGGGGGAAGTTGAGTCCCATGGCATTCAGGTGTGCTTCTGATCCAGGGCTGGCCCTGAAGCACAAGCCGTTGTCCACAAGACCAGAACCATGGAAGACCAGCACCTCATCCTATCAGAGCCCTCAGTGCCCTGTAAGAGATGAGCCCCCTTCTGGAAGGGGTCCTCTGTCGGACAGGTTCGCCGTCCCCATCACTGGAGAGTTCTGCTGAGAGCTGATCCAGGGAAGAGCCACTAGGTGGCGACAGACCCCCACCCATGTCAAGGAGAGGTTGTGCACGCAAGGACAGAGGCCATCCGGGGCTCAGACACTGTTCTTGGCCTCAGACTTCCCAACAGCAAAGCTTTTTATAGGCCAGTCAGTGTTTTCTTGGCCACTGGAAGAAACCGGTAGACAGCTCTGAGCTCCTTACGCCCCAGACACACACACACACACACACTCATCTTGACGAGCATACTCACAATCACCACTGTGGGAAGCAGAGCTTCTGGCCCCCATCTTTTAAACCTCAAGAGCTCCAGGTCGAGAACCTGACTGCCTGGGTTTGAATCCCAGCTCCGCCACTTCCCGAGTCACCGGGGGCACCTGACCTAGCTGAGGGCCTCACCTTCCTCATCCAGCTCCTGGAGCTTCGAGCAGGGCTGAGCCCACTAGCTGCACAGTGATAATTAAGTTAGTTAACAGGTGGGCCACCTGGGTGGTGCAGTCGGTTAAGCACCTGACTCTTGGTTTCAGCTCAGGTTGTGATCTCAGGGTCGTGAGATAGAGCCCTGCATCAGGCTCTGCACTCAGTGGGAGAAGTCTGCTTGGGATTCTCTCCGTCCCTCTCCCTCTGCCCCTCCCGCTGTGTTCTGTCTCCCTAAAATAAATAAATCTTTAAAAAAAAATAAGTTAACAGGTGAAAGTCACTTAAATCAGTGCTTTGGAAATGTTTGCCATTTTTTGGTGGGTTTTCTCCCTCTTGCAGGGGTATATTTACCCGCCCCTCAACCCCCCACCCCTAACCCGTTATATGGAGAGGATATGGTCTTACTGTGGCAAGCCTAGAAGGAGCCTAATGAACACTTGCCCTGCTCTGTGTCCAGTTCCAAGAACTGAAGACTCGGTTCCTGGGAGACTATCTCAGCCTCTAACCAGTTTCAAAGAACCCCCCCCATAACAGATGACCCCTTTACGCAGGGGGGACATTAGGCAATGTCCTGTATCTTGGGGGAGACACCAGGAATTTGCATGGCAACGTTGCAATTGGTTTTATCCTTGCTTTACCGAGAGGTGGGGTTTTGTTGGTATTGTTTTTTTAAAGGGTCAAGGTGAACGTTTAGGAACAAGGGCTTGAAAATTTTTTCTAGGCTAAGATATGACAGCCTGTGACCAAACCTTGGCACTCAAAAGAGCTTGTTACTCTTGCGACTTGGGTGTTTTCTGGAGACAGTCGAGCTGGAACAGAGCAGGGACAAGCCCTCCCGTTCTCGCGAGTCCCTCCATTTTCCCGTGAAGGTGGGATGTGACAGGGAATGAACCCAGAAGTTCCCTGAAAGTCCAAATTCCCTGTAAGAATAGGATGCCTTGGCCACATGGCAGTTTGGGGGGAGCCCGGAGGGCCCAGGCAACTCTACCAAACCACATGGACAATGTCATCTACCGAGAATTGATGGAACAGATCTAGAAAGCTCTACACTACTCTAGACCGTACCCATGCCACCTATAGCGATTACAACAGACCACTTTATCCTAGCTTTGTTCACGGTTTCATCTTATTTTTTCTACGTTTATTTGCCTGATTTATAAAAATAAGATTCTAAGTAAACTGTCTTAAATTCATTTGGCAACAAGGCCAGGTATAAGTATGTTTAACATTTTGCAAAGACACACAGCTTTTTTTTTTAAGATTTTATTTATTTATTTGACAGAGAGAGACACAGCGAGAGCAGGAACACGAGCAGGGGGAGTGGGAGAGGGAGAAGCAGGCTTCCCGCGGAGCAGGGAGCCCGATGCAGGGCTCCATCCCAGGACCCTGGGATCATGACCTGAGCCGAAGGCAGACACCCAATGACTGAGCCACCAGGTGCCCCACACAACTTCTTTTTTTAAAGATTTTATTCATTTATTTGAGAGGGAGAGGGAGAGAGAGAGAGAACACAAGCAGGGGGAGGGACAGAAAGAGAAGCCGACTCCCCACTGAGCAGGGAGGTTGATGCGGGACTCAATCCCGGGACTCCGGGATCATGACCTGAGCCCAAGGCAGACCACCGACTGAGCCACCCAGGCGCCTTCAAAGACACACAACTTCTTTAAAGCAACATCCAACTGGGGAATGAAAAGGCAGCTTGGATTTTCAGGTTTTCAGGCCCAGCCTAAAGTTAGTACAATTCGGAGAAGCGCCTGCAATACTCCCACCTAAACACCAGAGGGCACCACAGCCCTAGAGTCTGGCTGGCCGCCCCCATGCCCTGGGCAGGCTGCAGGGGCAGAAACACCCCATAAGAAAAAGGCTCCTTCCAGACCCCATAACCATCTGAGCTGCAAGATGCTGCAAGATGCAGGCTCCGCTCAGCCTGGCTCAGGAAGTAGGCATCTGGGGGCAGGGAGGGCTGCAAACCCGGGGCCCTCGGTCTGCATTTGCATAAATTCCCACACTCGCAAAGTGCTTTGAGGCACATCTGAGATAACATCACTTTACAGAACATTCTCCCCCCAACACCAACACGCACAGGTGCACACCACCTCATGACACCAGCCCCAGCCCCCTGGAGAGCGAGCTCCATCACCGCACTTGCAGATGGGGAGCGTAAGTCCCGAAAGACCAAAGTGACTTCCATGGCCAGAAGTCTGGGCTGGTTGCTGGCCGAGAGCTTGGGGAAGCATCACCAGGCCAGGGTGGTTTTCACGTTAGCAAAGCGCCTCCCAAAAGGCAAACATGAGCCTGTTCTCAGGAGCGCTGGCCTCAGTGACCCGGAGCTGGGATAAACCTGGGGTGAGTGTGCTGACAGAGTCCAGGACGGGTCCCCAGGAGCCCTGGCCCATTGCCAGCAAACAGGGAGGTGGGGGCAGGGAGGAAGCCACCATTTGGAGGTCTGCAGCCCCTTTATCTGTCCTGAGACTTCCCTCTGCTCCTAAAAACATTGGCAGGTAGTGCCCCCCCATGACATCACTTCTGCTGCCGGATCTCACTCTATAAAAAGTAAGGTAGGAATGGGCGTGCACGTCAGTGCATGCTCCCCACCCCCACTGTGGGCCCTGCGAGACCCACCCATCCCTCCCGGCACCCAGTCCGGCCACCGTGGCCAGGGCCCTATTTCCCTTCACCACCCGGCAAGGTCCTGCCCCCAGAGAAATGTGGAAAACACAAGAAAGAGACGAGGCACCTGCTAAATCCACAGAGGTGTGCAAGCCCTGAGGACTAGTGGACACTCCAGATGGTGCTCCTGCCCCAAGGCTGACGGCAGAACATGGCCTCCCTGCCACCCAGCCCCACGCCCCTGGCACCTGACATAGGAGCAACGGGTCAGAACCCGTTGAACCCCTGACAAAATGCCCAACAAGGAGCACCCACCACTTTTCACAGCTGCTCCACACGAGGATCAAAAACATGGGTTAAGGGGCGCCTGGGGGGCTCAGTTGGTTAAGCAGCTGCCTTCGGCTCAGGTCGTGATCCCAGGGTCCTGGGATCGAGCCCCACATCGGGCTCCCTGTTCGGCGGGAAGCCTGCTTCTCCCTCTCCCACTCCCCCTGCTTGTGTTCCCTCTCTTGCTGTCTCTCTCTGTCAAATAAATAAATAAAATCTTAAAAAAAAAAAAAAACAAAAAACATGGGTTAAATACTCTGGCTCCGATTTTCTGTACCTATTCTCTTTCTGTCCTGTCCTAATAAATATTTTATGCCCAAAACAATCCCCCAAAATGGTTTCTGCGCAGAGAATGACAATGTCAACCCTTCCGACATCCACAAGACGGATGAGTCTGTTGAAACCCATGTAGGTCCCCGAAGATCCCTCACCGGCCCGTCGCGAAAGCTACCCCCACTCCAGCCCCAGGCGCCTGTGAGTTCCCGCTGGGTCCACATTGGTGGCCCACATCACACACGGCCTTGAGACTCTGGGCCACACACAAGGTCAGCCAGCATGAACACACCATCGTTCCGGGGAGGGGGCAGCCCTGCCTCTCCCTGTGCCCTCCCCCCCGCCCCCGGTGATGCGTGAACCCAAATGCTGGAAGCAAGGGATCTGGAAACAAGCTTTGCTTTGGGTAGGTAACTATATTCTTTGCCCAAGAACATCATCCACCTAATGCGTAAGCCACGGCTCAGTAGGGCCTGTGCCTTCACCGCAGGAGAGCCCGTTCCCAGCCACCACCCTCAGTACTGTCCCCCCGAGGCACCCTGCAACCGGGAGTCAGGGGGTGCTGAGCCCCTGGGGGGGGGAGCTGTAACCACTCCTTGAGGACCTTCATCTCAGGACAAGAGGCTTGGTCATGGTAATGGGGGCTGGAGGCACAGGGGCAAGGTCCATGGTATTTTTAAGGGCCATGGAAAGGTTTTAATTTATTTTGAAATCAGAAGAAAAAACAACATGAACAAGTAGGCTGAAGGAAATGTCTTAACATATAATGTTGATATGTTTGTATTGATACCAACACAGTTATTTGTTTGGTTTTGATTTGTTTTTTTAGGGAGGAGGTGGCCCAGGAAGGCAGAAGCACCTCAGGAAGTCAGCATGAGGCCGGGAGCAGCCTGGGAGGGAGGGTCCCTGAGCAGGACAGCTTAAGCACCCTTGCGAGTGGGCCCCAGAAAGGCCCCTCTCAGCAGGAGCCCCTTCTCTGCCCTGAGGGTAGAGCTTCTGCACCCACCACCCCGGGACACGGGTTCCGCGTCGCTCACGGAGTTCCCTGCTGCCGAGAGACTCTTCAAAACTTGGGTCCACTTTGCCAAAGGCCTCATCCAATTCTGGGTCCAGAACTCCTTCCCACAGAGCACAAAGGACTGGATGCGGGCAGAAAACCAAGTAGATGAAACTCTGAACCTTCTCTCCTGAGACAAATCCTATCGCAAAGCTCCATGCGTCCCCTTTCCATCTTCCTTAGAATATTCATATCACAAAACTCGCCATTTTAACCATTTTAATGTGTATGATTCAGTGGCACCTAGCACGCCTACAGTGTTGTGCGGCCATCCCCACGCTCTGTTCCAGAACATTCCTATCCCACCCAAAGGACACCCCGCCCCCTCACCCCCACCCTATTCCAGGACTTGGCGACCACTCACCCGCTTTCTGTCTCCTTCACAGAAGCAGAATCGTATAATATGTGGTCCTTTTGTTTCCAGCTTCTTTCATTGAGCATAATGTTTTCAAGATTCATCTACACTGTAGCGTGTCACTCTTTTTAGGGCCAAGGAACATTCTATCGTTTGCTCCCTTTTATTTTTGTCTCCCCTCTGTAGGCAGGAGAGCACTCCAAAGGGAAAGCGAAGCCCTCTATGACTGGCACCGCCCAACGTCACTGGCAAGCCCTCAACACGGTCAGGGCCAAGGGTCCTGTAAGCCAGGGGACGTGCGACCCGCACAAAACCAGATCTGCACCCACACCCCGCGACATCCTCCCCTCTGTTCCATCCTCCAGGGTCCGGGAGCCAAGTGTTAACTCGGCCCTTAGATCATGGGAATTCTAGAAGCAGCCAGGTGAGCGGAGGCCCCACCGTTTTGGCCATAAACCCATCTCACCTGGTCACTTCAGATGCTCTTATTATTAAAAAAGAAAGTACAAAGACGTTTATGATGGCCTTAGGGTAAAAAATGGAAACCCAAAGACACAGCATTGGACACTTGCTGAGAAAACAATGGTCCATTGACACAGTGGCTCTCAGGCCATCAAGGATCATGGTCAAGGTTTCCCGTAACACGGGGAAATCTCCCTTGTTGTAAAAGTGATAGAAGAACAGAATCCATACTTGGAGATGTCACACCTCTGCGATGCGGGTCTCTGGTCAAGCGCGCCAAGGAGACAGCAGACATATTTCATCCGAAGGCCACTGCCAAGTGCTCAAGTTTCCTGACACTGTGTTAGTATGTCCTTTGCCGGGAGAATTATCAGTAAGAGCCTCTGTGTTCCTCACGGTCACGTTTTCCTCTGTGACATTTCCCATCACCTTCCTCCTCTTACGATGGTACCTGGAAGAACTCTCTTCGAATAAAAGCTTGGCCACCCCCACCACAAACGTGTTCATGCGTATCTGCATGTAAGCTCACACCCGCACACACGCACATGCATTCTGTAGGACCACTTAGCGATCCTCAAGTCGGGGCAATGGGTGGCACTTAAGGCCAGGCCATCAGCACTGGGAGCATAAAGCAGCTTTTCTCTTTCAAGGGGTGTTTGCTTAACGCTCAGAGCTCCTGAGCCCGGGCCCGGTTACAAAAAAGAGGAAGACTTTTCAACACCTGGAAGGAATCCCAGTGCAGGCTGCTCCCTTCTTTCCATTCCCTCCTGTGCCCAGTGGTCCTTCCAGGATGGGAAGGCAGGAAGAGAGGAAGGGAGAGGGGTACAGCCAATGTGGAAACACGGACAGAGGGTTCCCCCCGGGGACACGGAGCAAGCCTGAGACTCAAGATTCTCCTTCAAATGTGAAGAATCCTGCACCCCACCTAGAGCCTGGAAATCCACTTAAGGGGACGAATGGTCCTTCAGCTACAGCTGCACGCCAGGCTCGTCCAAGAACAAAACCAAAAGCGTCTCCAAGTATTATTTCCAGGACATGTAGCTTGAGAGCAGAAAAAAGGAGAAACCAGAGGCCAGGAAGGCGCCAGCCGCTTCGCTTGCATCCTGCTCCTGAAACACCTGGGTTGACCAACAGGTAAAATGGAGAAAAAGAAGTGTGACAGCCTCGCTTACAAGAGACTAAACGACAGCCAGTGATCGGTGCGGAATGAAGCAAACCGTGATTCTGGTTTTGCAGATATCACACTGGCAAGAAAACGACACACAAACACAAGAAACGTAAGAACAGGAAAGAAAAACAAAACAAAACAAAACAACGAACACCCAAGGTGACGTTGAGAACGAGAATCAAACCACCTGCTCTGAGACTGGGACTCTGCCAAACCCAGATGCGGATGGGAAATGAGCACCAGAAAATGCCAGCACGTGGCCAGGAGGCGGGATTCTACGGAGACTGTTTGCAAAGACACAGGAGTCCGGAAGAGCAAGCGTGCTTTGAATCGTGGTGGAAAACAGCAGGAATCTCGGGGCGCCTGGGTGGCTCAGTCGGTGAAGGGTCTGCCTTCGGCTCAGGTCATGATCCCAGGGTCCTGGAATCGAGCCCCGCATCGGGCTCCCTGCTCAGCGGGAAGCCTGCTTCTCCCTCTCCCACTCCCCCTGCTTGTGTTCCCTCTCTCGCTGTGTCTTTCTCTGTCAAATAAATAAATAAAATCTTAAACAAAAAACAAAAAAACAGAAGGAACCTCACTGGAGCACCTCCAGGGGATGGTGGCCCAGGAAAGCACGACCACGTGTCCCGGGCGGCAGTGGGCTTCCCCCACAGCCCACACCCGTCTAGAATGTGTGACCAGGCGTCTGCCCCCAGCTTCCTCCCACTGAAGGCAGCTCAGCAGGGGCCACAGCCCTGCGGCCCCCTGATGGCACCTCTGTGGGCGACCTGCCTCGGGGCAGAGGTCTGCCACCTGCTCTGGCCACACGCCCCCCAGCCCCCCACCTCAGCCAGCCCACACTGTTGCGCCCTCTTCCAGAGCCCTGTCCCCCGCAAACCTCGCCCTCAGGCTGTGTCCACTGCCTCCTGACCATTCTAAGGAGCAGCACTGTGGTCTTCCACCCCATCGGGGAGCCCACGCCCTTGCTCACGCTGCCTTGGGCTGACGGTCTTGCACCTTCCCTTTCCCTCCCAGCGGGGCTGGGAATGGCGCTGAGGCTGGCTCTCTCTTCCCGTCTGTCTCCTCCCCTGCCCGTGCAGGAGGAGGACTACCTTACACCCAGGACAAGTTTGCTGAATGAATAAACGGCTCCTCTCTCCCCGTCTCCTTGGATGGGGGCTGGGGCTGGGAAGGTAGAGAGGAAAAACACCTGAAAATACATCTAAATGGGCATTTTTTTTTTTTTTTTTGACCCTTGTATGCAACAGCCTTGAGAATCAGCCAGGGAAGAGAAAACTCAGCTGCAGCCCTGGGGAGCCTTGGAAAGAGGAGGGAATTTGCCAACATCCTCCCAGACCCTCTCTGGGGAGCAGGAAGGAGGCCCTGGGAGGGTCAATCCTTCCTGGCTGGGAGGAAGGCAGGCCCAAGTTCCAATCTTCCACTTACTATAATTGCCAGGAAACAGAGCTTCTCTGTCTGTCATTATGACTTAATTAAGCCGAAACCGCCGGGAAGGAGGAAGCCAACACCGCTCAGAGCCCCAGGTGCAGCCCCCACCCCAACTCCACCTGTGTTGCACGTTTCCAGTTAACCCATTCAAGGCCCCATATTTAAGTCTGGACACACACACACACACACACACACACACACACACACACACACACACGACTCAATGAAAAGTCGTTGGTGGCCACTTGGCCACTTCTCAGAATCCTCCTAAGTGATGTTGTATCATTGCGTGGACACCACATGCCCATACTGGGCAAATTTCCAGAGCAGATCAGCAGTCACCTCGGGCTGGCCGGGGAGGGGGGGGCAGCTGCTAACAGGCACCAGGAAATCTGGGCCAGTCGGGGGGGGGGGGTGGTTGCTAGAAATGTTTCAGAACAGCCTTGTGGGACAAAAACTACATTGCAGTGATGGTCACACAAGTCTACACATTTACTGAAATTCACGGACTTGTACATTACCGTAGATGGATTTTATAAGATGTAAGTCATTTCTCAATAAAACTGGTTTTAAAAAGCGTTGGTGTCCACGTAGGAGGCTGTGGGAAAAAAAATGAAACATCACGTTCAGAGCCACCACTGGAGGCCAGCGAACCTTCCCAGGAATGTCGCCGGTGGTGGCAGGCAGGTCACCCACAGAGATGGGTTTCTGCACAGACCGTGGGTTTCCAGGTCAGACAAGCCGAGCCCCTCAGCAGCTGTCTGATCCCGGGTCTGCCTTGTTGTTTCCTCATCTGTAAAATGAGGCTAGTATTCACCTGCACGTGCAATGCCCCCAGAAGGCAGCATGTCATACACACTCAAAGGCCACTTTGGTGTTTTCTTTTATATATATTACATATAATGGACTTATATATATATATGGACTGAATATACATAGGATAGTAACATTCATAATGTCAACCAATGTGCACTTAAACTATATTAGGTTTTTGGTGGTGCCAGAAATCTATACGGTGATCCTGCCATTAGAATTAGAGGAGTCCTCATCACCCAAACTTCCCCTACCCGTATAGGCACATTTAACAAGGACTTAAAGAGATCTCTGCAGTGTGCCTGGCCCTGTGTTTGATGCTCTGGGGGACACAAAGGTAATAGAAAAAGTGCTTTGTATTTTCAAGTTTACAACCTTGTAGATACTCTAAAAAAGCAGCTCAAGGTAGCTGAGAAGAAAATGTCAACCAGGGTCTAAAAAGTCAGTGCTAAAACATCTGAATTTTGAGCCATGGCCTGGAAGGGACGGGTCCCCAAGGAGCGCCTCTCAGAGGAGCTGGGGGCTGAGCTGGCTTTGAACGGAGGCAGGAGGGTCAGAGAAGTACGTGTCCTGAGACCCGGTTTGAAATCCCCCACTCGGGCCCTCACCAGCTGTGATGCTGCTCGACAGGACACTGAACATCTCAAGCCACATCAGTAAAACCAGCCGCAAACTGGAATCCCTTCCAATGTTTGTGTCAGGAGGAAGCACGTGGAAGGAATGTGG
>NW_027397112.1:1479048-1510055 GCF_003265705.2 Callorhinus ursinus | reverse complement strand
GGGGGGGGGGGGGGGGGGGGGGGGGGGGGGGGGGGGGGGGGGGAGAGAGGACAGGAAGAAGAGGGAGGGTGCGCAGGGGGCAGGAGGACCAGCAGAAGGGGCAGGAGGAGATCCCCAAGTCAGCGAAGACAAGGACCCACAGGAGAGGCCTGAAGGACCAGCCCTGCGCAATACCATGTCCTCAATCTCCCCTGCCTCCATCAGGAAACCTGCTGGACCCCACAGCTCAAGACCACAAACCCAGCCCCTGGGTAGCATCTGCTCCCCTTCCTCCCACCTTAGCTCCAGGTCTCCCCGCAAACAATGAAGGAGGCCCCGCTAAGCGGAGAAGACCCCAAACCACAGGGAAGCCGAGCCGATTTCCTTCAAGAACAGCGGGTCCCATTCAGCCCCGTCCCAGCCATGGTGGCAGCTTCGTGAGGCTGATGTGTCATCATCGATGATGAAGATGGAGGCTGGGCCCCCGGGGGCCAAGGAAATGGCCCGCGGGGACCAAGCCAGGAGAGCAGCAGGGCAGAGCGAACCCCGGCCTCCCACCACCGCCCTCGTGAGCCAGGGACAGACACGCCGGCTTCTGCGTGTACCTCAAACACAAGACATACCGACATAATGATCCCAACACTCCTGCAAGACCACTTGCCAACAGGTCGTGAGAACCACCCCACATGTCTCTGCAGGGGAGCACCGGCTTTTAGGGTCGACAGAGCTCGGTGGGCAAGTGGGTGACATTGAGCCAAGTCATTCGACCTTGGTGAGCTCCATCACTGCAAAAGGAGGACACACAAAGGCCTTGCAAGGCCGTGGGGAGGGCTGACATGACCACGGAACCCCTGGCTCAGTCCTTTGGTTCACTGGCGACACAGCCTGGGGCCTGGAGCACCACCTCTGAGCCCGGGAGCTTGCCTGGCGGGGACTAGCCTGCACCACCGGCTAGCTGGGCAATCTCTGACCTTCCTCCTCGGTGAAATACGGATAAGGATGATGCCTTCCCCATAGGGCCATCGTGAGGAATACGTGAGCGTGCATGGACGCGTACACACGTCTGAGCAAGCTTCCACGTACGCCTATGTGGGCATGGGTGTGCGCGTGCCTCACAGCGACGGATGCTGGGAACACAGAATGAGCAACTGGTATTACCAACTAAGAGTATTAGCGCTTGCTGTTAACTCTCAAGCACAGAACTTCAACAGTGCACAACTCCTCTCTCAGAACGGCGTTAAGCCAGCCCGGTGCGATTCTGCGTCCCCACGCCCCCTCCCCACCCCTGCCGAGTGTGTCAGAGCTGAGTGTCTACAGCCACCAGCAGGCTTCTCCGTCACAGCTCCCACTGGCAGGTGGCTGGCAGTCCCAGCTCACCCAGCTCAAAGGGGGGCTCCTTGTGGGCCGTGAGGGCTGCTGTCCTGGGAACAAGACCCCCCTCACCAGAGAGCGGGGGGCTCCGTTCTCACTCCCCCCGGGACTGCATCTCCTGCTGGGGTTCTCAAGCACACAGCGCCTGAACAAAGGCAAATGCACCCTGACACCAAAAACTGCAGGGGTCGTACCAGAGAGGGCACTGCTTCTGCCAAAGAGAGACAGGACTTGGGGAGCCAGCAGGGGCCCTACAAGCCCCTCTAGTTAAAAACCAAGAAATCATTAGTTAGAAACCAAAGTGAGTCACTGGGTTTGGGGAGACCCATCCACAGGGGGCAGCAGGGTGTGTGCAATCGGGGAAGTGCACAGGGGTGGTCATGGAGGGTCCAAGGTGGAAAGCAGTCCAGCAAGGTCTCATGCCTCCTCCTGCAGCCCCCAACACCCGAGGTCTCCGTTACTACCTGTGGCCAGGTGAACGGTGTCCCACGAATGCCCTTCTCCCCACGTCCCATAGGGCCTGCCTCCAGGCTGGGAGGGCTTCTCTGCTCAGAGTCAGACCATCCAATCAGGCTGAGTGGGAAGTAAAACTGTAGCCCACCGGGAGCCTCCAAAAGAAGACAGACCCCTCTATCCAGCCTCCTTCCCAAAAACCCCAGGAAGACTCTCACATGGGATCTTCTCTCGGGCCCCCCTCAAGGAGCAGAACAGATGAGGAATGGATCCCGCAAACCCAGCCCAGAATGCAAGGCATCGGGGCCAGCCACCCCACAAACTGCCATGGGGCTTGCTGTCCTTCGAAGGGCCCACGTTCCTGACACAGAAACTGCGATCCATCCTGCACAGGAGTCCTCCCCACATGCCTTCCCCCTGCCTCCCCGTCCCTTGCTTGCCCTGACCTCTGTAAACAAAGGTGCTTTTCTCCCTGCTTCTCAGGGTCACCACATTTTCGTCAGACCTGTGCTTGTTTTCTTTCTGCTTGGGCCCATCTTGGCTTCCCTCCCCAGGCACCACCGTCCCCCAGAGACAAACCCCGTATTGTTTTCAGGGACCTAATAAATGACAACACTCTCCCACCCCCTGCCACTTACCCCACCAGCCCGCCCAGCTCCCCCTTCCCCGCTGAAGTCTCCCTTGTGCTAAGTGTCACCCTCCCTCCAGCGCAAGAACAGGAGGCTTATGTCCAGGGGAGAGAGAAACCTGCCCGGCCAAAGGGGTGAGTGTGAGTGTGTGAAGGTGCGGTCCAGAGAGAGGCCGCGTCCGTGGGTGACTCCAAAACCCATCCCCCTTCCTCCCGCTCAGGCCTGAAACCGGAGGGAACAAACACACGGGGGTGGCAATTAACAACGCCGAGGATAAAGCAGGAGGATGCTCGGTCCACTTGCCAAAACATGCCGCTCATCAAGAGGGCTCCCCTCGCCCACTGCCGAAGTCAACGACAGGAGGGATTAGGCCAAGCACAGACCGACTTTTCTCCTGGTCACATTGATGAGGTCGACCAGGCGTACTGTGGGAGGGCATGCGGGCGCCCAAGGAAGGACGAGCACCAGTGGAAAGGGCTTGAATGTGGGCTGCGCTGGTGTGCGGGAGCAAGGAGCCCACGGACAGCACACGTCATCCTGCCCAAACACAGACCCCACGTGCGCTGTGGGGGGGCCTCCAAACCAATCCCCGGAGCCTCCAGCTTCCCTTGGGTGTGAAAGAAGCCACAAGGTGATGGAGAGCAGCTGCCCTACCTCCTCAACCACCTGCTCTGAGCCCGGACCTCACGCACAGTCCTGCCTGTTTGCCAGCCCCCCCGGCAGGGCCAAGACAAGAGAGGCCAGCCACCCTCCAGGAGACCAGCACCTTGACTTGTGACCCCAAGCTGACGCTCCTGGCCCTCCCTGTCCTCGGCCAGGCCGTATGCGCCAATGGGTTCTCACATTCTCACTGTGGCCATGGCAAGGGTCCCACCGTCCTCTGCACAGGGGTGGAGAGGTGGGATGCTAGCCTACCAGGAGGGACCCGAGGCACAGGGAAATGTGCACGAAGAACCAGGAGCCAAGAGAGTCCGTGCGCATACCCAGACACAGAGATCCACGTGTACGCCCATCACAAAACGTGACCGCGATCTTTCTAGAACTGGATGGACCTCTGGAGCACATCTCAGTATTTTGCCTACGAAATAAGCGAAGGCACAGAGAGGCAGGGTGAGCTCTCTGAGCTCTCTCTCCTGGGAAGTAGCAAGCTGATATGGAGACCCTGGATCCAAGACAACTTTCAGCCTCCTTTAGACGACCAGTCTATAGATCGAGGCACCCAAACCTCTACACAACCAGGGCACACCCATGAAAGCCACTGCGCTGCCCAGAGTGACCCTGATCCACACCCACCTGCCCCTGGCCCCCTCTGGTGCAGGTTGCCACTGTGGTATAAATGTCCCTAGGGAATATTCTGGAGCCCACGGTTGGTGAGGACTCCAGGCCAGTAATATTCATTTTTTCAGTCCAGTCCCGGGAGACTAGTCCAAGAACACACCACGGATACAGAGACCCACCCTCCGATTGTCCGAGACGGGGCTGTTGTTCTTCCCTCTCCCGGACCCCTACTCATGCCCAGCACCTGCTTCTGAGACCCAACCTCCTCCTCCTGCAGGAAGTGTATCTGCAGAGCCCAGGGCTCCTGCTGTCTGTCTGTCTGACTGTAGGAGGTCAAGTTCTCACCAAGGTCGCTCCTCCACCACTTTCCCAGGGGTTGGGGGCAACTGTCATCCTCCTGGTTCACCCTGCAGGCAGGCCCAAGGCAGAGCCCACCGGCCGCAGGCGAGGCAGGCTCCACCAGACAAGGGGAAGGCCCAGGAGCCTCCTGCCTTGGGATGCAAGGCCCTGACTGCCCTGGCAGTTGTGATGTGTCAGCAGGGACCCTGACCTCGGCCAGCCCACCTGGCTGCCACTTCACCCCCACCGCGCCCCCTCCGGGCACCCACTCCTGGGAAGGGCTGTGCAGAGATGGGACACAGGCGACTCAGGCATTTCAGGAGTGCCCCCCCAACTCCCACATACAGGTCAACCCACCACCCTGACGAAAGAAAATGGGAAGAAACAGACTGGGGGCGGGCAGGGGGGCTGGGAGTTAGGTCAGGGTTCCCCTCCCACAGACATTCATGGAGAAGGTTCTCTTTTTTTTTTAATTTTTTTATTGTTATGTTAATCACCATACATTACATCATTAGTTCTTTTTTTTTAATTTTTTATTGTTATGTTAATCACCATATATTACATCATTAGTTTTTGATGCAGTGTTCCATGATTCATTGTTTGTTCATAACACCCAGTGCACCATGCAAAACGTGCCCTCCTCAATACCCATCACCAGGCTAACCCATCCCCCCACCCCCCTACCCTCTAGAACCCTCAGTTTGTTTTTCAGAGTCCATCATCTCTCATGGTTCGTCTCCCCCTCCGACTTACTCCCCTTCATTCTTCCCCTCCTGCTCTCTTCTTCTTTCTCTTTTTTCTTAACATATCTTGCATTATTTTTCAGAGGTACAGATCTGTGATTCAACAGTCTTTTTTTTTTTTTTAAGATTTTATTTGAGAGAGAGAGTGAGAGAGACAGAGAGAGAGAGCACATGAGGGGGGGAAGGTCAGAAGGAGAAGCAGACTCCCTGCTGAGCAGGGAGCCCGATATGGGACTCGATCCTGGGACTCCGGGATCATGACCTGAGCCGAAGGCAGTCGCTTAACCAACTGAGCCACCCAGGTGCCCCCTGTGATTCAACAGTCTTGCACAATTCACAGCGCTCACCATAGCACATACCCTCCCCAATGTCTATCACCCAGCCACCCCATCCCTCCCACCCCCCACCACTCAGCAACCCTCAGTTTGTTTCCTAAGATTAAGAATTCCTCATATCAGTGAGATCATATGATACATGTCTTTCTCTGATTGACTTATTTCACTCAGCATGACACCCTCCAGTTCCATCCACGTCGTTGCAAATGGCAAGATCTCATTCCTTTTGATGGCTGCATAATATTCCATTGTGTATATATACCACATCTTCTTTATCCATTCATCTGTCGATGGGCATCTTGGCTCTTTCCACAGTTTGGCTATTGTGGACATTGCTGCTATAAACACTGGGGTGCACGTACCCCTTCGGGTCCCTACATTTGTATCTTTGGGGTAAATACCCAGGAGTGCAATTGCTGGATCGTATGGTAGCTCTAATTTCAACTGTTTGAGGAACCTCCATACTGTTTTCCAGAGGGGTTGCACCAGCTTGCATTCCCACCAACAGTGTAGGAGGGTTCCCCTTTCTCCGCATCCCCGCCAACATCTGTCGTTTCCTGACTTGTTAATTTTAGCCATTCTGACAGGTGTGAGGTGGTATCTCATGGACGTTTTGATTTGGATTTCCCTGATGCCGAGCGATGTTGAGCACTTTTTCATGTGTCTGTTGGCCATTTGGATGTCTTCTTTGGAAAAATGTCTGTTCATGTCTTCTGCCCATTTCTTGATTGGATTAGTTGTTCTTTGGGTGTTGAGTTTGATAAGGTCTTTATAGATTTGGGATACTAGCCCTTTATCTGATATGTCATTTGCAAGTATTTTCTCCCCTTCTGTCGGTTGTCTTTTGGTTTTGTGGACTGTTTCTTTGGCTGTGCAAAAGCTTTTTATCTTGATGAAATCCCAATAGTTCATTTTTGCCCTCGCTTCCCTTGCTTTTGGCGATGTTTCTAGGAAGAAGTGGCTGCGGCTGAGGTCGAAGAGGTTGTTACCTGTGTTCTCCTTTAGGATTTTGATGGACTCCTGTCTCACGTTTAGGTCTTTCAACCCTTTGGAGTCTATTTTTGTGTGCGGTGTAAGGAAATGGTCCAGTTTCATTCTTCTGCATGAGAAGGTTCTCTCTTGACCACAGCTCCAGCAAGGTTCCTTAACTCAGCTTGTTCATTGCAGCAGTCAGGCATCTCCCTCCCAGCCCCAGCCAGGCAGCCTGTCTGCAGGCTCCCCACCAGAGCAGGCACACATGGGAGCCGAGTGCCCCAAGGGCACAGGGCAGAGCTTTCCAGCAGTAAAGAACAGGTTTCCAGCCAGTGTTGGGTGAAGGGAGCAAGGAGCAGCAGGAGGGAGTGAAAAAACCCAAACCAAAGCCAGGCCAGAAGGCGAGGGGGCTGGCAGCACTGTCCTTCGGCTGTGCCCCTGACCCCCTCAGCTCCTCCCCACCCGCCCTTTAGCTGTGCTGGGCCCTCCTGCTGGGCAGTAGGCAGAGGCTCCAGGCTCGACACAGCAGGGCTGCAACCCCAAGCTCACCACTGCTTGGTGACAGGAGGCCAGGCACTGTCCTTCTCTGGTCCGCCATCCCAGATCTGCAGAGCACTCAGTAGGGGTTCAACTAACAAGACTCCCATTCAAATAACCAATCACAGAAATTTCTGGTTTACGTGACTGAGTGCAAACCTCTTGCCACATTTAACGAAGGCTATGCCAGAGTTATGGCAAGGGCCACATGGCGGGGCCAGGGGGGTAGGCCCCGCAGACCCCCAGGTGGGGTGGACGCACACAACCACGCCCAGATGCACACACACGCATGTGCACGCACAGCTGGGGCCTGGCCCACCAAGTGCATGAGTGTTGCCCTATCCAAACAGGTCAAAGAAAGAAAGGAGGGATTCCTCCTGACAAACCAAGACAGACTCGCCCAAGAGCTTCTCGGGGACCTGGAGGAGAGAGCCAAGGTGGTTCTGGCTGAGTTAGAGCCCCCTGCCCCCTGCTGAGATTCCCCCTAAAGATAAACTGATAAGATAATGGCCCACAAGGCTCTCCCCTACCAGCCCCACCACAGACCCCTCCTCTGTTTGCTCAGACCCCTGCTCTCTGGCACAAAGTCTCTATTGGTCTCCCCGCAGGGGTGAAAATAAAGGGGGTTTTGTCCTTCTCCCCGCGGGTCTGAGCGAGTTTATGTGACGCTGCAGCCGGCTTTGTAAGCTGAGTATCCCAGGATAAACGCTCCCTTAAGAGTTGCTTGGCTTGGGACAGAGGGACCCTCTCCAGAGGAGAATGGGGAGCTTGTTCGGATGGTCTTTTAATATGGGGGGCGGGGTGTCACGGAGGACAGGCCTCCAACAGACTCTCACAGAAGGGTCTCTGTCCCCGGGCTACAATGGAGGGAATTCTTAAAGACACAGATGCAGAAAGGGGGAATGATTTTTTTTTTTCCCCTAGGAGGAGGGGAGGGAGGTTAGGGCGGGAGGAAAAGGGGGCGTGGTGAGGACTTCTCCCTCCCAGAACAATTCAGGTTATAACCAGGCATCTCTGCCTCGAGGGCACCAGAAATGCCCCAGAGAGACCACCCTACAGAGCAGAATTCTGGTGGCTTCTGCTGGCATGGCTGTGTTCCCTGGAGCTGGGTCTGCCTCCCAAAGCCAGGTCGGGAACCGCCAGCAAACAGAAAAGAATCTCATTGTGACCTATGCGAAGGGCCTTCACTCCATTGTAGTAAAGGACTGATCCTTTGGATAGAAGGTGTTTTGAGTCCAAAGTTTCCCTGTGGAAGGGGTGGGGGGAGGCAGGACATCCCCAGGGCCTTCCATAAATAAAATTCTTTCCAGCCACCGGGCAAGGAGCATAATTTACTCCTCTAGTTGCTTATTTTGGTACAAGGTCACCCTAACTTATTTCCGAAGACATCCCAAACAATCACAAATGATGTTTTATAAAGGTCGCCCCACGAGACGGCTGTGTGTTTTGATTTCGTTTCTGTTTAATGAAGTACTTCTCCAGGAAGCTGAGAGGTTCAGCAGAAAGAGCGGGGAGTGATGTGTCCACCAAGAACAATCAGGCGTTTCTTCTTGCCTACCTTGCTCCGGGCCATCTGCCGAAAACAGTAAGGGAAACAAGGAGACACCCTCCAAGCCGAAATGAATCAAGGAACCACCAAGTACACTCTAAGGTGCACAGGGAGGAAGCTGAGGCCCCAAGATGTGGCAGAACCTGCCCAAAGCCACAAGGCAAATTAGAAGACTTGAAAATGGGCAAAACCAGGGCTCCCGGCTGAGCCCCCAGTTCTAGGCACAAGGGACAGAAGTGTGCAATGCCCAGGACCACTTGAAGCAAAGACCAGTAACACCTTCCAAAAAGGCAAGATGCGTGGCCATTTTCCCAATGCAATGTGTCTGGATGATGGAGCCAGAGTCCACGGACCCCGCACCCACAGCCACACACAGCAACAAGATGGCAGGGGGGCGTGGGCTTTGACCTGTCACCTCCCCGAGTAGATACTGTTTATACTGGAGTCGGCATCAGGCCAGGTGCCATGATGCATACTTCTGATTGCACCGAAGAAGAAAAATCCACATATGTGAACCAACCCTGGCAGTGTCTATTGGACTGTTAGCAATACAGACATTCGGGGAAGGGAAGGATTGGATAGGAGCAAAAACAGAGAGTGATCATCCATCGGTGAGTTTAAGGACAACCTGAGCAATCGCTGGACAGCAATCCTGGATTCTAGGTCCCCTCCACCTGTGAGTGTCACTGACTAAGCACCAGGAGAGCAGGGGAAGGAGACAGGAAGGACACAGCTCCTCAGCAAAAGTTGTGGCTAACAGGTCACAGGGAAGAGTGGGTTGAGACAAGCCCACTGCAGACCCCCCAGGAAGGAGGACCATCCAGGGCCCCTCACTGCCTCCTCCCCAACACCCCACTGCCGTCCGTCCACTCAGGCCAACAGGGCTCCTGGGGCTGGTGGGTCACCACGGTCGTGGGTCGCTGCAGTCAGGCCAATGGAAGCCCCGTCCTGGGCTTCCCAAATTCTACCCATGGCAGCCCAAGTTCTTCGCTTCCAAGAAGAAAACCCAAAGGGAACTAGACCTCTCAACTAGAAAGTGGAAATTTTCATCCCCAGTTAAACCCAGCAGCGGCAGAGCAGAGAGAGACAACTACGGCCCAAGCAGACAGAGCCATGGAGCGTGTCCATTTCTGTAACACTGACATGGGCTTTAAGCCAAGGAGGGGCAAGGAAAGAAGGGGGAAGAATCCAAGATTCAGTCCGTCTGATCTGCGAACTAGACACAACCTGACCGCTGCCCCACCCCCACCCCAAGGCCACGCCGGCTCCATTCTCCACCCTCCCAATCATGTCAATTAAAAGGTTCTTTGAGCAAAGGACAGAGCACATGGTGGCTCATGAGAGTGCAGCCCAGATGGGGCAAGGATTTCTCCCCTGCCCTTAACCCACGTGGAGGTGATGCTGGTACAGCCCAGGACAACTCTGTCCAATTTCCAAGTGGAACGTCAGAAGCGCAGGCCTAGCTACAGGTGTGGCCTGAAAGCTCAGCTCAGCTTTGAGCTCGAGGAGTAAAGTGCACACAACACTGTGCCGGTAACAGAGAGTTACAGCCCCTTCAACACAGCATTTCCACCGAACGCCTTGATCATGGATCCGTCTACTTCCCTGTCCCGCTCAAACAGGCGCACCCAACCTTACAAGGTTCCTCTAGCGAGGATGCTAGACCTCCCCAGAATCATCACTCTAAATGCCAATGATGGCAGGAGATGGAAAATGTGACAGGAATCTGTCTGGTTATGCCAAGGCTTGAGCATCCCTCACAGGATGTCAACAACAAGGGGACGTCGATGCGTGCCCGGGACATGAGCATCTCCTACGTGCACAGAGTCAGGACAATACGACAGGGAAATGCAGTAGTTTCAAAATGAAACAGACCTGCATCCGGAGCCTGACTCCACGCTTGCCAGTGCGCAAGAACTCCTCACTCTCCCAACCGGATCTTGTATCTGCAGAGAGGAGGGGAGGACGGCAAGGCAGAAGAGGTAGAACTCGGGGAAAGGCCTGGAACCCGGCGAGCAGTGAGTGATAGGTCCTCATCAGGGAAACTCTAGTAGATGAATCCTTCAATGAATTTGGTGTAAATTTTTTTAACGCTGATTTCACTGAGAAGGGAGAAGGAAACGCTGTTTTAAACTCGCCCATGGGTTACTCGGGAGCAGGAGGTGAAGGATGAATCAGAGCTATGGAGACGTTATCAAGTCTATGTGTGACTTTGAGCACTCTCCAAAAGAGGCGGGGGGGGGGGGCAAGCCTGCAGCCAGAAGCTAGGGGGATGCGGTCATGCACCAACCTGGGGGCAGATCAAGGTCTGGCTCTGCCGCTGACCAGCAGGGTGACTTTGACAAGGGACTCAAGCCCTGGGAGCCTCAGCTTCCTCCTCTAGTAAGTGGGGCAATAGCTAGCACATGTCCTAGGACTTCCATCACTTTAATACATGACCATCACCCCTCTCCTCCACTGCACCCTCCTCTTCCGAAAGAGGCTATTGACACTCCAGCTTCGGAGTAGAAATCATCTATCACCATAATAATGAGCCTTTTTCCTCAGGACGGCAAATGAGAACGGCCAGGAGCACCTGCCAGGGCAGCACGGCTGCCTTCAAGAGCTCGCACGACCCAGATGCATGAGTCACTGCTCCCCAAACAAAGCCCACCTGTGTAACGTGCAAAGCAAGCAAGGAGGGCCCCCAGCTGGAGCTCAGCAGCCCAGAGAGCAGAGCCGTCTCTCTAACACAGAGCCCCCAGAAGCCAGGGCACAGGCTGGCACCCGTGTGTGTGAACGCCAACTAAGTAAGTCCACATGGGCGGCTGGTCCAGGACAAGCCCTCTGTCTGATCTACCTGGGTGCTCGGTCTCCTCCCCGGGCTGCCAAACACAGGAGCTCAGTGAGAAGTCTGCACAAACCCATTAGCCCCATCTCCCATTGCTGCGCTTTTCACACCAGGAATAGAACCAAATCTGCCTCTGCAAGGTAGACCAGGAGCAACATCATTAGCCTGGAGGGGCTCACAATCAGGGGAGGTGTTTTCCTTCTATTTTGAGGAAGTCTCAGGTGAGAGCTGCCATTCCAAGCAGCAAGTGGCTATTCCGGGGACAACTATGTCATGCAGGCAAATCAGAACCCAGCCATGGGCGACGCCCCACAAGGCAGGACTTGGAGATCCAAAAGCCAAAGCCCCAGCTCCCTGATGCAGCAAGATTATGTCCCATGGGGAAAAAAAAAAAAATGGACTCTCAGGTTCAGAGACTCAGAGGAGGAAAGAACTGGTAAGGTTCGTCCATTTGCCACCTGTCACTGAGCATTACCATGCCCCCAACCTCCTAGGTCCTAGCTATACAACGGGAAGCACAATGACTTCCCTGCCCACCATTCATTCTGGCGGATTATCCAGTGGTCCAGCTCATGCATAGCAAACATCTGATGTTTCCCTGCATCCCACCCTGCTCCTAAGGCCCCAATTTCCATTGGCGCATCCCAGTGGCTCTGGGGAGGGAAGCTACCTCCACCCACAGATGAGCTGTGATGTGAGCGCAGGCCGGCCAATCACTGCCCCCCACCTCCTGGCCCCACAGATGAATCCGGGGGTGAGCTTCCGTGGGGTCAGTCCTCTGGAAAGCTGAGAAAAAGAGCATTCTCTTGCTCTGGGTCTGTGGAGGCAGGGGTCTGCAAATACTTCTGCCCTTTCTGTTTCCACCAGGAAATTAAAACACAAGAATGAAAAGCACTGGAGAAAAACAGAGAGCCGAATCACCCCAAATCACCCAAAAGCACAACACCTAGACTTTCCAGTCAAATGAACAACCCAAAACTTGGTGATTTAAGCCAGTTAGAACTGGTTTCTCTGTAACTTGCAACCAAAAGCACCCAACCTAAAAATAGACTCTTCATTTAGGGATGAGGAATGGAGCCCAGAGGGAGCTGGTGACTTGCACCATGTCACACAGAGGTTGGTGACTGGGCCAGGATGGGACCCCAGTGTCGGGCATATGCCAAGACCGGAGTCTGAACCATGGCTCCATCCTTCAAAGCTCTGGAGCCTTAAGGATATTCCTTAAAGTCTCTAAACCTCTGACGTCAGAGATAATGAGGATCACCTACACCCAGGTCTATGAGGATGAAGAGAGAGAGGCCGGAACCACCTGCCCCCCCCCCCCGCCTGCAAAAGGGTTGGCTTCTCTCCCCGTCCCAATATAACCAGTGCCGCACTGTTTGGCGGACTGTATTTGTTGACCCCTCCCCCAGGGAGGCAGAAGGAATGGGGCAAGGTCCCAGTTAGGGGACAGGTGCTATCAAATGGCCATTCTGACTGCGAACCATGAGTGCCGCCCCACAGGCATGTTCCTCAAGTTGGCGCCCTGCAGACAGATGCCAGGAGGACAAGGGCAGAGCAAACGGTTCTGGAAAAGAGGAAAGGCGTTCGTTCCAAGACCACATGTGGGGGAGAACAGGATTAAAAACAGGTCAGCCGGAAGTGACCAGGAAAACAATTCCAGGAAAGGCAGAGAAGCCCTGTGGTCAGGGTGGAATTCGAAACCGGGACCGTCTCAGCTCTCTGGTTAACCACAGTCCTGGTTTCTACTTAAGAAATTTAATTAAAAACCCAAACATCTAAATTTCCCAACTGGCTTGCCAGTGGCCACGGATTCCCTTAGATTCAGAGAAGCCTCCCCCAGGGTGACCCTGGGGCCACCAGACAAGTCTTGTGCGAAGTCAGAGGAGGAAGGTTCATAGGCAGGGGCCGGGGTGGGGAGAGGTCACAGGCAGGCACCTTTCTCCCTTCCCCTCCCAGAGAGAAGAAAGCCTCCCGGGGCTCGGGACCATCCTGTTCTGTCACCCCATGCACAGGAATAACATCTTTGTTTCTTGCTGCTTCATTTTAAAAATAAAAAGAAACATCAGAATGACAAAAATCGAAATGAACTACAACCACGTTCATGGCGGCTCCTGGGACTGAAGGTCCCTTTCCTTCTGCCCCTTGGGGGAAGCTGCAGAGGCCGGGAGAGGCAAAGCTGAAGACCAGCCACAATCGGTCCCCAGGCCAAGAAGACCACTTACTGCAAACACCTAACCGCCCTCCCGCCCCCCCACCCCGAGGCTGGACGCGCACTGGGAATGTCCGATGACCAACCAGGAAAGTGTGAGTTTTGGGGGCTCAAACGAGGCTTCGGGAAGAAAACCCGAGAAGGGAGCTGGGCATCTTGACCCAGCCGCTAACCAGGGCTCTCCACGGGAGCCGTGACAGAAATCTGATGTGGCATGACTGTGCTCAAAAGGACATTTCTTTTTGTTTGTTTTATAATACTTTATTTATTTATTTGACAGAGAGAGAGAGAAAGCGAGCGAGGGAACACAAGCAGGGGGAGTGGGAGAGGGAGAAGCGGGCTTCCCGCTCACTGTTCACAGTGCGTGCTAGGTTAGGAGGCGGGCCGGTCCTTCCCAGTCAGTTTCTACCTGCAATATTTATCACTCACCTGTGCCTTGATATCCTCTTCTGGAAAATGGGGATGACACCTGGCTGTGTCGCCAGGTCGAGGGCGGTACCAGATGGGATATGGACACAAAATCACTTGAAAAACTCCAGTGCAAAGAAGCAGGACCTAAAGAACTCGCTAGATCCACCAAACCGTTTAATGTACAAAGCAGACCCGGAGCTGAGTGTTGCCCGCTTAAACTCCCCTGCTCCTCATTTCCCCGAGGGCACTTAGCTCCCAGGGAAGAGTCTTCCTCAAAGAGAAAAGAAGATCCACAGACATCCTGAGTGTAAACCCGGGCAGGAAACAATCTAACCACCCTGGTCTATCTGCCTTTAAAATTAAAGTGCCACTTCACACTCAATGGGATGGCTATTATCAAAAACAAAAAGAAATGTGTTGGCAGGGACGTGGGGAAGCTGGTGGGAATGTATAATTCTGCAGCTGCTGTGGAAAAGCAGGCCAGTGGCTCCTCAAAAAAAAAAAAAAAATCACACATGAGATCACTCTATGGTCCAGCAATCCCACTTCTGGGCATGTACAGGGAAGAACTGAAAGCGGGGATGGGGACAGATATCGGCACACCCAAGTTCACGCAGCGTTAGTCACAGTGGCCAAGAGGTAGAAGCCACCCAAATGTCCATCAACAGGCAGATGAATAAACAAAATGTCGTCTCCACGCACCGCGCAAAGTGATTCTGCCTTCAAATGGAAAGAAATTCCGACACCTGTTACAAGAGCGGTCAACTCGGAGGACGCAATGCTCGGTGACATAAGGCAGACATGGAAGGACAAATACTCTGTGACTGCACTTCTGATGGAGACAGAAAGCAGAATGGTGGCCGCCAGCGGTGGAGGGAGGCGGACCGGGAGTTAGTGTTGAAAGGGCACAGAGTCTCAGCTGGGGTGGCTGACGAAGGTCTGGGGATGGAGGGTGGCCAGGCGGAAAGGCAGTGTGAATGCCATTAACTGCGCACATGATAAATGGTTACCCTGGGGGCGCCTGGGTGGCTCAGTCGGTTAAGCAATGAACCTGCCTTCGGCTCAGGTCATGATCCCAGGGTCCTGTGAACCAGCCCCGCATCGGGCTCCCCGCTCCGCAGGAAGCCTGCTTCTCCCTCTCCCACTCCCCCTGCTTGTGTTCCCTCTGTCAAATAAATAAATAAAATCTTGGGCGCCTGGGTGGCTCAGTCGTTAGGCGTCTGCCTTCGGCTCGGGTCATGATCCCAGGGTCCTGGGATCGAGCCCCGCATCGGGCTCCCTGCTCAGTGGGGAGCCTGCTTGTCCCTCTCCCACTCCCCTGCTTGTGTTCCCTCTCTCGCTGTGTCTCTCCCTGTAAAATAAATAAATAAAATCTTTAAAAAAAAAAATAAATAAAAATAAATAAAATCTTTAAAAAAGAAAAAAAGAAAGAAAAATGGTTACCCTGGTAAAATTTGCCGCTATAATAAAAGGTGAAAATTTTTTAAATTAGCCAAGTGAAGAAAGTACAACTGCCAAGACGTCTAATTGTCATTTAGAGCTCCTGAGGCCTGCACTCACCCACACCCTGAAGGATCGGTCCCCAAAGGCCAGCCTCTCAGAGACCTTCCCTTCCACACCTAAAGCACAGCAGAACCTTCCCCCGCAGAGGCAGCGAAACCAAGCCAGCTTCCCGCCAACCCCACGGACGCCGGAGAAGGACGCAAGGGGCGGAAGCAGTATCTGAGGAAGCATCCAGCAGGCGCTCAATACCTGTAGAAGTTGCGAGAGAGGGAGTGTGCTGGCAAAGGACGGGCCACGTGTCTGCAGTGAGGGCAAGGGCTCACCCGGCAGGCGGTGAGTGGCAAGGCACACAAGCAGAGATGGTCCCACCCGGGCTTCTCTGGCCCAAGGAAAGCACAGACAACTCTAAAGTGAGACAAGGTCACTTTCGAGGAAAGGAAAGGGGTCCGAAAATCACTACAACCAGAGAGAGCCTCGTAAGGGGCATTTTCCAAACGACAATGGGGGCTCAGGGGGCTCACAGACCCGAGGGGAGAGACTGAAGGTCTGACTCATTTCTGGAGACCCAGAACTTGATCATCCGTCTCCATGCAGCCACTGCTGTCTTAACCAACTCCCAAAAAGCACCTGGTTTCAAGACTTCTATGTGAAAACCTGTACCAACAAACCAAATGCGGGAGGAGGCGATGATTCACATCACAAAAAGAATGCTTCGACAGAAACTAGCCTTTTCAGCATTCCTCTGCTCGCTCGCTCGGATGCTTCCTCCAGGCCTTTCGCACGTCATGTGATCGACCGAGATTGGTTTGGTTTTGTAAAGACTTTTTCCAGGCACAAACCTAGTCTGCAAAGCACGCGATTTTGTACGGGGCATCTTCAGCCAATGGCATGGATCAAAGCAAGCACATTCGTCCAGGACCATTCTCTTCCCCCTGTAAAGTGAGCTGGGTGCATCTCCCATGTGAAGAAGGGGGTGCTACCCGGCCGTGGAGGACCCCCAACCGGCTCCATGGTGACCGTGGACATTGCCTAGGACGACAATATCCAGAAACAGAAGTAGCAGTGGTCTGCGTGGGCACAACAGACAAAAGTACCAGGACGGGGCATCTTCTTCCAGCTCCCGGGGAACTCACCTGAGGAGGGGAGAGCCTGCAGATCTCATCTATTCCCAAAGCCCAGACTGCTGATCCTTTATCATTTACCCAAACACAGCCATTTCTATCCTCACCAAACACAAAGGATACCTGATTGCTAGCCTTTGATTTCAAAACATGTACCAACAAACCAAGTAAGTGCACATGGCGGGGGGGGGGGGGGGGGGGCCCAGACCAGGTGGAGGTAAGCCTGGAAGGCTTCCTGGAGGAGAAAAAAGAAAGCAGCTTCAGTGGGGAAAAGGCTCAATTCGGGCTTTTGCGGGCCAAGAAATCAGTCCACTCCCTGATTCTTAAGGTGTCCATCTGTATTGGAATGGCCTGGAGAGCCTATTAAAAATGCAGGCCTCTGGGCACCCCCTGCTCCCACACATAAGGTGGGGGAAGGGCATGATGGCTGCTGAGAGGACCCACTTTTAACGAGCTCCCCAGGCAATCTGCTCTTGTGCGAACCACAACTTGAGGGACTGGTGGGGCAGCCCAGAGTGAAGAGTCTGAGCCGGGCCCACGCTGAGCCGGGGAGAGCAGAGGCTCCTGCGAAGGGAGGGCCCACGAGGAGTCACTGAGGAGAGGGACTGGGCAGGTACAGACACAAGAAGCGGTTCCAGAACCAGTCGCAATGTCCCCAACCCGGCTCCCACCAAGACTTCTTGTCAGGCTCCTCGCTGGAGCTGCCCCGTGGCAGAGAGACGTCCGGGCGGGTGCCCGGAGAGGGCGGGAGGGAGAGAGGACAAGTAGCCTCCGGCTCGCGGGACATGACCGGAAGCCTGCGAGTGCCTCAAAGAGGAAAAGAAAAATCGACTCCAGGCGACCATGCCCTCACCACACCCCACCGAAACTCCATCCGGACAAGTGAAGTCTGTTGTGCTGAGATTCGGGTAACTCCAAACTCCCTGATCCCAAACAAACATCCCCTCCACTCTGCGGGTAGCCACCCCAAGCTGAGAGGGCCCTCATTCGAGTGTACGCTGTTGACAGGAAATTTAGGCTAATGTGGCCTCTGCCATAGGGGCAGAAGGGCCTCCGTCATGGGCTTCCTCCACGGGCTTCCTCCACGGTGAACTCGGGCGTTCTCTTATGCAAAGTCCCTGGGGCCAGCCTCCATCCTTGGCAGCCCGGCCGCTTCCCAAACCCCCTCAGGCCGGCTCTCCTCACCCCTCTCAGGAGAAAGAAGTCCCCTAAAGAGAAGGGGGATCACTTCCTGCCCCTGGTGGCTTGACAATACCCAAAACCCGGTCCGAGGGAAGAGCAGAACCCTTTGTTCCTTTAAATGTGCCAAGATAACCAGGAAACACGCTCTCTGCTGGGTCTGCACGCTTAGCCGCCCAGCACACCTGCTGCTCAGGCCGCCGTGAGTCACCCACACAGGCATTGCACGCTGGACTTGCCAGCAGTGGATTCGATGCTCGGCGGCTCGCTCTCACGCACACCGGATGTCATCCATCCACCTACCCCTTGGAAGACGTGTCAGGACAGATCAGGCTATAACCCCATTTTTACTAAACGACTCACTCCCAGTGGAGGTGTCAGGGGAAGGAAGGAGGGGGACACAGAGAAGCTCCCGCCATTCCCCGTCCGGGCTCCTCTCCCCTCCGGGCCCTGATGGGTCTCAGCTGCGCAGCTGGCCCTAAATAAGGAGGGACGAAGGGCAAGTTAACCTGGGGAAGAAAGTGGTGGAGGAAGGCTCGATTTAAAATCTTCTACAGAATAAAGACGCTCTGCTGCGATGAATAAGACCTAGTGTTCTCCCATAGGGCACAGTGTCCATAGCTAACAATACTGCATTGTATACTTAAACATTTGCTAAGAGGGAAGATCTTCTGGTAAGCGTTCTTATCAACAAAATAATAATGACGATAAAGAGGGAGGGAGGAAACTTTTGGAGGTAGTGCCTATTTATGGCCTGGGCTGTGGTAAAGGTCTCAAGGCATCCGCTCGTTACCAAGCTCATCAAGTTCTATACATTAAATCTGTCCAGCTTTGTGTACGTCAGCCACACCTCAATAAGGTGGTTAAAAAAAAAAAAAAAAAAAAGAGCATCTTCTGAATCCCTCTCAATTCCCACTTTTTTATAAGGCAGAATTTTCTGCAATGCAAGGTTGTTAATTGGATCCTGGACCAGAAAAAGGATATTAATGGGACAATCGGAGAAATGTGAATAAGGCCCGAAGATTAGTTCCAAGTATTCTGTTAATGTTAATCCCCTGGCTTTGACCACCACGCTACGGCTAGTAAGATGGTAACATTTAAGGGAAGCTGGGTGAAGGGTATAGGGGAACTCCATGTATTATTTTTGTGACTTTCCTGTAAATCTAGATTTCTATCAAAATCAAAAGTGAATTCTCTTTAAAAAAAAAAAAAAAGACAGCATTTTTAATCCAGCTGCCTACTAAATCTCCCCTGAGGCCTTGCTAAAATAATTTACATTGTAGTCCTGGATGCAAACTTTAAGTGACTCTCATACCAATACTGGCTTCAGGAAAACCAAAATGAACACAACACTGAATTTACTCAGCATCTTCCCAGCGCCTACTGTATTCTGGCTCCTAGCCGTGGTAGTAAGCGATGGATACGTGGGGCTCTCTTCCTCTAGGCCCACCTCGGAAATATCCAGCCAGAGGGGCCTTCCTCTCACTCCAGATGTGACTCTGACTTAAAGCAAAGAGAGTGATTTCTGGGAATTTTCCGAAGGAAATAATCCAAAAAGTGGACAAATCTTTATGTACAAAAGATGCTCACCAATGCACTAGTTCTCAGGGTAAAAGTCCAGAAATACTTTAGTGTCCAACAAGAGGGCCACTGTCAGATTAGGATTTGATGCGGGCAGAGGAATATGATCATGATTTGGGGACTGTTCAAGTAAAATCGAAAGGAAAAAAGCAGTACACAAAGTTGTATACATTGCAGGGTTTCGGCAGTGAGGAAATGCATCAAATAGCCGGCACTACTCGGAACTGGGTATTTTTTCCTGCTTTTTCCACTTTTTTGTGCTTTTCTAAAGAAGAGAGCATGAATTACTTTTAAAATCAAGTGAGATGCAGAGGTGGAGCTGCAGGTCAATCATGGGACAGTTTAAGAGTCCGTCGGGGGGGGGGGGGGGGGCTGGCAGGTGAAAAGGGGGGGGAAGGGCCCACCTGAGCACTTCCAGGGACCTGGGTGTGGCCAGAGGCACAGGTTCCTGGGGGGAGGGTACAGTACCAACACACACCACCTTTTCTCCTCCTGTGGCGCCTGACCTTCCCCCCTTCCCCAAGCAGGTGCTCACTGGAGGCATGGCGCCCTGAGAACATCCCCAGGGAGACCCCTGACAGCGACGAGAAGTCGTCTCTGCAGGAGGGACTTCTGGGCAGGAAATGGATCATCACCATAGGGTTGTGGGGAGAGAAGGGAATCCCACATCTGGGGAAAGCATCTCCAGGAAGCCATCTTCGGGGAAGTGCGGACTTGAGGACAAGCGGCAAGGAGAGAGAAGGTAAAAGAGGACCCCGGTTTATCTGTACATCAAGACCTTACTCGCTCAGTCATTCATTCAACAAACATCTAATCGGCGCAGACTCAGCGACAAGCACGAACGCAAAAGGACAAGGAGAGGACGGAGCCACGGATACAGAAGCGGTTTGCTTTTAGTTCAGGACTCAAGACTAAGCCCCCTCCCCACGCTGGCCCTGAACCCCTTCCATTAACAGACTGCGCTGGGGGAGGGGGTACCGGGTAGAGGCGCGGGTGGACGCAGTGGACCGAAATCCTTCCATCTCCACCCCTTCAGAAAGCCCTGCGCACACCACCCCGGCGTCCGCCTGACCGGTGGCCCTGCGGTACAGCCGCTCACCCTAGGCCCGGCGACAGGGACATCCAGAAACGCCCCAGCCCCCAGCCCCCACGGCGAGAGGCGCGGCGGCCCAGCCGCATTCTGGGTCGCCCTTGAGCAGAGGCCGGGAGCTCGCCGAGGCGGCACCGCTCCCGAAGTAACGGGCTCCGGAGGGCCACGAGGGCAAAGGTAAGGGCGAGCGGCCTTTCCCCCCGCGGAGGGTCTGCCCCGCGGGGCGGCGTGAGGGGCCGGACGGCGCTGACCCGGGACGCCCGGAGGAACGCTGACCACCGCGAGCCGGGCCAAACTGGCTCCGCCCGGAGGCAGAGGCATGGCCAACTGACCTCTGCGGAGATGTCAACACGAGAGCAAAAAATTCAGTCCAAACCCGAGACCTTCAGAAAGGCGTCGCGGGGAAGGACGGGGCGGGGGGGGGGGGGCGGGAGGGGAGATGAGTCAACTCACAACCCCCCTCGAATCCCGCAGGGAAACTTACCTGCAGGTAAGCGACCCGACTGCTAAGTAGAATCGATCAATCCAAGGATGGAGACGCGCTCGTGGGTCTTCTGAGCCCGGCTGACACACACCAAGTAATCCATGTTAGGGGGTCCGGAGCCCTTCCCCACTTTCCATCCAAGGCCAAAGCGCCGGCAGCCCCGGGCTCTGCGCTCAGGCCCCGCGGAGATGACAGGACCTCGCCGCGGGGTTCTCAATTGGCAGCATCCCCCCTCCCCGGCCCGGGGGCGAGCGCACCCCGCCTCCTGGCGCTCCGAGGGCACCAAGCCGAACGCAGCTCCTCGTCTTTCCTCGCTGCGCATTGCCAGCGCGAGCCCCGAGAGCCCCGCCGGGATCCTCTCCCCCAAGCCCGGGAAGGCGCCCAGGGCAGTTCCGCTCTCGGCCTCAGGTTCGCAGGTCCGCTGGGCCCGGGCGCCGTAGGGTGGGCGCCGCGGGGCAAGAGCGGCGGGCGCCCACTGTGTTAGCCGCTTCCTCCCGGGCGCAGCTGTCCGTCGCGCGCCCGCGCTGCCTCCGCGCTCTGCAGGCGGCCGGGCCATGCGGCCCTTATATACTAGCCGGACCGCAGAGGGGCGGGGCGGCGTGGGCGGGGCGTGGGGAGGGGGCAGCCAGGGGGCCGCACTGCTTCCTGGGAGGTGTAGTTCCCTCCTCCTAGTCACGGCAAATGCAGAACAGCTGTAGGAAAGGTTGGGGTCCGCCCGAAACAGCTGTGCTCCCCTGCGGGCCTCACCGTCAACTTCGTTAGGTCTAGGCTAGATGCCGCCCAGAATGACAAACCTTGGTAGCCCTGGAGTCAGACGAAGCCAGCTAGGTCGCAGCCCCAGCCTGCCACGGAGGAGTTACCATGTATACCTCGGACTCTTCATCTGACACACAGGATATTACAGTTTGCTTCCACGGGGTTGTAGAGGGAGGTGAGCACACTCACTGCTGGCCCGCCTGCACAGGGGGGCCTGATCTCCCCGTCTCTAACATGAATTCTAATTTCCTTACCTTTGTTAAGTGCTAAGCAAATTTGGTTTCAAGGCTCCACCTCTGAAAACCAAATGCCATCCGGGGCCCCCCCCCCCCCCCGCCAGATTAAAATTCTGTAGCTGCCACGCACTTAATCAGGCTTCAGTTTCTGCAGCTGCCTCCCCGTGCATCCAACACCTGAGCACCTGCACACACTGGCAGCACAAAGGCAGGAGTCCTCCCTCAAGAAGCTCACAGTCAAGTGAGAGGAGACAGTGACATTGCAGTAACTGTGTGGACCAGGGCACCTAACTGTTCCTGGGGGCATCAGCCAAGGCGTCCAGAGGGCTGGTGTCTGAGAAGAGTCTGGAAGGAGTGGGTAGGAAGTAGCCAAACAAAGAGACACAAAACACAAAACAACAAAGGCAGGCAGACAGCTGGCTGTGTGGGAGAAACCATGAGGGTATAAAAGAAGGAAGGGGGGACTCACTGGGGAGGAGGGGAAGGGTCTTGTAGTAATTTCCTATGGCTGCTATACAAACTGGGTGGCTTAGAGCGACAGACGTTTATCATCTCAGAGTCCTGGAGGATATTTATACATATGTGTACACGGGTTCCTATCCACACACAGACCTCCCTGCTCCCTCTGCTAAGAGGATGTAGAAACAATGACACCCCAGCAGCAATGAGCATTAGATCCATGGTTTGTTTCTCATATCGCTGGGCAATAAAAGGAACCAGGACTCCCCAAAGAAATGGCTGATTTTAGGTTTGGAGCAGGAAATATACAAGGTGAGACTGGAGCCATCCGGTAGTGCCAGAAAGTAAGAGGGGCACCTGGGTGGCTCAGTCATTTGGGCATCTGCCTTCGGCTCAGGTCATGATCCCAGGGTCTTGGGATCGAGTCTCACCTTGGGCTCCCAGCTCAGCGGGGAGTCTGCTTCTCTCTCTCTCCCTCTGCCACTCCCCCTGGTTGTGCTCTCTCACTCTCTCTCTCTCAAATAAATAAAATCTTAAGTAAGAAAGCGTGAGCACACACAAACACACACACACACACTCATATACACACATACCCCCCCACAATGATGGGGGTACATCAAAGGGATACAGAAACCAACTGAAAGTGTTCCTAATATCCAAAGCTGGGAAACAATCTGAGTAACAACATTAAGTACGGTAGTACTGGATTATAACCCAAAGTAAAAAAATATAAATATTCATGAGTCCATACTGATATAGACAGTTGAATAAATAAATATATGAAGGAAAATAAATCTGTGCAGAATAATTCTAAAAAATTTATGTAGGTATTCTGCCCTCAAGGAAGTAGAGCACAACTTTCTACCCCTTAAGCGTAGGCTGTCCAAAAGTGACTTCCTTCCAGGAGTAAAGTATGGACAGGGAAGTGGTTGTAACCCCCTCATCATCTAATCAAGAGAAGAATTACAATGGAGGGACAGTCTACAAAATAGATGACCAGTACCCCTCAAAAAGGTCAAGGTCATCAAAAAATGTCAAGGTCATCAAAAATGTCAAGGTCATCAAAAACAGGGAAAGTCTGAGACACTGTCACAGCCCAAAGTCATCCTAGCCTAGAAAAAGGATACTAGATCAAAACTAAGGAAATCTGAATAAAGTATGGAGTTCAGTCAATAACAATGTATTAATATCGATTCATTAATTGTTACAAGTACACCAGACTAATTAAAGATGCTAATAAGGGGGACTGGGTTTGAGGTGTATGGAATTCTCTCTACTTTTTTGTTCTGGAAATCTATTCTAAAACTGAAACATTATTTTAAAAGTTAAAAATGTGTTTTACATCTTTTAAATACGTCACGTACATAAAGGTGATAAAACAATTGTAATACCAACTCTCTCGTGCATCGTGTTCCCATATTTTGGGGGCAGGTTCATAGCTCTCTGCTCTGTTCCACTGGTCAATTTTTCTAACTCTGCACTCCCACCACACTGCTTTAAACTCTCACAAAATTCTGATATCTTAACATTTTGTGGGCTGTTTCGCCCACTTTGTCCTTCTTCGAGAGTTTCTTGGCTCTTCTTGGACCCCTACCTTTCCATATTAAATGCAGAATGTGTGTCAGATTTCAAGTAAATAGAAATGAAAATTGTGGAGGAAAAGTACCTCCAGGTGCCCCTCGCTGACCACAAAACTTACATATAGACTCGACAGCCTGGCATCAGAGCCTTCTGCGGTCTGACTTGAACCCTCTTCTTCATCCTTGTCTTCCACGTTTGCCAACAGACCCCCCCTGAACTCTGAGCTAACGGGAATACTTGCTCACCTCGGACTTCCCGAGTCCTCACTGCGTCTCCTTGTGCCTCCTCCACCCAGAACGCCCACCAGCTCTACTTACGGAGTTCTGTACCCATCTTCTGTCTACCCTTCAAGGCCAGCTCACATGCCTCCTCTTCCGTGATAGTCCTCTTCGAGGCCCATGACCCAAGAGAACTCCATTCAACCTCCAAACCCTTTGAGGCTGCTCTAGACCACGTTTCGGGAAGTCGTGCATTTATTCCTCTTTATCATGATCCTCCTGTCTGCTTCATTGGGGGTATTGCACAAAATAGAGGCTTCTTAAGTATTTGGAAAGAAACTCTGGTGCTTGTAATGGGGTTCTTGGTGCCGGTGGTCCCCTCGTGACAGGTAGCTCCAACACCCATACCATAGACACTGACGTTTCCCGAGAGCTTGCTCCGTGCCAGGCACTGTCCTGAACATTTGTGATGTATCGTGTCCTATAATTTCCCAAGAAGCCAACAGTAGGTGCGGTATTAACCCCAAGTTAGAGACAAAATCAAAGCTGGGAGTGGTTAGGCAACTTGCTTCATGTCACAAAGCAAACGAGGAGCAGAGTTCGGGCTTGAACCCAAAGTCCTCTCCGAGACATCTCCACATCTCCCCGGTTCCAGATGGTGTGTCTATAAACCTCCCTGAAGCCCGGGCTGAATCCTCTCACTTTTGTGCCTGCTGCCCTGGGGTTCGTTCCAGGAACAGCGGGCGCTCTGCACAAGCTGGTGGAGGAATGTGGCTGAATGGGTAGGAAGCACACTCAGCGTGGCCTTGACCATCACAGGTGCTCCATAAATGTCAGCCATTGGTGAGTCCCGCCTGTCCTCCTCCCCTTTCTGTGCCCTCCCTGCCCACCCATGCTCTTCCATCACCCATTCTGCTCTCCCTTGTTGAAAGGAGATGCTGCCTAAGGTCCTGTGATGGCGACCAGCGGGGTCCTGGACGTAACAGGGCCCGAGCACAGGACAGAGGGCCAGTGTGATGGTGGGACCTGGCTTGGGACAGGAGTGCTCAGAGACAGTCATCTTGTCGCCAGCAATCAACATACATAAACCACGGTAGCAGGGCACTGGTCTTCAGGTCATGCCTTTGGGAAAAATCTAAGTTCCACTGTTCCACCTGTTACAAAGGGACCCCCTGTGGAGGAGGAGGTGCATTCTGAGGCAATAAAGCATCAGGTTAAATGCGGGTGACCTGAGCCAGACTAGATCCTAGGCTCCCAGCCCAGCTTTGTCACTGTCTAGCTGAGTGATGTAAGGAGGGGATTGACTGGGCCTGTGCCTCAATGTCATCATCTGCAGAGTAGGGCTAATCCGGGGGTTGTTCCAAGGCATGGATGAGTTAGCACCTGGAAGGCAGAGGCGACAGTGCATGGCCTGAAGCAAGCACTCAGTAAATACCGACTCCACGAAGGCAATAACAGGACCGTCGGAAAGCTTCGAGAAGATCCTAGATGCGAAAGGAGTCCCTAAAACACAATCTGAGTGTAATATAAGGAAAATGTTATTGGCATCATCATTGCTTCCACAACGTGCAAATCCTGAAGAGGGTACACAGATAAATGAGACAGAATCCCAGCCCTTGGGAAGTTTACAGCTGGGAACTGCACTGTCTCCTACAGCAGCCACGAGCCCACATGGGCCTATTTAAATTTAAAATAAAGAAAACTAAATAAACTTTAAAAGTCAGTTCCTCAGTCACACTAGCCAGTAGCAACAGGTGCCTAGTGGCTAATATGCCAGGCAGCGCAGCTACGGACCATTTCCATCACTGATGAAAGTTCCACCAGACAGAGCTGCAGCATCGGGACCACGCAGAAGGTGGTCTCAAAATGCAGACTCTCAGGCTGCACCCCAGACATCAGCACCTGCTGTATCTTCAATTTTTTTTCGATTTTGCAATAATCCCGCATACATACATAATCCTACTTGAAAGAATGAAGAGGCTTGGACAGAGTATTGATTTTAAACAAATGGAACAATACCCTACGTCTCATTCTGCAATATCCTTTTTCTTCTTAGCAATACGTTTTGGAGAGCCTTCCTCCATTTAGCAGTTCGAAGGAGACGTAGCATTCACAAATAGTTTGACATGAAGGAAATTCAACAAAGTCCAGGACCGACCCGATGGCCCACTCCGCGTGAACCCAGATCACAGGCTATGCATATTGGCAAGCTAAAATATACAGATGAACTTGGTGCCGATGTCCAAATATATCAAAGCGGGGATTGCACAAGGAAAGAGCCAAAGGCCCTGGGGTATGTTTGAGAAGTGACAACACCTATCTGAGAGCTTGAATTATGAAACCCGGCTTGCTGCGGTTTCTATGCTTGGTACAGACATTAAAATCACTAAGAGACAGGCAAACTCAAACACATTTCAGGAAAAAAAAAAAGTGCTATCATTGAATGGAAGTGAGTGCACCAAAACCACCTAGGAGTTTCAGGAAGGATCAGCCAGGCCATTCGATTTCTGGACAATTACAAGTGTGTGTGGTCACACGGGCCACCACGTGAGGAATCATCAGAGCCCACAACGCTCTCTCCATGTCACAAGACGATCACCTTCTCCCCTTCTGCTTTGAAACAGACTTAGTTCTCAATAATAAATGATTCTTAAAAAATTTTATTGAGCACTTACTAAATGCTGGGCTCTGTGCCAAGCATGTCAACATTTAATGCTCTCGGTAACCTTAAGAGATAGGAAATAAGATCACTGCTGTCTCACAGATGTGACACAGGATAACCTGCCTGGGGCCCAACAGCCTGGCCCGCCACCTTCCTACTTCCATGCTCCTGGCTTTATCAGCTAGACTCAGCCCCTCCTCTGCCTCCGGGGAGCTTGTGGAAGCCTTCTTTGTTTCTCAAAATCCCTCCCTCCCTTGGCTTCTGCAGTAATGTGCCAGGCACCTGTGTCTGCACTCTTCACCGACTGTGCCACCGTAAACGTGGGGCACGTGCCAGGCTCTGGTGCCGAGCTGCCCACTTGTCTCCCTCCTTGGGTACCTTCTCCTCTCTCACACCCAGTCCTGCCGACTAGGAGTTTGGCATGACCTCAGCTGTCTCCCACCTGCCTGCTAGAGGTCTCCACCTCAGGCTGCCTAAGAACCAGCACCTTTACTCACCTACTGTCGATGCGTCCCCCAACAGAACCTCACCACCAGTGGGCCATTCTAGCAAGTCACTGCTTCCTGCTAGGCAAGCTCTGATTGTGTTTTCTCTCTGCTGATGCTCCTGGGGCTTCTTCAGCTCCTTGTAGGAGCATCTCAAACGTGTCCTCCAGGGACAACCCTCAGGCAATGAGGGAAAGAAGGAAGTCGTGGGATAATCCTTCGACTCCACAATTCTGAAGTTTATGCAGTTGCTCAGAGGGTCTCCAGGGAGATTCAGCCCTGTATGTCCACGGGGTAACTTCTCATTAACCCGCCCTTTAATGCCTGTCCTCCCTCCTATTCACTCTCCCCCAACCCTTCACTTGTGCTTCGGAAGATAAACTCTGATCGATGACTTACAACCAAATATGTGTGTCTGCTTTGAGACGAATCCAAAATAAGACGGCACCCACAAGTTGGTCTGCATTTCTGTATTCTTTATCTATGCCTATGATTTTCTACATCTCCTGGGCATCAGGGTTGAAATCCCGAATCCTTTTTTATTCTTTTCTCTATCCCTTCCACCTCTCTGAGTCTTTCTGATTCATGCTTTGACATAACTTATTTCCATTCTTCCATTATTCCCACCCTAGTTCAGGTCCTTATAACCTCCCACCTCGACAAACCCCCATTACTCAACCCATTCCATCTGCCAGGAATGCTCCTCAGACTTTGCCAGGTTTGTCCTTGAGGGCCCCTCTATGCCATGCTTTGCGCTAGGCGTGTCTTTCAAGGCTCCTCTGGGATGGTCTTCCCTGCCATCCCATTCCAACGATGGTTCTCTTCTCCACACTTTCTTTACAACATTATCTACTCCATTCATCTGACATTGGCAATATGTTCTCTTTCACGCTCGTTACTTACACATGTATATCTCTTGCTCCTCCGATAAATTTTGTTAGGGTCAAGGACTATATCCTATGCTTTAAAAAAAAAAAATCTCTTTAATAGGGGCTCAGTAAACATTGGCTGGTTTCACGTGACTGACAAGCTCACGTTGCCAACAAAGTAAATGCAGGTAAATGGTGGACCAACTTATTCATTCCCCATGTTATACTAAATCCCCAGGAGTCCACAAAGCTCCACCCAAAAGCTTGATATTACAGCAAGCTGCCCAAGCGGGTAGAATTAATTCACCTGCATCTATATGCCAACATCATCCTACCCATCAATTTTTTGCTGGTTGATGGCAACATGAGGGGGTTAAAGTTGGTGGTGTTACCATACAGAAAAAGGATGGCGTCTGCCCTAGAAGTACTAGGAAGAGTAAGAGCTGATAGCTTTCTGTCTCTGGACTGAACAATGGTGACCATTCATTCCTGCTTTCCTTCATTCAACAAACGTCTTTTTGGCACCAAGCAAGCAGCGGGCCCTATGCTAGCCACTGGGGGTATAATTACAAAGCTGACAGTCCAGGCCCTTGTCCTCGTGGGGGAGACAGATAATAAATAAGTGAACAACCACATTAAATAATTGCAGATCGCGATATGAAATAAACAAGGATAGGAAGAAAGGCTATAAAAGAAGAAAAAGAGGGTCTGACTTGGAAAAGGGCTTCTCTAAGAACAAGTCACAAAATTGATCAAAACTAGACCACCACCGGCACACACAGACACACACGTGTGAGCAATGGGGGTAGTCAGAAGAGACTTCCTGGGGGAGGCAGGCAGAGGGGCACTTTTAAAAGCAGACAGAGAGGCGCCTGGGTGGCTCAGTTGTGAAGCGTCTGCCTTCAGCTCAGGTCATGGTCTCGGAGTCCCGGGATCGAGCCCCGGATCGGGCTCCCCGCTCAGTGGGGGAGTCTGCTTCTCCCTCTGTCCCTCCCCCTGCTTGTGCTCTCTCTCTATCTCTCTAAATGAATAAATAAAATCTTAAAAATAAATAAATAAATAAAAGCCGATGGAGGGGTGCCTCAGTCAGTTAAGCATCTGACTCTTGATTTTGGCTCAGGTCACGATCTCGGGGTCGTGCCATGTCAGGCTCAGCATGGAGTCTGCTTGTCCCTCTCCCCCCACCCACCCGCTCACTCAATCTCTCCCTAAAATAAATAAATTTTAAAAATTTTTTTAAAAAAATAAAAGCAGGCAGAGAAGTTTCGTTGAAAGGATGACCTGGAGGCGAGGTGACCGCTGGGGGCGGGGAAGGGAGGCATGGCTACGCTCTCCCACTAGAGAGCATGGTCGGAATCCTGCCAGAGGATCCCAAGTCGGGGGGAAATGTGGCAGCCAGCTGCGACGTCTCCCACCGATGGCAGAAAGCTGCTCAACCAAGAACCCCACTTTCCCCTGGCAGTGGGGTGGCTTCAGAAAGCCCCAGACACCCAGGCGTGCCTGCACAAGGCGGCGGAAGGCAGGGATGGGCACAGTTAGACTACACCTTTTCGCTTCCACGGAGCTAGCAAAGCCAAACAGGCATCCGTGCAGGGGGGGATGGTTGTGTGCAGGGGACACAGAGCCTGGGGCTTGCACAGGGCTCCTCCCTGGGTGAGCAGGAAGCCCTACCCAGATTTTGCAAGAAGCTTTGTAATGCAAATACCCTCCAAGACATCGTAAAGGCATTCACCTGAGATGCCCTCTTCTCTCTCTCTCTCTCTCTCTCTCTCTCTCTCATTTCTCTACTCCAGGGAGTAGGTCAGAAGGGCGGGAGATGTGATTGAGCAGTGCTGGGAAAAAGCCTCAGCCCCACCCCTCTCCCCGCACCCCCCAGTAAGGGGGAGGGGCACACAGGCACTCCCCTTGCAACACTGATGCTTTGTTTGCTGGCAGTTCTGAAATCAGCCTCCTCACTTACCTCATCCAACACTGAAAGCTCTGTCCCCTCCTTCTCCTTCACTGCGGAGGGGGGAAGAGAGCGGCAGGAAGGAGGGGTAGCTAATAAGGGCCAACACGCATATGTAAGCCTGCCCCCCACCCATTATTGCCCTTCTCCCCCTTACAGAAGAGAAAATTGGCTTAGAGAGGGCTGAAGAATTTGACCAAGGTCATGTGTGCCTGAGCGGGCTTTGGATATCAGTTATTCTGTACGACCTGTCGATTTTCCCTTGACAACCCCTGCCTCCCTGCTTGCCAGAAGTCAGACCACCCGAAGGAATGGCTGTCCAGTGAAGAAATATCAGGTGGAAGGAAAGAAGAGGCTCTGGTTCAAGTTCTGGGTCAGCCCTTAATTAACAGAGTTCCCAGCAGGGACGTGAGGGGCTGGCCTTAATGTACAGGTTGCCGATGAGGCCATAAGCCACCAGGGTTTTTCACAGGTTCCAGAGAAAAGGCTCAGGTGATAGAATAACAAACCATCACATTTTAATTCCTTCAGTCAATTAAATAGTTGTTGAGAGGCTTCCAAGTCAACCCAGACGTTCCTAAGGAATTTGTGCATTACTTCATTTTACATATAGGGAAAGTGAGGCCCAGAGAAGGTAAGCAACTCCTCAAGGACACACAGCAAAGCAGGTGTAGATGAGGAAACTGCGCATTCAGAGACAGGGTGACCTGCCAACAGTCACACAGATGAGCGGCACAGCTGGGCTCTGAAGAGCAGGGAGGGGTCTCGTTCCATGCTTTTCACCACTTGAAGCCACCTTGGAAATTCAACACCGTCAACAGCAGTATTTTTAAATGGAAAGTGTACCTCTTTAATAATTGTTTTATCTGGCAAATTGACTTTTAACCTACCTATTTTCAAAAACCATCTGAGAAACAGGATATTGAAATAGACCTATAACAAGAGATCAAATTAGTAATTTAAAACACACACACACACACACACACACACACACACACACACACACAAAGTAAAGCCTGGGGTCAGATGGCTTCACGGGTGAAAGCTACCAAACATTTAAATCTCCACAAATGTCTAATCCTTTACAAACTCTTCCAGAAACCTTGTTACCAAGACAAAAGAAAGAAAATTACAGAACAATACCCCTTGTGAATATACATGCAAAAATCTTTAACAAAATGCTAGCAAACCACACTC
>NW_027397112.1:1409841-1478648 GCF_003265705.2 Callorhinus ursinus | reverse complement strand
AGGCCATCTATGAAAAGCCCACAGCTAAGGGCATACTTTGGGGTAAAAGACTGGATGTGTTCTGGTCAGGAACAAGACAAGCGTGCCTCCTCTCACCACTTGTCCTCAACATTGTGCTGGGGTTTGCAGCCACGGCAAATAGGCAAGAGAATAAAGGTCTCCAGACTGGGAAGGAAGTAGTAAAACTATCTCTATTTAAAGTTGACATGATAATAACACGTGTTGGTGAGGATACGGAGAAACTGGAATGCTCAGCCACCACTAGGGGGGATGTAGAATGGTGCAGTCACTCTGGAAACAGTTCAGCAATCTTCCCATGATTACACATATTGTTCCTATATGACCCTGGCATTCCACTGCAAGGTATCTACCCAAGAGAAGTGAAAACGTATGTCCACACAAGAAAAACTTGGACACAAATACTCATCGCAACATGAGTCATAACAGCAAGAAGTAGAAACAGCCCAAACATCCATCGACAGACGAATGGATCGATAAAATGTGTTATGTTTATACAATGGAATATTATCCAGCAATGAAAAGGAGTGAGGTTTTGATACATGCTACAACATAGAGGAACGTCGAAAATATGCTAAGTAAAGTAGTCAGACACAAAGACCACTCGTTGCATGATCTCATTTGTATGAAATGTCCACAAGAAGCAAATCCATAGAGACAGAAAGTAGGTTGGTGACGGCCAGGGGCTTGGGGGAGACATGGAACTAAGGAGAGAAGGGAAATGTTAAGTCCTCCCTGTGGAATGAGATGCTGCATCCGAGTGATGGGCTGGCTGCATTCTGGCATTCCCTCTGGACCTTGCAAATGAAGGCACATTTGGGAAACATTGCAATTTCACTGTCGCCTATGGTGGTAAGGCCATAAAACCAGTATCACCGAAAATATTTAAAACAGTTGGAATACATACTTCATGGCAAATGGTGAGACCCAGAAATTTCTAACACAAGCCAGGAACTGAGAAGTCAGTCCGCCCTCCATTCCTGGCCATCTGAGTTCCCTCCACTGAAGCGCACTTGCAAACATGCACTTGATTTCACGTTAAACAAGTCTTGCATTTCTAGTCCACCATGTGACTTCTGGCTCGGCATTCAGAGCTCACCGGTAAAATGAAAGTGATGGTGGTGGGGGGGGACATTCTTTCCTGATCTAAAACATGCAGCCTCAATTGCCAGGTGCAGCCACCTTGCAACCATGTCAGTGACCAGCCTCAGGACGAAGGTGACGCTGGGGCTGGGAGAACTGGGGTCCCAGATGACATCATTGATCCATCTAATCGACTAGTCCTGGAGCCCATCCTACCTCTGGACTTCTTGCTATGTGACGTAGGATGAGTCCTCACTGTTTATGGGTTGTGGCAGGATTTGTGTGACTTGCACACAGAAGGCATCCTTGACTGATGACCAGTCATGTTGACTACACCAGGCTGAAGTCTGGACATGTAGCCCACTCTGGGACTGACTCCGCTGCGAGATCTTCAAAAAGTCACCCAAACTTTCTGGACCTGTTTACTCCATCTCAAACACGGGGATAATTTTTCCCATCTGTCCTTATTTTGCAAGGTGACTCTGAAAACCAATGAGAAGCCAAGGGTCTACAGAAACCTGAGTGGTGCTGGGATTTACCGATCACAGTGTCTTCCCTCTTCTATCTTAAACCCTAAGAGGCTTTGCAACACCACTTTACAAACATTACATCATTCAAACTTCACGTCAACACTTTGAGGTGACAGTACCGTTATTCCCACGTTTGTAGATAAGGAAACAAGGTCAGACATGTTGAGTGACTTGCCCAAGGTCACATAAACTGAGGCTTGAACCTGTGTGATCTCATTTATGGTCCACTTATCGTACACCCTCAATCACCACCCTATCAAATAACTAAGGCGCATCCATCAACAATCAGAAAATAATGACATTGCCAATTACCTGATTTATTTATTTGCTTAACTGATAACTTCTGTCTATTAAATTGTGACTACGTCAAATGGTGTTTGTGGAGCCTAGTAAAGTCTTTTAATGTTCATTACTTTGCTTCTAAAACTAATTGCTGTTGGACAATGCCTGTGATGAACGTTAATTTGCCTCGTACTCCTCCCTTCTTTGAGAACCACTCCTCTTCCTACCACATGGAGAAAGCAGATCTGCGACGAGCAAGAAGCAAGCTCACGTGCAGAGCAAAGCGGTGCCACGCGTGTTCTGCACATGGACTACATCCTTCCCAACCTGCCTTTTGATATGTCATCCTTTTGTTTGGGTTTAATTTTTTTGGCCCCAAATCCTTCCAGTAAATTCCTCTTTGGGCCCGTGTTAGTTCCATGTGGGTGTCTATCACTTAAAATGAGAAAGGCTATGAACTCCCAGACCACATGTGAAGAGACCACAAGAGACCCACGGCAACCACCGAGGCAGGGCAGCAAACATCGCAGGATGGGCACGCATGCATTTTAAAATAGACGGATACTTTGAGGCTATCTTCCAGCTAGAAATTCACTAAGTTTTGGAAGACGTTTTAATAAACTTGAACAAAAAAGCAAATGCTCCTGCTCAGAATCCCTTTCTGCTTAGGGAAGGCTGGCTCCACTATAGGTGGCTCGCCATAGCAAAGAGCATCTCCATGGGCGCCGTGGAAAGAAGGCAGAAGGTGCTCAAAAGGCACAGCTGTGACTTAAAACAGCAACTCATCTCAGTGTTAAGAAGAAACTTTGAAGTTGCCTGGTGAAGTTGGGAACGGACACAGTATGACAGAGGAGAATCTAGAAATGTTAGAAAGCAAAAGACCAGGAACCGATCCATTAACGTTCAGAACGACGGACGAATCCTAGAAAATGGGTGAATCATTTCAGCTTGTAGAGCTTTTCTCAACTGTAATGATTATCTGTGCATTTCTTAGAAGGTCTCTGTTGGTTAAGCATATCGTCCATGAGAGAGAGGTAGGATGTGTTCCTTGTGTCCCTGACTCTTTAGTTTTTGTCTTATTCGGGGTCCTGATAGGATACAGATGGCCCATCCCAATTGTGGGGTTGGAGAGAGTTCAAGGCAGGGACTGGGCACAAGGGGACGGGCAAGGTTCAGGAAAACCAGTGAGGCAGAGTGCAGGGCCTCAGCACCAGCCAGTGACGAGGCTTGACCCCCACTAAAGCCAGAGGACACAAGGGGAGCAATGGTTTCCAGAATCTAGAGAGGGCAGCTACACAGGGAGACCCCTCCCTGCTGATAACTGTTGCTCCTTTCCTCTTACGGTCCACCTCTTGCCCGTTGTTCCACTGGCTGCCGAATCCACCTAGAATCCAGAGGCCAAGAGAGCCTGTTGATGCCATCCAGGTAGGGCAGCTCTCGGGGCAGGGAGCAGAGTGGAGGGGGTGCGGACAGGATCATGACAGGCCACGGGAAGAGATCCAGTCCCGCGTCTGTTGCCCCCGTCAGGGAAGCGTTAGAGTGGAAAGCTAGTGAGTGATGGCAGCCCTGACTTCCCATCCGAGCTCTCGAGCTCCATTTCCAACTGGCTATTGGGCAGGGGCTCCTTGGTGTCCTGCTGGCTTCTCACACCCAACACATCCAAACCACGCTGCTCATCTCGCTGCTCAGTTCTGATCCTTCGCTGGACCTCCCGATTTGTTATGCTTCTCCAGCTCTGTCCTCCTGGCCACCCAGGCTAAGAGCCCAGCGCCCCTCCACGCTGTGGTCTCCATGGTTCCTCACCTCCCGCCATCTTACTGCTCACCGTCGTGCTCACCCTTTCTTGTCTCGTTTGCTTCTGTCTTGGAGGATCTCCTTCTAACTGGTTTCCACATCGCTAAGGTCTTCCCCTTTAAATGCATCTTACACACCATAGCCTCATTAATTAAAACCGAAAGCAGGTCTTGATCCATGTGCCTGCGACTTAACTGACCCAGCCCCTCCTTGTTACCCAAATATGCTCCATGCCTGCCTGCCTCAATTGCTCTGCTAAAGCTTTTCCTTTGCCTGGAGGAGGGACCACCCTTCATCGTTACTTCCTGGAGCCTGACCTCCCTTCATGTTACCAAAGATTTTGATCTTTTCCCTCCTCCGCTCTCCTGGGATATTCTGCTTGTACTCCTCTTAGGGCATATAACCCATTTGACTTTATATAACCCTAATCCACGAGGGTTCTTTGCTCTTTTCCTTACCACTTTGTAAACTTGAGGGCAAGAATTCTGCCCTATTCATTCCTATAGACGCGCCTAGTACCTAGCGAAGCGGCTAGCTTGGTGTAGATATTCGATACCCACACATCGAACGAATGGATGTGACTATCACTCGGGAGATTTGCCAAGGGCCAAGGGGGCAATGCATTTCTTGGTCTGTCTCTCTGGTCTCCACAATAATACAAATCAAGTACAGCCCTAATGAGCCCCACATTGATTGGGGTGCATATGACTAAGCCCATAATATACTTGAACTGCTTTATGGAAGCACTCTTCAAACAGCTTTATAGCATAGCCAGGCACAAGGGGTTGGGAATAGATATCTAGAGATTTATTGGATCATTAAATGAACTGGATGACAATGGGTATTGTGTTAATCTACACAGTGAGAGAGAGACCCAGGGCACCTAAACCATCCCCACGGTAAAAATCAGCCCTCAGGCTCCATGTCATCTGCAACTCACCAAAAAGTGCCCCGCAAGGTTTGGATGAGCCAGCCGGGAAGAGTCTGAAAGCCTCGAGTCCACGATGGTGGGTGTAGGTGGGCGGAGGATGGGGGCAGGGGTGGGGAGAAGAGAAGAGAGGAATTGTCGAAAGTGCAGTGATTTAGTGTCTGTCTCTTTCTTCCTCCCTGCCTCCCTCCCTCCCTCCCATCACCCTGCCTCCTGCACAAGGAACTATTGAGAAGGGATAGAACAAACGCTCCCTTATGCAGCTCCCACAGGCGGCTCTGGGTTTGTCCGCGACAGCTGCCTGTAGCACGCTATGGTTACTCATTACCCGGGTCCCCAGGCAGGAAAAGGAGCAAACTTAATAGACCCGAACTAACCCGCAGCTCAAATACTCGGGCCGTAAATAAATAAATAAGTCAGGTGTACCAGGACTCCGGGGACGGGGTGGGGGAGGGGTGGCGGTGCCAGGGGACGGGGAAGGGAAAAAAACAAGAGTCTCTGGAAGGCGAGGGGGAGGAGGAGGAGGAAGGCGGACTCCCTCCGGAGAAAGGACAGAGGGGTGCTTGTGCTGGTGCCCGGCCTTGCCTGCAGCGCGGCCTCGGGTCTCCGCCGGCCACTCTTGCGGACCTCGCAGAGAATGAGGACTTTGAGGGAAGAGAAAAGAAAGCCCCACTTCGGCCGCTGCCATGCCCAGCCCTCCGCAGCCCCGCTTGCTTCCTGAAATTACCAACGGCCACCACATTTGCTGGTGGTGGCGGCTCTGTGAGGTGGAACAGGAGCTTTGCTAGCCTGCTGACCCCCGACGCAGAGGCTCCGTCCTCTGCCACCACGATGCCCACCAAGCAGATGGGGAGGGCAGGGGTGGATGGAGAGGGCGAAGGGATAGGAGGCGGGGCAACGGTGAGCATGAAGACAGCCGTACCCCCCCCCGTTTCGATATATCGATACCGCCGGTTCTCAACGGGGGCATCTCTCCCCCCGCCATCGCCCAGGGCCCATCGGGCAATGTCTGGAGACAGTTTTCGTTGTCACCCCTGGCAGGGGGGTGATGCGGGGGTGGTACTAGCATCTGGTGGAGGCCAGGATGCTGCTCAACACCCTACAACACAGAACAGCCTTCCACGAGACAGACTGCTCCAGCCCCACACGTCCCGATGCTGAAGCTGAGAAATCCTACTGTAAATCTCCCCCCCCCCAGAGCCCCGTCCCCAGCCGCGGCCACCTCGGATTTTGTAGAGGGCATCGGTCAGCCCGCCAGCCCAGAACAGTTCCAGAAACCCCCCTCCCCGCCCCGCTCTTCCAGGGTGAGTGAGGGAGGAAGATGCTAGAACCGCATGTGAGGTTATGCATCCATCCGCTTCGGAGTACCTCTGGGAACCGAACCACAGAGCAGACACAACCCCCACCACGGGGGAGAGGAGGTACATCGGCGACAGCATCATTCACAGTCACTGTCTGATCATTTACCAGACTGCCCGAGGAATTTCGGGACCAAGCATGTGGGTGTGGCCCCCTATCACTTTGTCTCCGAGTCTCTGCCTACTCTGGGGGGCCCGTGAGGCTGCGTTTGGGTTTGTTTTTTTTTTTTCCTACCAAATCGGTTGCTCCCTAGCGAAGCAATCTCACACGTGACTCTCACCCTCACGGGGGCCTCGATTTAATAAAGTCAGCGTGGGCAGGGATGGTCCCCAGTCACCCTCGCAAGACCACTGCGAAGTTTAACGAGCTCTTTTCTGGAGTGTGAAGTGCTCCCAGCAGACCTCCTACCAAGATGAAGCCTGACCCAATTACTGTGGCCAAGTGTGCAGTAAGCGTGGACAACATCAAGGGCCAGTATGAGAGCTGTTTTCCAGTGTGGCTGTGACAACCGAGCGTTGGTGGTCCAGCACAAGCCTCAGCATCTTCCAGGAAGACCATCCTACCCAGCTGCCCCTGGGGCAGCCAACCTGCTGCTGTCAGGTCAACGCCTCCATTGTCCTCACGCCAGGTCCTCAGAGGTGTGTGTGCGTAGGCGGGAGAGGGTGATGCGTGTGCACGTGTGGTGTGTGTCATGTATGTTCGTGTGTGTTGCATATGTGCGGGTGATGTGTGCATGTGTGTGTAGGGCCACAGAAGATAAATGTCAGAACAAGAGGACCAAGGAAGACTCCAGAGAGAAGACTGTCCTAAAAAATCTCTGATGGGTACCTTTGGGGACACAGGATATCTGGAGCCTAGAAACTCCAGGAAAAGGCTTGCGAGTTCAATGCCTGTCTCTGCTACTTTGGAGCTATGTGAACTTGGGCAAGGTGTTTAACTTGTGTCGGATTCCATTTCCTCATCTCTATAAAGGGATAATAAAATCGCCTACTGTGTGAGTTACAGGAATTAGTGAATATATGTAAAGTACCCAGAGCTGGGCTCGTAGCAAGCACTCGGTAGAGGGCAAGCGTTCTGATTATCACTGCTCTGGGGGAAGGGTTCTTCTCGGAGTCTAACCTAAGGCAGCCTGCTCCCTTCCCTGCTTCCCAAGGGAAGCCCCTCCCCCTGGGTTGATCACCATCTCTGCCTGACAGAGTCCTCTCTGACTCCAGTGGCCTTTCGGTGGAGATGTCAGACCCCCACATAGCAGCTGGGGCATCTGGTCCACCTGGCCCAGATGCGCAAAGGAACAAGGTAAGCTGATGACCAACCTGCCACCTCCAGGGCCCCCAAAGCCTTCCTTGATGGCCCCATCAGACTGCAGAGAAAGCCTGGCTGGAGCTGCCTCCCTTATGCCTACAGCTGACGCCTGCTTCCTAAATCTCCCAGATGCCCCGATGACGACGACTTATTGCCACCATAAAGCAATGACGGGCCACTATCACTATTCAATAAGCCCCGCCTGCCCTTCACCACCGGTTTGTCAAAGCTGCCCCTCCTTTCCCCGTTGTTAGCTCACCGCCTGCTTATCTGGGGCTGGAGACAGAAGTCTCTGGTTTAATTGTGGCAAATTAATTATTGAACTCCGCAGCCTGCTCCTCCCCCACGCACACGACAATAGCCCCCATTCAAAGCCAAAGTGGAATTCACGGTCATCATAGACTAGCCAGGGGGAGCTCGTTCAGTCCCAGCCCTAGAGGGGGCTCGAAGCAGTGGAGGGTAACTCTTCCTCCATGAAGCCTCTCTCAACCCTTCTGTTCCAGATACCTCCGTGCAAGAGCGACTTTGTAACCACACAGGCTGCATTAAACTCTTGCTTGCAAATCAGTAACTGATATCCCCACGCAACTCACCAGTGTATTTCCCTGGCTCTGTTTCAGCCTCTGAGTCTAGCTCAGAGCAGATGCCTAATCCCTAATCCATGATGAATGGGTGAATGAACACAGATGTGCATCCTTTCCAGCTCAATCTCATTTGTTGAATGATAGTTGATAGATACAAAATAATATACATAACTCACTGCATGTACCTGACAGGCACTGTTTCCAGCCACTTTTTTCTCCTAACTCTGAGGTAGGTATTGTGGCCATTAATTTCGACTTACCGATGAAGAAACTAGGGACTTTTTTTTTTTTTTAAGATCCTCTGTCTCTGTCAAATGAATAAATAAAAAATCTTTTTAAGATTTTATTTATTTGAGATAGAGCGAGTGAGAGAGCAGGAGCAGGGGAGCAGAGGGAGAGGGAGAAGCAGGCTCCCCTGTGAGCAGGGAGCCTGACACGGGGCTTGAACCCAGGACGCTGGGATCATGACCTGCGCTGAAGGCAGATGCTTAACCGACCGAGCCACCCAGGCGTCACTAGGGACTATTTTATAAAGAGGTTAAGTCACTTGCCCAAGACCCTGGTGAGTAGCAAACCAGGATTCAAACCCAGACAGAGTCCACACACCTACAGATCAAAGCCTCCCACATCCTGTGTGGATGTTGTTAATCTTACTGCAACAGTAACATGCGCACCCAAAATCTACCACCCAGCCTAATGATCCAGAGCATGACCAAGACCACGGCTATTCCTTGTGCAGTCCTTCCCAGCTGCCCAGTAAGTTAGACTGACGTCTGTACAACATGGTGGGCTCAGGGTTCCAAAAGAGTGAGAGTCCAGTGAGCAAGGTCTGTGTCCTTCTTCCTCCTCCCTGGACGGACAAATACACCGAATTCTGTTTATTATTCCCTTATTTTCACTGTGATTTTAACACATATGTGCGGATCTCTAAACAACATGCTGCTCTGTTTTGTTGTTGAACCTCATTAAAATGGTCTTTCGTTCCATGGAGTCTGCTGCTTTGTTACCCTGAAGTCGTGAACATATTTTCTGAGAGTTTCTTCTCTGTTCCTCTACTTTTTATGTGTTTCTTTGCTCCAGCACTCCTGGGGATAATCTATGCTGTCTTAATTTATATTGAAGGATATATTGTTTGCAAGGCTTTACAGTTTATAAAAATAGTTCCTCACCCATCGGTTCTTTTGGGTGTGTAACCCTTACCTCCTCCTTTTTCCAGCAACGTGGAAAGTTCTCTACAATGAGGACTATAAAATAAAAGGGGACCCAGGCTGGCACAGTGTTTCTGGGCACTTTGGGCAGACTGGGAATGTCACTGGGCACCCAGGTCAGTATCTCTTGGATGTTTCACAGATATGAGATGACAGACAGCACAGGACTGCAAGGTGGTTAAGACTGGGCTTTGGAGGGGCGCCTGGGTGGCTCAGTCATTAAGCGTCTGCCTTCGGCTCGGGTCATGGTCCCAGGGTCCTGGGATCGAGCCCCGCATTGAGCTCCCTGCTCTGCGGGAAGCCTGCTTCTCCCTCTCCCACTCCCCCTGCTTGTGTTCCCTCTCTCGCTGTGTCTCTCTCTGTCAAATAAATAAATAAAATCTTTAAAAAAAAAAAAAAAAAAAAGACTGGGCTTTGGAGCCAGCCTCGCCTGGGCTGAATCTCCCCGTATTAATGTAAGTTATTGGCACAACTGAGTTACAAACAATGGAATACTATTGTCTTCCAATAACAGGCATTTATTCCCACATTTGCAGGCCTGCAGGTGGACTGTGGTTCTGCCAACCTGGGATGGACTCAACTGGGCAACTTGACCTGATGTTGCCTGTTGGCTGAACTTGGATCCTGGGCTATGGGTGGGTAACTATAGTTACCTGCTGCTGCCCACAACCTGATGGCTTAAAACAACAACTTCTTTCTGATGATGATTCTTGGACCTGGCTGGGCAGATCTACTGATCTTGCCTGGGCTCACTCAGGTGTCTAGGGTCCAAGGTGGTCTCACTCACATGTCCAGCAATGGGTGCTGGTGATCCTCTGGGGACACTGGTTCTCTTTCACATGGCTTCATTCTTCAGTAAGCTAGACTGACGTTTGTACAACATGGTGGGCTCAGGGTTCCAAAAGAGTGAGAGTCCAGTGAGCAAGGTCTGTTAAGGGCTCTGGAATCCACACATACCACTTTGGCCACATTCTCCTGGTCAGAGCAAGTCACAGGGTGGCCAGCCCAGGTTCAAGCAGGCAGGGCAGTAGAAATAGGCTTCCCCTCTTGATGACACAAATGGCAACTTCACATTACAAAGGAGCATGGATTCAGGGTGACGTGATTCATGTGATGGGGCAAGGCAGAGAGTTAATTATCAACATGATCTACCACAGTTGGGTTCAGAACTGCTCCCCTTGTGTTTTTCTCTGGATCCAAGACTGAAGGGCCAGTAGCGACCTGGGATTTGCTCTTCTTGAGGCAGTCCGCAGGAAACCAAACCAAGCCAACCCTTGAAGCCTCCTTCTCCTGGCATGGTAGCTAACATTCCATCGGCCCAGGCAAGTGATATGGCCAAGGCCAACATCCATGATGCAAGAATAGTGGGAAGGGGTCAGGGTGTATATATAAACGACACAATAATCCACACTATGATAGGCCCTCTGCAACATACAATATTTAGTTCTTGCCTGAAAAACATGGGGTAACTCCTCCCTTAGAGTGTTGTTTCAGACAGAGTGACTAAACTCATCCTGGTTTGCCTAGGATTCTCTTGGTTTTACTTTTTTATAAAAGATTTTATTTATTTGAGAGAGAGAGAGAGAGCGCACACGAGCAATGGGGTGGGGGAGTGGCAGAGAGTGAGGGAGAAGCAGACTCCCCGCTGAGCAGGGAGCCTGAAGTGGGATTTGATCCCAATCACGACCTGAGCCGAAGGCAGACACTCAACCAGCTGAGCCACCCAGGAGCCCCGGGACTCTCCTGGATTTAGCACTGAAGGTCTCATATCCCAGGACATCCCTCAGTCCTGTAGGATGGTTTGGGGACTAACAACCTCAACAACCCCTTCAATCCTCCCAACAACCCCCAACCAGGTATTATGAGGATGATGATTATCCATACACCTCCGGAACGAAAAGCAAATTCTCAGCAGCTACGCACACAGCCGGTGGGAGAATCTCTCTCCAGCAACAGTCTCCACCTGCCCCACTTCTCCCAAAACCTCTATCTCCTAAGCCCCCTCCTCCTGAGGACCTTCCTCCCTGGTCTTTATAAACGGGCCTCTGGAGGAGAATAGGTGCTTCATAAAGAGAGGAACTGAGGTCCAGAGCAGTTAAAGGGGGTGCTTGCTGATGAGGAATGAGGAGCTCTCAGGCCAGGGTGGAGCAGAGAGTGACACAGGAAAGAGGGGGGCTAACCTCTGGAAACAGAGGGGCTAGCCTCTAACTAGGTGGAGTCCCCAAGAGACAGGAAAGAGGATGCCCAGCACAGCTTGGCACGGCCCAGTCACTGGCTAGGCTTGGCTGGGAAAGGCTGAACCTCGCCACTGAGTTTCCCACCTTTCCATAACTTCAGACCCACTGGAGCCAGATCCCAGTCCTGCCCTCCCTCTAACTTACCTGCTGTGTGACCTGCAGCAGGCTGTCCAACCTCTCTGGGCCTCAGTTTCTGTGTTTATGAATCAGCTTCCTGACCTCCCAGGACTTAGGCGGAAGGTGAACAAGAGAGCCACCTAGAGCCAGGAGGCACCATTATAGATCATCCGGTTACCACCTTGCAGGTGAACCTCCAAAAGGGATGATATGTTATATTTTTTTCTTTAAGAAATGATAAGAAGGAGGCATGTTGTAATGGAAGAGCATTGAATTTGGAATCAGAACACCGGGTCCTGGTTATGTGCTTCCATCTAAAAGGTGCCCATCTTCTTGAAGCTAGGGTTGTGCTTGAGAGTGAATCACAATTCTTGTCTTATGCCTTAGTCACCTCAGGTGGCTGTGACAAAATACCATAGATGGGGGCAGGGGCCTTAAACAACAGACATTTCCTTCCCACAGTTCTGGAGGCTGGAAGTCTGAGATCAGGGTCCCGGCACGGTCAGGTTCTGGTGAGAGCTTTCTTCGAGGCTTATGGAGGGCTGCCTTTTTGTGGGGTGCTCACATGGCAGAGAGACAGAGCACGAGCTAGCAAAATCTCTCTCTTCATCTTCTTATAAGGCAATCAATCTTATTGGATTAAGACACTGCCCCATGACCTCACTAAACCCTGATCACCTCCCTGAAAGCCCCATCTCCAAATAATAGTCACACTGTGGGTTAGGGCTTCAACACACAAATTTTAGGGGCAGAATTGAGTCCACGGCACCTTGGGCTTCTCACTGTTTTGGATCACGTACGACAGGCACGTGACCCAGCTTAGTCGCCCAAAAGGCTCACCCATGCCAGAGAGAGGCGGGGGGGGGGGTGTGGGGCCTCACTGGCACATTGGTTAAGTGGTGAGTGCACTGACTGGGATCGAACTGATGGGGTCGGGGGGAAACGACACTAAAAAGCACTCACGATTTCCCCAGTTCTCTCAGGGAGTCCCAACTCCCGAGGCCTGGGATTGCCACTCCTGAACCCCTGTCCCGGACCCTTCTGAGGGCATCTAGAGGACAAACACCTTCTGACTGGAATATTTTCCAAATACTCAACATCTGGAAGGAACCCGTAACAAAGGCCCCCTTTGTGTAGCCAGGAAACGGGCTGGCAATAAAACAGTGCCAGACCCCACAGAGCCGGGAAGGGCAGGGGCACGGAGTGAGTGAGGGAGGTGGGCGGAGGGTAGCAGGGGCAGGGGACGGTGGGGGAGACCTGGGTGAGTGTGAGGTCAGCAGGAGGTGTGCCCGGGGCTATCAAATGATGAATCAATGCGGGTGCTTCCCGCGTGCTGGGTGCCGATCTAAGAGCTCTGCTTCTAGCACCTTCTGCATAGAAGAGAAGATGGAAGAGGTGGTCACAGGGAGGGAAGCAGAGGTATCTGGGAGGCTGTGCGCTGTGGTATGGAGAGAGAGAATAAAGCCGATGGGTAGTGGAGAGATGCAGGCGTTCACACAACAACACGGCAACATTCTTCAGGTCTGGACAGGGCAAGGCAGAGGAATCATCATTGCTGGAATGTTAAAAGGGGACACTGTCCAACTTTGCTTCTATCCAGCTCCCCCCTCCCACTTCCTCGGAACCCTGTGCTCGGGGAGCAGGTACAGCCCCCCCTCCCCCGCCCCCGCCAGCAGAAACCAGAAACCTCCTCTCCCTTTGTTCCAGCAGGTGGCCGCGCATCCCTGTCTGCACGCCCCCGGGGGTTGACAGGATCCTGTAATAACAGACCATGCAGGGAACGCTGTGGCTCGTCCCAGCCATCCTGCAACAACCAGGCGCACCCCGCCTCCGGGCTCCGTGCGCCTGCAGCTCCCAGGCAGTCCAAATACACCATCGGAGTCCCCTCTGTGCAGAGCTCCTTGGAGACTGAAGGCCTCTTAGGACCCAATCCCTGCCAAAAAGCCAGGGAGGGAGCACCGTCTCCTGCTTCTTCCAAAAAGCACCTGACCATCAACTCAGGCAGTGTTTACGGAAGCTCACAATCCTGGGACTGGAATGAATCTCAGGGATCTGGTCGCAGATGGGAAGTGGCTGGACCACCGGGGGTGGCGGGGAGAGGGGCTTATTACAAATACAGATTCCCAGGCCCTGTCCCAGACCCATCCAATGAGGAGGGGGGGCGGCGCGGGAACCTGGGAATCTGCATTTGGCAAATTCTATGCCTGGTTTTTAAATGCCCATTCAAGTGTCAAGAGCATTGGTCCAGATCATGACCCGGCTTCCAGGAGCACTGCATTTACTAATCGAAGGCACATGGTGCTTCATTCGATTCTTAGACACCTCTAAGGCTGCTCCTTTCTCAGCATTCACAAAGTCGATTCTCACTCTCATTTCTTACATCTAATCCCACCTGCATAAGCCTCCTTGCCCCGGAAGCTTATTGAGCGCAAACAATACGCGGCGCAAGTTCACCGCCTATGATCTTAGTTAACGTTCCAGGCACTTCTCTGAGCTATGTACAGGATGGAGCCTGCTAGAGAAACAGGAGGAAACAAGGAGGAAGGGGGTGGTAGGAAAAGGGGGTGCAGAGAGAAGACATTACCTAGGCCCCTGGCTCTGGGCAAGCGAGAAGAGGACTCGTTTTTGCACAACCAGAGCACAGAGAGAAAACTCAGAACCGGAATTCTACTCTTGGCTTTTCCAGACTGCCTTGTGGCGAGGATTGGCCATTTCACGTATTTCTGACCAAGGAGACGTTACAGGGAGACTGCTTCTAGGAAATCTTCGGCTTTCCTAACAAACAGGAGGGATGCTGCTGGTGTTAACCTACCGTCCCCTCTTCCAGCCTTGGCTAGAGTATTTGTTTCCAAGGGCTGCTACGAAGAATGACCACAAACTCGGCAGCTTAAGACAACAGAAACGTCTTCTCTCACAGTCCAGAAGCCAGACGTGCAAACCCAAGGTGTCGGCAGGGACACACTGCTTCCAAAAGCTCTAGGGGAGAACCCTTCCTTGCCAAGTCCCACTCTGGGTGGTTCCCGACAGTCCCTGGCTTGTGGCAGCATCACTCCAATTTCGGCCTCTTTCTTCACGTAGCCTTACGCTATTTCTGTGTCCTCCTTTCTGCCGCTCAAGCTTTCAATGAGGCGTCACCGGACACTGGGGGAAAGTCCCAAGTAGGACAGACGGAGACCAAAACAACAAAATGGGGTAGAAGGAGAAGAAAGAAACCCAGAAGAAACTAAGGCAGGGAGTGGAAGAAAACAAAGACATAATAAAACCTACTAACTCCTTTCATTATCGCCCTGGGAGAGACAGAAGAGAGTATCGCATCCCAGAAGTAAGGAGGCCACAGGAAGGTTTATCACGGCAATATGAGCTCTTGGAAATGAAAAATGTGACCGCAGAAATTTAAAGAAAGTGGCAGAATTGGAAGATAATGTGGAGAAGCAGAGACAGAGAAGGACATGGTAAATACAAGAGGGGTGATAAGAAAGGGTGCGGAGCCAGGAGTTTCAAGATCCACCAAACAACAATTCTAAGAGAAACAGAAAAAATTGAGGGGAAGAAAACTGTGAGACAAATAATTTAACAAAACGGACACATGTTTCCAGGGTTGAGAGTTTCATGGCAAGGGCCCAGCGTGATGAATGAAACCAGATCCACACCAAGAAGCGGTATCACAAAATTTCAGCCCATTAAGAATGAAAAGGAGACCTTCCAAGGAGGGAGGTAGGACGGGAAGAAAGGAAGGAGAGAGACCACGTCCGAAAAGACCAGAAATCTGAAGAGCATCCAGCAGCAGGGGCCCTGAGCAGGGAAGGGAGCATCAGCAGGGCCGACCTCCTTCTGGAGGCTCCAGGAGACAACCCACCTGCTTGCCCCTCCAGCTTCTGTCGGCCGCCCGTAGTCCTCAGCTCACCGCCCCCCCCCCCATCCTGAAAGCCTGTGATGACCAGGCGAGTCTTTCCCAACACATCCTCCAGGGTCCTCCCCTCCACCCTCCACTCATGCGGACCCTTGTGGTGACCCCGGGCCCATCCTGATAATCCAGGGCGATCTCCCCATCTCAGGGTCAGCAGACCTTCATTCTGCCGGCAACCTTGCTTCTCAGGCCTGTCAGAGAAGATACTCACGGGCTCTGGGGACGAGAACGCAGCCCTCACTGCCTACGATACTAGGCATGTTGCGGCTTTGTACAGAGTCGGGGTCACTTTGTTTAGAAGAGGAAGAGTGGCTGTCAGGCAGGCCCGTGCTGCGGATTCCAGCGTGGTGTGGCAGGGAGAGGCAGGGTCCCCAGTGACACCGCGGGACCCCTGCCGCGATCCCAGGCTGAGCCCCCGAGCACGCTTCCAGTTACGTGAGAGAAACATCTCCTTATTTGGTTGAGACGCTGCAGGGAGGCTTTTAGCCTTGAACCCAGATGTGAGGCTAAGGGAACTTTCACTTTTCAAGGTAAGAAGTCAATAGATAGTATCTGAAACCTAACTAGGGAGAAATGCCAGGACAAGCATGGTACTGGGAAATCAGAGGTAAATATCAAAAGAAACATATCATTGGAACTGAAAAAGGGGTTCGTGGGGAGCAGATTCACCGTTGAGGAACAAGAGGGCAGAGCATGACTGACTCCTTACAAATGCTGTCATGCCGTTTGATTCATTAAGCGTTACTTACCTGGTACTTAATAAACTAACATTTTAATTTTTAAACTGATGAAAATGGTTTTACATATTTATTCCAACAACCCAGGAGGTTTCAGGGTGCCTCCCCCTCGAGTTGGAAAGGGCAGGGAGTCAGGACAGGATCCAGAGTTTCCTGGTCCCCCACGAGATGCCATTTTTAGGAGCAGAGCTCAGAAGAGCAAGCTAAGAGAAGAAAAGCCAGGGGCCGGTTTCCAGGGAGAGGACAGTGACCACAGCCATTCCTCTCTGCACATCTGTGCCTGGCCCTGGGGAACACAGCCAAGATCTTAATCACCCAGCGTCGCTCCGGCACGCTGAGCGTGTGATACACCTGTCTCCACCGTCAGGCAAATGAGTGGGCTCACAGGCAGAGGCCTGCCCTGCCAAACAATGCTCCCCTTTGTCCCCGCCCAGAGCTCAGGCTTCGCAAGGAAGCCAGATCCATCAGCACTTGTCAGGGCCCTCGATGAACACAATGCAAGTTATGATCCACATTCTCCAGCAAAGCCCCAGGCTTGCAGCAGGCAGCTCTCCCTGACACGCAAAGTGTCAGTCAACCTAAAAGCCCGGGGTGGGGACCTGGGTAGGGGTGGGGCTAAGGGGAGGGGGGCGCTAGGCTCTCATCCCCAGAAGCCAACCAGGGCCAGAGAAGGTGCCCCTGAAACTCTGACACATCCTTTCTCAAAACCAGCCCCGAGACAGCTGCCGTAAGAAAAATCATTTTTCCAGGCGAGCCGAGGGCTCTTGTAGCTACGGTAACAAACATGAGCCACGCTGCAGTGTGCACCCCCGGCTCCTGTGCCTGGCAGTTTAAAAAAAAAAAAAAAAACAAAAACAACCCTGTCTGGGAAGAGGGAAAACAGAAGGATAAATTTCCAAATGAGATTCCCTACAAATGCGACAATAACCAGAAAAGTGTGCCACTGTCCTTTGCAGCCAGAGAGGTGGCAGGCTCTACGGAAGCTGGGGGATTTTGTGGTCAAGGAGAGCCTGGAGGGAGCCCGTGTGGTCGCTGTCCACGTTAAGATGTGTATTTCCCGACAAGTGCTGCAAATCATTCTTGGCTGTCTGGTTCTGTCCGGTCCCCCGCTCCCTGCCCACTCTCCATCCCCATGCTGGCTAGCCACTTGGCCGGGAATATATAAGCATTTTCCTCTGGCAAACAACTGTTCCGCTGTGGACTCCTAGCTGGGCTCTGGCACTCAGCACAGAGGGAGGGACAAGCAAGGAGGGGTATGTGCAAACGTGCTGTCCCCCTGGGCGGGGTCATGGGCACAAGCTGCCTAGGCCATGGGGGCAAGGCAAGTTCAGGGTTAGGATTAGTGCTGCCTGCAAGGCACACTCCCTGGGTCTCATTCCCTGCACTCACCCCCTCAGGCTTACTTAGGGAAAGGAGATGAGCCACTGAATGAGTTTTGAGAAAAGCACCGATTCCTTTAGAAATATAGGCTCTGTGAGCTGAATAATATCAGGTAAGATTTCATTGTTTTTGGCCAAAGGCCACCCACTCAACTTAAAGAGAGGGAATAAGCTATGTGCAGTATTTAAAGCAAATTATATAATGTCACTTTTGGGGGGATATAATGATGGTATCAGGGTCATGTAAAAAATAAATCCTTTCCTTTTTTGAGATACATACTGACCTGTTTATGAATAAAATGACACAAATGTCTGGGATTCCCTTCCTTCCTTCCTTCTTCTTCTTCTTTTTTTTTTTTCTTCTTCAAAATAATGAGGAAGACGGAGGTGAAGGTGGCCAGACAGGTTGGTGGCTGCTGGAACTGGCTGGTGGATACAAGGGGGTTCATGACACCATTCTGTTTACTTGAAGTGTAGGTTCAAAATTCTCCATAATAAAATTTGAACAAAAACAGCTTTTAAAGATTGAAAACACAGAGGAATGACCAAATCTGCCAACGTAAGACTTCCATATGCATCGTAAAGCAAATGATCAGATCTGGCCTTGCTTTGAAATCATAGTGGCTAAAGTAGACTTGTTGTTGTTGTTGTTTTAACCAGACAGCAGCAGAAAGGTGAGTCAGCTCCTGCGGTGCTGGACAGTACACCACTCATCATTTTTGGTGGGGCCGCACAGCAACATCTGGTGACATTTACTCCCCAAGCACTTCTGCTGTAGCACCAGATTATGTCACGGCAGAGATCAGATGGATTGAGACCGTTCCCGAACATGGGCCGCATTTGGTCAAAGCTGTAGGCATAGTTCAGAAGGAGGCTGTCACAGAGACTTATGAGCAGGACGAAAGGCAGGCTGGCCAGGTATAATGGCGGCAGAATCCCATGTAATCACCTCGCCCCCCCCGGTCAAGCATCCCACATAACCTGAAGGACACTGTTATCATTTCTGGGGGCTGTCTGCAAGAGTTCCATTTTCAACTGGTGCTCTGCTCAAGCGAATGTTATCCACTGAATCTTTTCCTCTTGCTATTTTTATTCTTAGTGGATTATGCCAGTGAGATTAAGATTAGAAGGAATATCAAAAATCACCCGTCCATTCCCTGAATTGTCACAGTCACATCCAAATGCATAGGTGCTCTCTCTCCTTCCGATTGGCAAGATCCTACCCTCCTTTGCTTATGTAGACATCTCATCCCCCAGGCTGGCTCGATTCCTCTTTACACCTGCCAACAAAATCTCTACGAGGAGTGGTGCTAACCAATTCACGGGGCACAGGCAACACAGCAAGTCAATGACCCAGCAAAAAGCAAGGCATCGGGTGCTTATGGGTAACAGTCCCAGGGGCCAAACAGGTGGGACCCGCCTCCCCCATCAATGAAAGTGGGGAGGAAATTAAAGTGGGTCCCTCGGTGGGAGGAGCCAGTGTGTGGGTGGTGGCGGCCGCCCTGGGCACAGAAGGTGGTATTGCCCAGGCAGTCCTGTGCCCTACTTGTTTGCTGTGCTTTTCCAAACCACAAAGCCCTGCTTGGAGCTCCCCTGCCAAGGCTGGGCACGATCTGCCAGACTATCAGCGTTGTCATCTTAAACAGACATGCAGTCAGCTCTGTGAATTCTCAAGGAGCTGCCTTCAAGAATCCTGCCTTTGCCCACAGCCATGATGACATCTGGCCATTCAGGGCTATGGTAGCACATTTCTCCAATGGTGCGAATGGTCCCGGTCTGGATCCCTGTTAACGTTCCTCTCTCCTTCCTCTTTACCCTGCCCCTTCTTTCCCAACCCCACCACAACCCGAACCCTACGATGAGGTTAAACCACCCACCCATCTTCACCCTTGTCTTTCAAAGCTGGGAAATGAACGTTCAGAATGACAGAGCCCATTGAGGAAAAACTCGAACGCTGATGGCTGTGTCATCCACCCAGACACTGTTGCTGTGGCTGGTGCCTGGGTCTACCGAGAGCTGAGAGAGGTGGGCGCTCTGCCTGGTGGAGTTGTGAAGATGATGAGGGGAAACTGGCAGCGGAGTTTTCCTGGTTTGGAAAAAGAACTTTTCAGCACCTGCCAAACTGACAGGTTTGCCAAGAAATTTACTTTTGCCAAGAATTCTACATTAAACAAACACACACGCCTACCTCACCCCTCCTCCTAAAGATGCATAACCTATTGGGTAAAGAAACAGCTCTAGGAAGGCGGACAGTATAGGTTCACGAACCTTTCTAGTTTCCAGAGCATGGTCCACTTTAAGCTCCACCAGATGACCCAAAAGTCTATGCATCTCACATCTCCCTGACATTAAAGTTTGGGTTCCAAAGCAAGAAAGTTAAGGCTTGATTCTGATCTACGAGGTTTTTGTTGTTGTTGTTGTTTTTATTATAGAAGTCTATTTACACAAGGTGTGAATGTACAGAGATGTACATTAAAAAAAAAACCCCTGGGAGGTTGCTGGGTCTATACTCTCCTAAAGGTCTGGTAGTAGACTGGTATTTGGTGACTTTTGTCCTCGTGTCTCCCTTCCTTCCCTCCTGTCTGCAAAGTACAGCCAATGGCTGAGACACAGACAACCGATGCCATGAAATATGTAACACGAGCTGATCTGTAAAAGCTTCTAGACCAGACTAAAGAGAGTGACCAACATTCAAGCATCTCAGCCTCTTCCCATGTCTTCAGGGAAACTGTTACCTGGACTCTGAAGCATGTCTACTGAGCCCTGCTAATGAGAGAGGACAAGACGGGAGGGAGGAGCCTGTGATGCTTGTGCCCAGCACTCAGCAACCCCAGCTCCTGCCCTTGGGGCATTTAAAGAAGCCGAGAGTTGGCCAGAGCGCTGACCCACAGTGCTGGGGGGTCAGCCCACGGACATCCCTCCGAGGAGGGCAGAAGGACCAGGATGCCCAGGGCTCACAGGGGACAGTCCATCTCTCCAGGTGGGCACCCTTGACTCCAGTCTCCCCCCTTCGCATTCAATCTGTCCAATTTTTCACCGCACCACTCTGAAGTGGATATGTGAGAGAGAGAATAAAGTCATATCCTACCCGTGTGGTCTTCTGTGCCATGCTTAGCCTGACTGATGAAAAAGACGACCGTGAACCTACGAAATCAACTCTTGTGACCTGGGTTTATGGGCCCAGAGAACATGGCAAAGGTGCTAGGATGTCACTCCTGTGATTCTGCTACGCGATATAAGACTCCCTCTTGCTAGCACACTCGCGCAGAGGCCGGTGTGATGAAGTAAGCATCCGTGTTGGGAAAGCCCGTGGAAATTGTGAGAAACTGTGAGCGGCCTCTAGAAACCACAGGTGGCCCCTCAGAGCTAAGGAAAGCCCACAGCCAACAGTCGGCAAGGAGCTGGGTCCCCAGTCCTACAACTGCCAAGAACTTAATTCTGCCAACCACCCGCATGTGCTTGGAAGTGGACTCTTCCCCAGTCGAGCCTCCAGAGAATACAGCCCAGCCAACATTTTGACTACAACCTCGTGAGAGCCTGAACAGAGGATCCAGTTAAACCATGTCCAGACCCCTGATCCAGAGAAATTGAAACAATAACGTGGGTTGCTTTCAGCCACACCGCCGGTGGTAGTTATACAACACTAGAACACTAAAGACAGTGACCATCTCCCACCAAGTTACTAAATATGACCAACGCCCACATGGAAGGAAATCTATAGATTCATGAACCATTTATTGAAGAGATTGAGGTCCTTTTTCTTTTAACCTATATTATGGACTTGCTAGTAAATGACCAATTGTACATTCCCCATAATTTCACACAGTAAGTTCAATCAGCATTTTCATTGAAAGAGCACAAAGGGAGCAGGTTCCTGTTCAAGAGAAACTTTGATGAACTAGACATCTAAGTACTAATCTTAAAACAGCTGATTGTTCTTTGCGATGGGACACCCTCCACAGTGTGGTCGTGACCAGTGTGGACTGCAGACCCAAGTGCATGTGCAACCCTAAAGCTAAAAGGCAAGGACAGAGAAGGGGGTACACCTCCAACACCCCTACTGCGCACCTAGAAAAGAGAACCAAACTATGCCTAAGGGTCGCCCCTTGCTCTGCATGCTCCCGCCGGGCTTGCCCTACCTTTTCCTTCTTCCCTGACACAACCTGGACTTCTTGGAGGTCATGGCTCGCCATCAACGAAGGGACTTAAGCCTGACCTTAAACCCCAGAGCTGGGTCCTCACCAACTCCAAAAACTTTAGACCCATACCCCTCCTTGCTAGACAACAAGGCCACTAAAAGACTTGTTAACGTTGTGGTTGCAAGTCTGCCAGAGAGGGGCAAACACATCAGAGGAGATGCCAAACAATTTCCAGTCTGATCTTTTAATCTGGGGAAGAATCAAGTGGTGCTGGGATACAGGTCCCAAGGTTTACCCTGTGCAAAAAGAATCCTAGGCCTTTCCCTGGGCTAACATAATTCAGCTGCTCTTTTCACTCATCCATCCACCTATGGCTTCCGTGTCTTGGAAGAGAGGTGCCCTAAGGACACTTGGGGATCCCGAGGCTGAGCAACCCCATCAGAAGCCACATAGATCTCAGCTCTTGGGGTGGCCATGCGGGGCCCCTTTGCTATCAAGTCGCTGGCAAAGCCCAGGCACTGTCAAGAGGAGGAGAACTAGAAAGGAAGAGGGCTGAGTGGATCCAAAGGAAGGCTTAGGGTTGCTGTTTCCCGCCCTGGCTCCCTGCAGCCCAGGGCCAGCCTTCCTCCTCCTCCCTCTTCAGGAAGAAGGAAAACACTTCTTCCAGGTGTAGTTCTTTCCGCTCCTGGACAGAGCAGCACAATTTTGAGTAGTATTCCTCCTGCCTGTGAACACACGTCCACCCCTTGTCACAGCTGCAGGGGCTGGGCTGGGTTAGGAAGATGATCACAAAGTGAACCCACTCAATAAAACTCCCGAAGTTCTGGAACCTCTGAGATCCCCTAGCATTGTCAGGCAGGGTCAATTACAGCTCGGGGTGTACTTACAGAGGTGAACTTACCTTACAGCCAGTGAGGCCTGAACCGCAGGGGCGCTGGACTCAGGCGCCCCTTCCAAAGCCCTGTGCCTAATTGTGTGTGTGTGTCCTTTTATTTTCCCCAGAGAACGCTCCTCAAATTGTATCAACTTCGGATCCCCCGAATCCAGGTCCACCCCTGCAAGGGACAAGCCTGCAGACAGCAAAGAGTCCCGGGAATCCAGCGGTCCGTTCGGCGGAGCCGGAATGGCCTCGCCGCACCCCAGCGGGGTGAAGGCCTCCGGAGTTCGTTGCAGGCGGGGCGGCCGAGGGGGCGGGTCCCAGCGCGTCCCGGGAGCCCCGGCCCCGCCCCGCGCAGGTAAACAGCCGCCCGCAGCCCGCGGAGCCCGCCCGGGAAGCCAGCCCCGGCGCAGCGCCAGGCGCCCCGGGGAGGCGGGCCCGGCAGGCTCCCAGTGACCCGGCGCCCGCCGCGCCCGGAACGAGCGCCCGCGCAGGCAGCCCAACCTCAGCTGGCGGGGCAGGCGGGTGGCACCTGCGGGCCGGGCGGCTGACCAGGGCACGTAGCCAGGGCGGGGGAGTGCACGCCTGTGGCTTCCCAAGACCCTGTCGCGGGGCTCGGCCCAGGGGCGCGTAGGTAAAAATTGGTGGAACTGTATACACTTAGGGTCTGTGCCTTTGTTATATATATCTATATATATCTATATATATATCTATATATATATATCTATCTATCATACCTCAGTTTAGAAGGAAGGGGGTAAAAGAACGACCCCTGGGCTCCCACGTGCTTCCAACTTTCACAGATTCAACCATTTATTACATGGTGGAGGGGTGTAGAATGTTGCACCTGGAAAGCTTTAGGGAGCAGGGTGTGGGGAAGTCACTTTCTGCCTCCTCCGCGCAAAGCAGAACCGATCCTGCCACTGCCTATCACCATCTTGGCCAGAGTAAGATTTCCTGGACCTCACCTTCCTTGTCAGCCAAGTGGGGCAATCATCTGGAAGTCGAGCTTTAAAGGAGGTGACTAAGGCGCATAGCACCCCGCCTGGCCCACAGTCTTCACCTAATGGCCTTTTGGTCCTTGCCTCAGAACAGCAGAGGAGAGTGTCTTTGATAGGTCCCCAAAGAAGATCCAGAGGCTAATACCTATCCCCCCATCTCTCAATTACAGTCACCTGGAACAAAGGGCCCATCAGAGACAAAGCCTCGAGGGAACAAGTTCCAGCCATCAAACAGTCAAGGCCGTGAAGACTGAGAGGCAGTCCCCGCAAGCAGTGCTAATAGCAGCTTAGAGAAAACACACTTGTAAGCTCCAGTCCTGAAATATGAGCTCAAGGAAAAGACGGAAACCTAGAGATCTCTTAGGACAGTTCCTAAATATCCTCTTACCTCCTGCGCCCTTAAGGCTGAGAAAGGTAGAAACACAAAAGCAAAATTTGATCCCCATGATTGGCTAAATATCTGTGCTGGTGGTGGCTGTGTTTTCCATAGAAAGCACTGGTCAGGAAGCAGTGGGACCCAGAAAAGCAAAACAGAGATATATGGGAGGATTTGAAAGCCTTGGAATTTTCTGAATTCTAGACCCTCAAAGAGCCTCCTTTGTCAGCTGAAACACACTGCCTTTCCTCGTCTTCTGAAACACTTCTTGAAGACACTGTAATTGCTTGGCCTGAAGGAGTCACCCTCCAAGGGAAAGCCGGTTCTCCTCATGCACTACCCTGTACTGTTTCCGGAAATGATCAGAGTTACATCCCAGCATGCCTCCAAAGGAAGGGCAATGGCAAACTCAAACCCGAGCGAATAAGGATTTGAAACCAACATAATTTCAGGAATTTTCTTTCTTAAATTTAAATTTCAGGTAAATGACAAAAATGTGTGGGGGTTTTTTTTTTTTTGGTCTTTTTTTTAAATTAATATATAACATATTACTTGTTTCAGTGGTACAGGTCTGTGATTCATCAGTCTGACACAATTCACAGTGCTCACCATAGCATATACCCTCCCCAAGGATTTTTCTAATTTTACTGACAAATTGGGGGCAAATATGGGTAGGAATAGATTTTTAGGATGCTCAACAATGGAGGGAAGAACATAAGTCTAAATGAGTCTCAATTTATTGACCTATAATTGTTACAGAGATCCTAGGGTTACTGTGCTAGCATGAGAAGCCTAGGACAGCAGGTGATTATCCCTAAAGTACTGAGGATCGCTAAATTGACAGCCCAGGCTGTCCATTACGTATGGGTCATCTAACACACTCATAAAATTCCATTACTAATTGGAAGTGGTTTATACGGACTGGGCCCAGACCCTGGGTGCTGGTGATGTTCCAAAGACACCCACAGACTACTTAGTTGAAGACTGATTACTTTGGACCTCTTTCACTGTGGACAAGGCACAGATTTCACCCCACTAAAGCAGGCTCATATATCTGGATTTGCAAATTGCTTCCCTATCACTGTGGCATTCTATGTGATGCTGCTTCGGACCATGGAATTCACTTTGCCATCAAAGAGGGAAGGCAACGGGTGGGTACCCTTGTGATTTGAGTCTATCACCCAGGAGCAGTCATTTGTTTCGAGCTGTGACTTGATTTACTGCAGATATGGTTTCAGGACTAGCTCTGAGACAGTATCTAATGAAGTTGAGATGCTGTCCTTTAAAACAAGTGTTCAGAACCAGGGACCAATACGTGGGGCTGTTTCTCCCAGAGCCAGACTAAGCAGGTCTAGAAGATGGGGGAGTGGGGGTGGTGCCTGCTCCGTTTTACCTAACAACTCACTCTTTTCACCTTTGGACCCCACCAGTTTAGAGGTTTTGAGTGCAAAAAAGGAATGCGCCACTATCGGGGGAGCTGGCGATTAGGGTAGCTCCGTTTGGAAAGGGGAAGTATGAAGTTGCAATTGCAAGAGGGAGAGCTCCACTATCTAAGCAGAAAGCTTTGTTTAAAAGTGAACAGAGAAATCAGTGTGTGTGTAGATGCAGAACAGCAAAACAGTGAGACTAATAAATGGAATAAATGTGTTTTCTTTCTTCTTCTGGGTCTCCACTATCTGAACTCATTCCAAAATTTGAAAATCCACTTTTTGGTGAGTCTTGGTAGGGAGGCATGACCAGCTAGTTCATGGTCATACATGGACACAGGACGGAAGCTCTGCCAGCTTAGATGTTACTGCCCAGAACTTTGAATGTGGAACCAGGACACAAAGAATCAGGGTCAGTTTAGAGTTCATCCCCACGGTGGTGGTGGTAGAACCAAGGAGAGGCAGTTTGAGGAGTGGTTTTCAGTGTCCAGGGACCAGCATCGGGGGCTGTGGCACCCAAACCGAGCTGCTTTTGAGATGCGATTGGGTCGTGGTCCCAGATCTCTAGCTTTCTTGGATCCAGCCCATTTTCAAGATTGTTTCTCCTATAGATTTTATGAGCTCCCAAAAGCCTTCCATTAAATTCCTAAGTTAGCTGGAGTTGGATTTGTTGTTGTGAACCATGAATCTAACTGGCCTATCTCATCTGGGCTCTTTCCTTGGCTTATACTAATATTAGGTAGGGGAGATGTTGGGACTAACTTTAGTTAGCTCTTATATTATCAACCCTGGCAAGAAGCGGCTTGGAGAAGGACTGAACACAGCTCATTCACAATAATATCCCCTTTATTGATATTAATCACAGTTATGAGGTCTTGTCCATCAGAAAGTTTGCATTATGTAGAACTACATACAAAGACATACAAATACACATACACCAACCACCAAACCCATTAACTTCAATCAAAACCCCTGAATGTCTTCCATTTTGATCATCAGTGCTCCAGAAGAACATACATAGACCCAGCATAAGGTTGGCTTTTGAGGTGTCAGAGCATTCACAGAGCAGGGTATTCACCCTTGGAAGCAATTCAACGTGTAAACTCAGAGGGCGGGCATTGATAAACACAACACCTGAATGCCTGGGTCTTGGGCTGCCTGCCTTAATGGCAGAGCCCACTCAAGGTCCCACATACTCCTTTGACCAATGAGGACGGCAGGCCTTACTTAGCTCTGTTTGAAGCAGACAAATTATATCACCCTATTGGAGAAACTATGTGTAGGAAAGAGCAGATTGGCTTCTAGTCTACTTCAAGTCATCCTTCAGAATCATTTCAGGATGATGACTTGGCTAAGATTTACCCTACAAGGGGAATGTAAAAAAGAAAATCTCTCTTTTTCTTCCTATGCCTTCTTCCTTCTTCATCCTAAGCTCTCTGGCCAAACTCCAGCAAAGCCTGCGATAGCCTAAGGGTTCAAGGTCAGGTTACAAGTCACATGGTCAACAGGGAAGGACCTATTGCAGATTCCAAATGTCTTTCTCTCACTTAGGTTAGCTTAAGTGGCTCCCTCCATAACTACACGAGGATTTGAGTTCCAACTGTCCGCTGGTGTCCCCAAGTCTCTTGGAAAACTGAAGGCTATAAATTTATCAAAATAAATGTCTAGGGGATTTGGACACCATGACAAACCCCTTTGCTCTGGGATCCATAGAGTGCAGAGGTCTCTAATCAAAGCTGCATTCACACTCTGTGTTCATAGTTGTCTGAATTCCCTAATTCCCTTAACATCAATAGTGTCAATTTTGCCTTAAAAAAAATTAAAAAAGAAAGAAAGAGAAAGACTAACCTATTTCCTTCCCTTTGTCTGTGTCCCCTCCCATACAGCATCTCCCTCGGGGGATGCAGAGGAAGGCATGTTCTCTTGGGCTGGCTGGACCATGGAGAGTGGGTTGCTATGACCGTGACGTTCCGGTTCCCGTCTCATGGGCACATGATCAATGGTGAACGATCAGGAGGGACAGATGAGAGATGTCCTGGCCATTCCGCTCTGAGTCATGAGGCAAAAATGCTTAGGAGGCTTCTCTCTTGGTAGCTTGCTCCTGCAGGCGGGGACCTTGAGAAGCTGCCACTGAGCCCAGTGAGGGAGACTGAAAGTATGACAGCAGAGACTTCCCTGATCTGGGCGTCCTTGGTAATACCGCCAAAGAAAGATTCTATGCAGTGGCCAAACAAAAATATGGAGTTCCGTGACACCTTGACATTCTAAGTGAAACCAAGATCTCCCTCCAAAGAAGAGTAAAAACTGTCTTACTATAATCAGAGTCAATCAGGATAATGAGATGAAAAGGAGAGAAAGGAAAAGTGTTTTAATGTAAAGGAAGAGGCTTGTGGTCCCATTGAAGCCAACCATTGCAGTTTCCTGGTGCCATTTTTCCTGGGGTCCGAAGCATCTCAGCACTAGCCCAGGCCAACATCAAGGGACATCATCACCACGAATCCCAGGATGGAGGCCCAGGAGGCCAGTTTCCCGTTACCACTAGGAAGGAAGGGAAGGAAGACCTTAATGCACTCTGGGACACCATCCAAGCTGGAAGCATCCTCTGTGAAGTCCAATTCCAATAGAAAGTACACCACTATGATTAATAAGAACAATAATACTGACAAGTAACACTTCTTGGGGCTTGCTAAATGCCAGGCAAACTAACTCACGTAACCCCAAAGGATGATCACATGAGATCGGCACTATCATTAATCCCTTGTTACTGGTGGGGAAACTGAGGCATACAGAAGTAACTTGCCCAAAGATACCTCTCGTGGCTCTGGAATATATGCTTGAATAATACAGGGTGGCAATTAAATTCTTGATGATATTATTGAGTATGACCTTTTAATCTAGCCTCAACATCATTCTGCTATAAAAACCAAATGAAACAAAGAAAGCAAGCCCCTTCCCCCTGACACCCAGCCCATAGCAACACAACGAGACTATGATGGATAGCTTTGGCTATCAGAGCTCACCTCTCCCCTCATTCCAGCCCCAGAAAAATCCACCGAGGGATGGGTGGGAGAGAAAGGGACAATACACAAAACTAATCATCTGGATTAGTGGAGTGTAGATGCCCCTGCCTTGGGTCACTGGTCAGTCTCTCCACCCTCCCTGCTCATCTCTCTTTCGTTTCTGAGAGCACATTTGAGAAGGGGATGGGGATGATCCTGGGAAGGGGCTGGAAGGGGTGGGAGCGAAGAAAGGAGTAACAGATGAAGAAAGAGAAGATCTGGAGGCTGGGGCCCTGGGACTGGGAACCTGGCCAGGGGAAGATGAGGGACGGTTCGCTCTCCAACCTGATCTGAGCCTCCGGGATGATGTCGTCCATGACCACATAGACCATGGCGCCAGCAGCAAAGGCTAGGGCGTAGGGCAGGAGGGGCTCAGCCAGCACCACGGCAAAGGCGCCCAAGACCCCGGCCAGTGGCTCCACCATGCCGCTCAGCTGCCCGTACCTAAGGAGAGACCAGAGACATGTGCCACCACGGGGAGGGTCAAGCAGACACGCAGCCAGCATGCTCAGACTGCTGACTCAGCCCCAGAAAACGGATGCCTTTCCTTCCACATCGTATAGGCGCCTGGCAGTGCAAAAGGACTTCACTGTGTTTTCAGCCACCGCCTTCTTCCCTGACCTCCTCTGACGCGGCAGGTGCCCCCTCCCGGGTGTCCTGTGGGGTTTTAAGTTTTCCCCATTGTTTGTTTTCCATAACAGCATTATTGAGATCTAATTCACATACCATAGGGCACACCCATTTCATGTGTACAGTTGAGTGGTTTTAGCATAGTCACAGGGTTGTGCAACCATCACCATTACCTGGTTCCAGAACATTCTCATCACTGCAAAAGGAAACCCCATACCCATTAGCAGCCACTCCCCATCCCTCCCTCCCCCAGCTCCCGGCAACCACTGATCTGCTTTTTGGTCTCTACGGACTTGCTTATTCTGGGTATTTCATATAAAGGGACTCATGCAATGCTGGCCTATTTCATCTCGCATAATGTTCTCAAGGTGCGCCCGTGTCGTAACACAATATCGGCATTCACTTCATTCCTTTTATGAGTAATATCCCGCTGTACAGACACACCACATGTTCTCTATCCATTCACCAGCCGATGTCGGCATTGTCTCTTGACCGGCAGGACACTGGTTAGGAGTGGTGCGGACGTTTCCCAAGGACGGCTGTGCCTGCTAGGTTTGGGGGTTCGGGCCACCTTTGCACCCCTTCCGAAGGAGCTGCACCCACACCCCTCTGCTGAAGAGGTGAACCTACCTGGCCCGGTGTCTCCTGAGACCGGCCCCCACTACCCCCATCTTGGATTAAGGTGAGATTTCTTCATTTAAAAGAAGAAGCCCTTCATTTGAGCAGGTGGGTCTCTGTTGCTTGCAATCCCAGGAGCCCTGACGAAAACAGCAGCCCACGTGAGCCCTGAGGCTTCAGAGAGCAGGAGAGAAGCTGGTACCTGGTCCCCACAGCTGAGCCCAGCCGGCTGTTGGGTTGAATACCAACAGACAGGGGAGCTGGGACATCTTTCCCACTATCCCGGGTGTGGGCATCCGGCAAGATATACTGCCTGTGAGCCTCAATCTCTCCACCTGTAAAATGGGGGTAGGGAAACCCAGAAGTGCCCTGGGGCATTTCCATGTCCAGCTGGCCTCCCCAGTGACAGGACAGGGCCGTGAAGCCCCCCACGCCCCCTGCTTCTCCCTGGCCAGGAGCAGACAGTTGGCATGGGGGAGACACTGTCTACACTGCAGGACCCTCTAAAGGGACACCACTTATGCTGTGTGCACAGGTTGGCAGACCTTGCAGCTCTGTGGTGTGTGTACAACTCCCGGCCTCAGCTTTGTCACTTTGGGGAAAAAAGTGAGTTTGACGTCAAGCCCAGACTGGACTGAGAAGAAAAAGAGTTCAGTCTTGGGGTCCAGATGCTGAGCACGAGGCCCCCCGCCCCATTCCCTCGCCTCCTGTCTTGTGGTGCCCCTCCTGTAGGAAATAACAGTCACAGCTTTGGGGCTCCTGGAACTCACATTTGAACCACATCTCTAAGGCCATTTGCCCTGCCCTCACCCCGTCCTCTGTTCCGTAGACTCCAACAATGGAGGAAGAGACAAGAGAGGGTAAAATAAAATAATTTAGGGCACCTGGGTGGCTCAGTCGTTAAGCATCTGCCTTCGGCTCAGGTCATGATCCCGGAGTCCCGGGATCGAGTCCCACATCGGGCTCCCTGCTCAGCGGGGAGTCTGCTTCTCCCTCTGACCCTCTTCCCTCTCGTGCTCTCTCTCATTCTCTCTCTCTCAAATAAATAAAATCTTAAAAAAAAATAATTTAAGTATGTGTAAGAACTTGTAAGTCATAAGGTCCCATAAAATGGAAGGCATTTTTCAATTGTTGTTATTAGCAGTCTTTTCAAACGCCCTCACCGTACATTCTAGAGTGGCGATTGTTTTAACAAAGAGGTATTCTGGGGCTCGGAGTCCTGAGTTGAGGGACAGATTAGACTTCTAGTTTCGGAGTCACCACTAAGAGCTGGTCATCTGACGCTCTGGGCCACGGTTCTCCCCTCTGAAAACTGAGGACTCACCTTATGTGTCACTGAAAAAGTAACATTAAGGAATAGACTAGAAAGGCCACAGGGACCCTGAAAACACGTTTTCGGAGTGCAAGAGGCATCATCTCCCAGACCCTCCTGACACAGTCCTGGTCTTCACGTTGACAAGGGTTCTGAGCCGGGCCAGTGTAATGACTCTTGGAGATAGGCTGTGGTCAGATGGGCCTACGTAAAGGCGTGTGACATTGAGAGTAGACGCTGGTTTACTTCCTACTCGACAGGGAGAAAACCCAACACTGAATGGGCATGGCGTGGCTATACCCGGAGGCATTTTGAATAGGAAACATGACCATTGGGGCTGGTTTATGTAAAGGTCGAAGGTCAAGAGATGAGTTTCTTGAGCTTCCTTCCACGCCTGGGGGCGCAGGATTCAAACAGATTGTCGGCATTTTAGCAGAAGCTCCAGGGTCGCTTCCAGGTGGGAAGAGGCAGCTCTCGGAGAAAGAAGCCCATACGAAAGACTGCTCTGAGCTTTACATCAGACACGACCCCGGCCTCTGAGAGCAGACACTCTAGAGCACTTACCAGAAGGCTCTCCAGGGGGAGAAGCCAGCCCCTCGCAAGGGGAGGCTGACAGCCAGGCCCTCTGGGAAATTCTGGATCCCGATTCCAATGGCTAAATTCCTGAAAGAGCAAGAAGGCACATGAAGGCAACACCCGCACACACACACACACACACACACACACACACACACACACACACAGGACCCCCTCGCCTAGACCCAACGCCGTCCTTGGGTGTGGGAGATCCAGCTGAGACCCATGGCAGGTGCAGGAAGGAGAGAGTTCAGGGCATGTGTGAAGGTACAGGGCACACGGAGACGAATGGGCTGACGCAGACCGTCCACCCTTCCCGCTGTCCCTGGTCCCCAGGGATGCTCGATCTTTATGGGGCCGCAGTAAGCAGAGAACGTGCTGGCTGGGCATGAGGATGACCGGGGTCTGCCCCTCAGCGGCATAACTTTGTGCAAATCGTTTGCCGTTGGACATCTCAGATCCTTGCAAATAGCACAACCGGGCTTGCCCGGGGATGGTAACCTCTCCCAAGAAGGACTGCTTCACGGCCACGTGGCCCAGTGACCTCATGCCTGTAAAGTTCCCAGCGCGTGTGAGGTGCTCAGTACATTGTGGTTTTATTCCCTATGGCATGGAGATGGGTACAGGGCGTTTTATTGGGAGGCAACCTCAGGAACGGGACAGGGGAGTAGTGAGCAGACTCCAACAGGGACACTGATCTGCTGGGCTTGGCTATCCCACCGACCCTGCAGGTCCGGCCCGGGCACCACACTTCTTTGGGCCCCTGCGGTGCTCACCGAGATCCTCCCTCCTCTGCTCCTACGGGACTTAGAGGGGCTGGGCTCTGGGAACTGGTCAGGCTCGAGGACAAACTGCCCACTATCTGCAGAGGGTGAAAAGGGCCGGCCTTGGGATCAGGGTCAAGAGTCTTACTTCTCACTTCTTGGGTCCCAGGTCTAGGAACCCAAACCCAGCTTTGGATAATACCGTCCAGCCCTGCTCGAGTTACAGGACCGTATAAGCTCCCACCAGCCCTGGGCAGAAATACAGCTTGTTCTAGAGGCTTCTGCTATCAGTGTCATGGGGGCATTTGAAATATATTTCTTTTTAAGAAATGAATCTTAAGGGTCCATTTGCCAATATTTCACTGGCCCCTGCCCTGCCTTCTCAAACAGACCCTCAAAGGGGTGATCCTTTTCCCCGACACTTTTCCAGGATCCCCTCCCCACTCCCAGATGGGTAAGTGGATACAACCTTTCTTGACCTTTTGCAAAGCCCTGAATCAAGGTTTCTCTCATGAGGAAGATCAAAGTGTCTGGCCAGTTCTTGTATCCCTGTCCTGACCGTGGAAACAGCCCTCTGTGGCGGGCTCAGTGGCACGGCCATCGCCTGCCCTGCCCTGTGCACAGGTAGGCGCACGCCATCCACCCAGCCTAACTCCAGAGTGGCCAGCCCCGTGTCACCGGCAAGTCAGAAGTGGGGCTCCCCGTCCAAAGTCCTCATGGTGACACAGCACTGACTGCAGCCATCCACCAGGCGGGCTGTGGAAGGCTCCTCCACATCCTGTCCGGGAGCCACCAACCTGATAAGCGGCACAGAAACCCCATTCTTCTACCCCTGGCAAGCCTCATTACCTCGGCCCCGCCCTGGCTCTGGCGTGGCGCTTCCAGCCCAACCAGGTGCCACACCCTCGGGATCCTGCCAGGCCGTCCCCAGCAGGGCACCACCTTGCCAGGTGATCACCACATCTCCCCTGAGTGCTCCTGGGCTCCTTCACCCCCCGACAAGGGCCGGACTGCAGCTTCTCCGCCCTTCCCTTCTTCCTATAGGTCCCTTCTTAACTCGGCTCTGCTCTTCACGTGTGTACACGTGCTCGCCCGAGTCCCGCTGCTCCGCTGGATGCCCTGCATCCGTGAGACATCAACGAGCTAGGGGAGACCCAACAGAAGGACTCGGTCCCCTCCGCACCCCCTGTTCCACTTCGTCACTTGCATCAGCTCGGGACTGAATTACAACCCAGAGCCCTCGGCCCTGGCCAGGCCCTAGCAAACGCCGATGCCTGGGCCCACCCTCGAGACTCCAGGGAATCGCTATGGTGTTGGGCTCCAGATCCGCAGACTTGGAAGAATGTGCTGACGGCACTGAGAGCCAATGACCTAAGACATCATCAGAGTGGGTGAGGACGAAGATCGTGGCCATGGCCACCTCCGACCCGGGAGCCCCTTCCCTGACTATCCTGGCGCCCAGCATCATGGCGGGGGGGGGGTGGCCCCAGGTCAGAGCTGAGGACACCAGCGGCTCCTTGTGAATGCACCAGCCGGCCTGTAGACTGGGTCCGTCCTGTGCATGAAACCCGAACTCGGGGGCCCTGGAGGGGATCCTGAAGAAGAGAGAACAGAAGCAGCAAAGTGGGGGTGATGCTGGGGAGACAGACTAGTAACAGCAGAGAAGAAGAGAGTGGCTTGCAGGTGCCCAGGGCGAAGGAGCAGGGCGGCCGGGGCTCAGGCTGGCAGGGTTGGTCCCTTGGCAGCAGGAGCTCGGAGCTGACTTAGCAGGGGTGGGGGCCAGAGCAGCAGGCTGGGCTGCAAAAGGACAGCCTGCCAGGAAGGAAGCCCCAGATGCTCCCTCCCTCGTGCAGCCCTACTCTGCTCCCCCTGGGCGCCACGCGACCCACCTGGCACTCTTGGCCGCATCCCCAGGGAGTGGGGTTTGGTGGGCCATCCCCTCCTGTGTTCAACTTTGGGGGCGGAAAGCCCAGATGAGAGGTTTCCTTTCCGGGATGGGCTATGAAGATTCCAAACAGGGTTCGAAAAGCAAAGGGGAAAACCCAAACCTTGGCCTTCCCAAGACAGTGAAGCTGCTGTGTTCTGTGTTTTGTTCTTCCCGGAGGGAGCACAAAGACACATCCCCAGTCTAGACTGTGGCAAATGAGTGGCAGGGAGAGGGAGGTGGGGACGAAGGGCTCATTAAGAAAAGAAACCACAAGCTCTCCCCTGACAGCACCCCTTCCCTTCGGTGTCAAGCCAAGCCCCACAGTGATCTGTCACCTGAGCCGGACCAGGATTAACAGGGAGGGGAGAGAAAGGCCAGGAAAGGCCGTCCGTGGGGAGAGCAGGGGCAGGGAGGAGAGAGGGAGAGTGGAGAGCCGGTGGGCGGAGGGGAGCCGGGGCCTGGCAGGTGCAATGCTGGCCCTCCCGGCTGCTAGTCAGGAGGGGCCTCCCTGCCCTTATCTTCAGATACCGCTGATCCCAGGAGACGAGCGACAAGAGGGACGGCCATGCCGGTGGGCAGTTGTTTCTGCTGTTTCTTAGAGGCCTGGAAGCAACTAGAGGCCTGACCCCATTTCCCCTCGACCAGGCCTGCCTTCTCATCTGCATCCCCCTCAGCCCCCAGAGGAAAAGTCAGAGAACGTTCGGGTTATAGGGCCGTTGGAGGCCCCGTTGTTCAACACCTTCGTGGTTAAAGGAGGAACAAAGGCACAGAGAAGCTGCATGTCTTTGGAGACGGTGTGCCGGACACTGGGTGTGCCAGCCAGACCTGGGCGGGGGGGACGCAACTCGGCCTTCACTTTGTCCTCGAACCGGGCACAAACTCCCCTTCTTTTCGGGTTCTTCTGTGGACAATCGCTGTGAAGTGCTGCTCACAGCTCACAGCCCAGAGCTGGTCCTACCATTCAAAATTGCCCGAGGTTCCTGAATGAGGCGGCACTCGGGCTCTGCTGTTCCCCACACCGCCCGGTGACCTTCCCAACCCCATACGAATTTCTTCTCCAACTCATGCTCCTCAACCTTCTCGGTCCTGTGACCTCCTCCTGGTCACAAGGCCAGCAATAGCAACGGACAGCCAGCTGGGAGCCCCCTTTGAAGGGGGGACTCCAAATCCACCATGGAGCCCTGGCCACGTGTGAGAGCTTATGTCATATGTGAAGAGAGATGTGAGGAAGGAAGGGCCCCCCATCATCTTCAAGGAGTTTACAGTTGAATCGAGGGCAAAACCCCTGCCTACAAAGAACTACAGGATGGCGCCCAACTGGCTCAAGGCCGTAAGGGAAGCACAAAGCCCGCATGGAGAACATTCCAGTAGAGGCAGAGGATCTGAGACAGAACGTGACAGTCAGGAGGGACTCTGAAGGATGGGGACCCCTTTAATGGACAGAGAGAGATAAGGAGACACATGTCTTGTGGGAAGAAGGAACAGAGCAAGGCAATGTGTGAGATGGTAGGCCGGGCCATCCAGGCCTTCTTTCTTGCCCCTTCCCCAGTTCAAAGCCCACACATGCACGTGTGCGCACACACGCGCACACAGGACATGCACAGAAGTCACAGCCCAGCTCTCCCAGACGTCAGTCTTGTAAAAACCGTTCCTACACACAGGAAAGCATCACAGTCCGCTGAGTCTGCTGGCTTTCGAGGGAAAACCTGAGGGCTCAGGGCCCCGGCCTCAGCCCCACCCCAGGGGTCGCCCCAAAGCCAAGTGTGGGGATGCACCCCAGCGGTGTCCGGCCCACGTCTGGATGCAGACCCCGTGCTGAATGAGACGCGTGGAGGGCTCCCTTGAGACCCATTTATTTATTGGCCATACCCACTCAGACCTCTCACTTAACATCTCGGGCCTCGAACTTGGGGAGAGCTTTCATCACGTGCCCTGTGGGCAACATCACAGAGCACACAGTCCCCATGCGATGACCTGTGGCCAAAGTCAGCTCATCTCTCATCTCCCATCTCCAGCTCCTAGGCCTATCAGAAGGTGCCTAAGGTCCCCCAGCTGGAACAGAAATGATCATAATCATCCCTGACATTTACTGTAGGTGATGGAAGGGTCAGGCGTGGTTGCGGGTGTTTTACATGTAGCAAACCCTTAGTCCTCTCGGCCACCTTGTGTTTCCTACCCTTAATATCCCCATTTCACAGATGGGGAAGCTGATGCACAACAGCTGTCCCCAAGGTCACCCAGCCATGCAGTGGCAGTGGTCACATACTTCGGATCCTCTGGGCCTCACGCAGACCCATCAGACCATCCCGGGCTCCGGCGCTGCCTCATGCCCACTCAGCAATGACCTGCGGGTTGGGCCCACTCTGGAGGCAAGGAGAGCAGACCGGATTGAGGAGGTGTTAGCCAGAGACCTCCAGGGTTAAGGGGGTTGGAGCATCTCTATAGCCGGGGTCCTCAGCCCTGCTGCGGTGGACGTTTTAGGTCAGATCGTTCTTTGCCGTAGGGGCTGTCCCGGGTACTGTGGGATATGTAGCGGCATCTCTGGCCTCTACCCACCAGATGCCAGGGGCATCCTCCCAGTCCTGACAACCGAAAATGTCTCAGACACTGCAGAACGTCTTGGGCGGGGCGGGGTGGCAAATCACCCGTGCTTGAGGACGACCGACCGAGAGTAAGCAACAGCTTAGGTGAGCTGACGTCCTCACCAAGCACCTGAACGCCAGGAGGAACGATTTGGGCCCAGCAAGGACAGTATCTGATCTCACTCATCATTCGTCTCATCTGAGAATTTCCAGGCTCGGCGGAGTTGAGGCTTCTCAGGAACTTGGCGGTGGCAGGACAGACTCCTGGGATTCAGGGCACGCTCGACACTGGGGAATGACCAGGCCTCCGCTCCCTCATGCCTAAGGCAGTAGCTCTGGGACCCTGGAGTTGCACGATTCTGGGGGAACAGTGCACATCGTGTGCTCTGCGAGTGGAACCCCTCGGAGTTGTGCAATGGGACATTCCTGCTTGAACCCCAACTGCAGGTTATTGCTCAGCATTGGGTTTAGTTCTGTGGTTGGAGGCGAGGTGTCCCCGGGGAGGCTACAGTAGGGAGAGTCACCGATTTCCCTGAGAGTTGGCAGGAGAGCGTCCTTGCAAACCCGCAGCCTGCTCTCCAGGCTATGTTCTCTGGCCTGCCGATAATGAAAGGAGAACAGCATATTCCTGACAAGCCCCACTTCACCCGGGCCCTCAGATCCTCCCCTGGGCTGCGAGCATGTGTGTTCTTGTGTGGCAGGCCCTTACATACTGTTTTGATTGTTATCGTCCTGCCCTGAAAGGCCTGAGTGTTCAGGCACAGCGGTGATATCACCAGCTTCCCACTCGGGCTGCCACTGGAGGTGTTTGATGAGCCTGCAGGTGGGAAGGGGCTGGATGCTCCCCGCGGGGCTGCCAGGGCCCTACCTGCTCCGTGGAGCTGGTTTAGCACGGAAGGGATCTTCCCCCACCCCCTTCTCTCGGTTTTGGGAGGCTTATTGCCCCAGGCTGGAAAGCCGCGATGACCCATCCTTTCCCTTAAAGTCGGTGGCCCTTCTCAAAGAGGGCGGGGAAGAGCCCCAGGAAGTCAAGCCACAAGCCAGGGTGGCGTAGGAGGGTGATTCAGACCACCACTGCACACCTCTCCTTGAGGAATAGCCTCCTGGGGATGGAGGGGACCTCTCACTCCCCGAGGGACGCCCTGGGGATCTTCACCTGCCAAGTCTCCCAGCAAATAAGTCAGTCCTCCCTACGGGCCAGGTAAGAGGCTGCCTCCACGTGATTTAAAAGCACCTGGGGGTATGGACCCGAGAGCAGCATGTTTCCATATTCATAAAAAGGCTCTACCAGGCTCGCGGCTCTATCAGTAGCCCCCAAACCAAAAATTAAGCAAATGCCCATCAAGGATGGAATGAATAAAGCGACAGTGATGTGTTCACCCCATGCAATAGCGTACGGGCAACAAGAATGGACAATCTACAGCTACGTGCAACAGCAGGAGGCATCTCAGAGGCAAAATCATGAGCGAAAAAGGCTAGACACAAATCATGAATGCTGTGTGCTTCTAATCGCATAAATTCCCCAAACGGGACAAAACTGAGCTACCTCTTCTTATCTGCTAATTGATAGGAGGCGTCGGGGGCCAATAGCAACAGTTTATTGGTGAGTTCTCCTTTAAAGTAATTGATTTTTAGGGGCCCCTGGATGGCTCGGTCGGTTTAGCATCCGATTCTTGGTTTCGGTTCAGGTCATGATCTCAGGGTCCTGGGATCGAGCCCCACAACAGGCTCCCTGCTCAGGGAGGAGTCTGCTTGTGGATTCTCCCTCTCCCTCTGCCCCTTGCCCAGCTCTGTCTCTAATAAATAAATAAATCTTAAAAAAAAACTAATTGATTTTTAAAAACAATGCATTCTAGCAGAGAATGCAGACGGTCTCAAGGTAGGACTTTAGGTCCTGGGTGGGGGTCACACTCTGGGGACAAGAATAACTTCCTATTGTCTTTTAATAAAGATGTTTTATTGCAGCTGAGGTACATGCAGAGAAGAGCACATACTCTAAGAGTTCTACCTGATGGATTTTCAGAAACTTACTGATCATCACAAAACCCACACCCAGCTCAAGAAACAGAACATGCTGAGCGCCCCAGGAGCCTCCAACTCCGGGGTCCCTGCTCTCCAAGAGGAGCCCCTGCCTTCACTTCGAATAGCTCAACTTGGTCGTGCCTGCTTGGGGACATTCTGTGAATAGTTTAGGGGGCCCTACAAGACCCAGGTGGAGGATCCCATGAGGGTTATGGGTGCTGAACACTTTGCAAACTTGGCATGCGGGTGGTGTCCCCCCAGCCATAGGTTTGGAGACCCCTCGGTGTAGGGTCTTTCCTGGGATACCTCCGTTCGTCCCCCTGCCATCCTTCCCTCCAGTCTCTCATTCGCTGATTGTTCCAGTCACTCCATCTGCAGGATCAGCATTTGAGGGGAGGGGATGCAACAAAAACATTTTGTTCTCCAGCACAAAAAATACCATTACAAGCCACTAAAAAATTTTCCAGCATTTTGGTACTTTCTTCTAAAGAGCTTTAAGTAAGTGCCTTTATAAACATTTATTCTTTCTTTCACTTAGCGGGTATAAGTTCATTTTCCATTTGGTAGACAGAGTAACCAAGGTCCCACAAAGGGCAGGTGATAATCTGAAGAACACAGCATGGGTCACCGCAATAAGGCAACCCGTGCTGGGTTCCAAGCCTTCCCCATACGCCATCTCTGTATAAAGGCGGGGAGAAAAGTGGCCAGTGACGGCTTTGGGAAGGAAGGCCACAAACCTTGATGTCACTCTTGGCCACTCTCTCTCGCTCCTCACACACAACCTGACAGGGAGTCCTGGGGGTCTATCCTCCAAGCCTGTACAGATCCAGGCACTTCCTACCCCTCCACAGCTACGCCCAGGTGGGGACCGCCACCTTCTCCTGCCTGGTTTACAGTGGCAGCGTCCTGCCTGGTCTCCCTGCTTCTCCCACTGCCCCTCCCGTTTGTTCTCTCCACACCTGCTCCCTGGCTTGAAACTGCTGTGGCTACCCCTTTCACCCACAGGCAGAGCCCAGGTCCTTCCCCTGGCTGGCCATGACCTACATGTCCCCGCCCTCTGTCCTCTCTCTGACCCCCGCTATTCCTCTTCCCTGTCTGCTTCCACTCCAGCTGTCCAGTCTCTCCCTCTACACTTCTCTCTCTGCATGCTTGGTTGCTCCTGCTTTGGGTGTTTCTACTGGAATATTCCTCTTTGGGTATCTGTGGCTACCTCTGCACCTCTTTCAAGACTAGGCCATCTGACTTTTCCAAGGCTAGGTCATAAAAGACATCGTGGCTTTCGTCTATGTCTCTTGACCACTAGCTCTGGGGAAGGCCAGGTGCCATGGCGTAGGACTCTCAAGCAGCCGCACAGAGGCACCCATGTGACCCAGGGCCTCCAGCCAGCAGCCATGTGGTCCGCCATCTTGGAGGCTGGTCCTCCAGCCTTTCGATGGGGACAGCTCCAGCTGACTCCTTGACTGCAACCTCAAGAGGGACACCGAGCCGGAGCCACTCAGCAAAGCTACTCTCCCATTCCGACCCCACAAAGAACGTGAGATAATGTTTACTGGTTTGAGCCACCAAACTTTGAGCCATTTGGTTATTCCACAGTTTTAAGAGTCACCTTCCCAGTGAAATCTGCCCTTGTCCCCTTATCTAAAATCACAAACCATCCAGCCCTCCCATTCCCCTTTGAGCCCTAGTCGATTTTTTTTCCTCCTCTTCCTTTTTTTTTAAGAGCAATTCCTACTGTCTAAGCTACTGTACAACGTACTCATTTTTCTTTTTTTTTTTTTAAAGATTTTTATTTATTTATTTGAGAGAGAGAGAATGAGAGATAGAGAGCACGAGAGGAAAGAGAGTCAGAGGGAGCAGCAGACTCCCCGCCGAGCAGGGAGCCCGATGCGGGACTCGATCCCGGGACTCCAGGACCACGACCCGAGCCGAAGGCAGTCGCCCAACCAACCGAGCCACCCAGGCGCCCCGTACTCATTTTTCTTGTGTATGGTTTGCTCTCTCCCCCCTGTCTGACCCGGCATCAGAACAAGCTAGGAATCTCTGTCTGTTCACCCATGTGTCCCAAGCATCTACAAGAGTGCCAGGTGCACAAAGCCACGAAACAGGTATGCGCGCAGATGCCGGCCCGGGAGCCCCAGCAAGGCCGACGTCCTGTCTGCCCCCAGCTGCAGGTCATCAATCAGCAGCAAGCATGTCCCAACTCCCTGGGCCGCGGTGTCTTCTGCTCTAAAATAAGGAGGCTGAATCGGGTGACCCATAAGCTCTTTTCCAGATCCTAAGCTCTGTGATTCCTACACAAGGGCGGCTTTGTGGGCTCTCCAGATTCCCGGGACTGCAGAGACAGGCCTCCCCATTTGCCAAAGCTCATTTTCCTGGCCGTGCACATCTGGAAAGCTGAAAAACAAAACCATCGCCTTGTGCACATCTGGACGGCATAAACCAATCACTCCAAGAGGAAACTCTGAAACGGCTGCTCAGCGAAAAACCATGGTGCAGGCCAAAGGAGAGGGGCTGAAAGGCTCCTTTCTTTTCCACCCACAAAACAATCTTCTGGGCACGAAGCTGGAGGCTGCATTCTCTTGCCGCCGAATACCATACGCTCTCAATAGCCTTCGACTCGCAGTCTCTGTCACGTTGCTCTCTCTGCCTGGCTTCTGGCCAAGGCAAAACTTAGAGAACAGGGATTTTATTCCACCCCCCAATTCCCTTGTTAAGACCAAACGATACCTTCACTTATCCTTGGGGCATGTGGACCGAGTTCAAAGCTGAACACCACCTGCTCCTCCTCCTGCAGGGAGAGCAATTGAACAGACCGAACAGGGAGCTTTGAGCTCTGGTGAGAAATCGCGGGCGATTTGCATGCAGTTCTGACTGCAGCTGGGCAGAGAAAGCCGCCTGTCAATATGTGTGTTGTGGGACAACCAGCCCGGGCCCCCCGAACAAAGAGGAATGATATTCCTTTGCAAATGAAACGAGGTTCAGGGGCTCCGAACCTCCTGCTATCTCTCCTCGCTAGCAAAGATAAGCAGTGCAGGGAGTGGGGGAGGGGCAGGGAAATGTGCGCTTCTACCCACTTCCAAGTTCACTGCTAGTGATGTCAACGGCTTGATGGCCAAGACAACTTGGAGCACGGGAAGGCTCGAGCTGCAACTCAAAGCGTGTGCAATGAGTCAATCTCATGCACACTACTGGGGACACTTGCAAGGAGCAGATGAGGGTAGGTGAAGACCTGGGGGTTAGGGGGTCTGGTCATCCCTCACTGTCATTCCTTAGAGGTCTCTTGTGGGTGCAGGTGAAGAGCAGGAGCAAGACCCAGAGAGTTAAGGTCCTGAGCCCCAGCCCTGGGACCCTCACCCTTGAACCACGGCACCTCCCCAAGACTCAGAACACTACATCCATGAGACCACCACCTTCCGCTCGAAAGTCTGACAGCACTGAGAGCTCACGGCCCACAGCTCACAGCCTGCTGCCTCTGAGTGCACACTGATGTGAAGAAATCCAGGCGGGGCGCTGGAAAGAAATCTAACAAAAAAAAAAAAAAAAAGAAATCTTTTCCTTCCCCGTCCTGGCTAGCTGGGGATGCTGAGCTTTGCTGCTGGGAAACCACTATATCTTCTTGGCTTCTCAGCAGGGATGAGGGCAAGTACAAGATGCATGTGTCCGTAAAACCAGTGCCAACGAGGCGAGCCGCAGATCGTCATCAGCTGGGGGTTTCTGCGCATGCTACCACTGACACCAAGAAGGTGGGCGAAGCCGCCCTCATCAGCGCCGCTGCTTCCAGAAACAGCTGGTGCTGCTCACAGAGGTGCCTGGCTAACAGCAACGCGGCAAGAGCACCAGACGGCTTATTTAATAAGCTCCTGCTTTGCACCAGATCCAGAGATAAGTGCTGTCGATGAGTCATCTCATTTTACTCTGGCAATGGCCCTACACAAGAAATGCTAGTAACCCATTTCAGAGATGTAGAAACTGAAGCTCAGAGAGAGGGTGAAGTGTCTCTCCCAAGTTCATGAGCCCCCAAGTAGCTGAAATCCCAGCTCACATCTGCTGATTCTAGAGCTCCTGGGCTTCACTTCCACGTGCTGACCCCCACACTCCTGCAGAAACCTCGCAGAGCAAGGGTGGATCTTCCTGTAATCTCAGTTTATGAGGGGTAACCTGTGATTATGGGCAGTATTTCACACCATGAAGCCGTCTGGTACCAATTTTCCGCTGCAGGGGTTAGGGACAGGGGCCTAGCACAAACATTGTAAAAGATTCTGTTGGTTTAAAATATTCATGTTCTTTAATTATCTGTAAAATCAAAAGAGGTTCCCAGTATCTTCAAACGAATGGCTGGGTTCTGACACATACCCAGCATCCTTTTCTCGGTCAGTAATTATAAAGAATTCCTTGGCTACTATATGTAGATCTCAGTGGGCTCCAGTGGATGCCCCCGGGGCCATTCCCAAGGTGCCAGGAATCCCTAGCCTTCCTGGTGGGAGGAAGCCAATGAAATCCTCTCATCTCTGACCCCTGCCCTCTGTCTGAGGGGTAACGAAGCAATGCGAGTCCAGAGTGAGGGGAGGGCATAACCATAGGCTCTGACAGGGCACAAAAGAAGGAGAAAGAGCCGACAGTGTCCATCACACGATCATACCAAGAGCTGCTTGGTCCCCACCTGAGGGACCACTCAGGGACACGGGGGGTTTAGAGCCCATCCAGTCAGAGCTGAGACTTAAGGATCATCCCATGTGAATGGGAGATTATGGAGAAGACTGCCTTCCCTGCTGTGTCCTATCCAAAACAGCCAGTCCTCTGGCCTCTTCAAGAGCCCCCGTGTCATCCAAGACAGAGAAGCAAGGAAACTGCTTTCCAGTAAAGGAGATTAAGGAAACGTGACAACCAAATGCAATGCCAAAACCAACAAATAAAACATCAGCAGACACATCTATAAAGGACATTCGGGAGTGATTACAAAAATTGGATAGGGTCAGTGTACTAGATAATTTCATTAGATCTATGTTGAATTTCTTGGGTGAGATAATCACTTTATGGTTATGGGAGAGAATGTCTTTACCCTTTCTTTTTTCCCTCAAAGTTAAGTAGGTTGCTTTGCTCTGAGACTTCTCAAATAACTTAATATACAAATTTAATCATTCATCAAATGTTTAGAGAGTCCTTACTATGTGCCAGGTACTCTGTATTTTTTTTTTTTTTACTTTTTATTCTGAAATAATTTGATACTTACAGAAAAGTTGCAGAAATAGTACAGATTTCCTGTGTCCCCACCACCCAGATTCCCTAATGTTAATTACAACAGACATAACCAGGGGTACAATGATCAAAACCAGGAGAATAACACTTTACATCAGTGTGAAAAAGGAAGAATCCCCGCCCCTCCCCCTCCCTTCCCACTACTCCCTGTGAGTGATCAGTCTTCTTAGTTTCTGGTTTATCTTTGTACAAATGAGCAGATACATCTCTATTTTATTATCTCCCTCACCCCGCTTTTTTTACACAAATGTTAGCATACTACAGATGCTCTTTTTCACTTGGCTTTTTTTCACTTAACGGTATGTCCTGGTAATCATCCCAACTCAGTTCACAGAGCTCTTCTCCATTCTTTGTTACAGTTGCATACGACTCCACTGGTGGTCATACCAGTTTATTCAACCCCATTTAGATTACTTCCAATCCCTTGCAATCACAAACAATGTTGCAATGAACACATAACCTTGTGCATATCTTCATTTTCATAGTCTTAGAAGTATATCTGCAGAGTAGATTGCTAAGTGTTTCCCGGATCAAAAGGGAGAGGCAAATGTAGTTTTGCTAGATGTTGACAAGTTTCTCTCCAGAAGGGCTGAATCCATTTGCATTCCCACTAGCAACATATGAGGGTGCTGGTTTCTCCACGGCCTCACCATAGAATATGGTGTCATATTTTAAAATTGTGCCCATCTGATACGTAAGAAATGGTATCTTGGTGCGATTTTTTTTCTTGTTGCTACTTTAGTTAGCATTTTTCTAATTAGAAGTGAGTTTCAGCATTTTTCCTACATGCTGGAAGGCCATTTTTATACTTCTTTTGTGAATACTGGTCATGTCTTTTCTTCTTTTTTTTTTTTATCAGAATGTCCTTATTCTTAAAAGATGCAGCTGAAGTATATAGAGGTGAGGGGCCCTGAAATGTCAAATGGTTCAGTGGGGAAGCAAAGTACGTGTGTGTGTTTGTGCATGTATATTTATCTATCTATGGAGAGAACAATAGTCTTATTATACACACACATATACACACACACAGCCCCTCCCTCTCCACATACACACAAAATGAGTCAGTCGTCAACACACCACTATGCTCCCTCCCATAGCTGCAGCAAACACGCTCGATCGCCCAGCCTCCCCTTCTACCTTCACGGCTTCCACATGACAAGTCACTCTGGGAAGGACTTCAGTGTGGACAGGCTGGGCACGTTCCTAGGAAGCCCGGCAAACTCCCCAAGCCGGATGCCCCCTGACTCCTGGAATCCCATACAGCCAAGGTCTTCAAGGTGGGCCTCCCAGGCCTGGTCACTCCCCGTTAACCTTCACAATGTGTGCCATGATTACTTCTTTAAATCAACCTACCTTTTGTCCTTCAAATGCCCTTTTAAATAAAATCGTAATACCTTCGTAAGGGGAAAAAAAAACACCTGCCTTATTTGTCCGACACAGAAAAGTAAGTGCAGAAGTAAACATGTTGAAAGCAAATCAGAAATAGTGAGTTGGTGTGGATGTGATGTAAATCTAGACACCCAGATTTGGTGTCTGGGTGGATGGTCCAGTGAGGGCCCCTGGCCCCTTGCCACTTGCTGAAGTCAAAATTCCAGATGGAAATTCCTGATATCTTTTTTTTTTTTGAGGGGGGAGGGGTTCCCAGTGCAAATAAAGTCTAAGGGGGGCTTGAGACAGACCTCCTTAGAAAGGTCTGTTTTCAGGGCTGGCCCTTTGCTGGCTTCTGGGAACCTGATGAGGGTGTCTCTCTGTGCCCAAACTGTTTGTGCAAATCATATTGTTCACATTGCACACCTGCTTCACTTCTGGGAGTCTGGAATTTTAGTATGCAGTAGTCAGAGGGTGCCTATGTGACCAGTCCCCAGTAAAATCTTTGGGCACGGAGTCTCTAATGAGTGCCCTGGGTAGACAAGAATTTGCATGTGTTGTCACAAATTCATCCCTGGAGGAATTAAGCACACCCTGGGAGCTGGCAAAGGAAAGGACTTTTGGAAGCTTGTGCCTGGCTTCCTCCAGACTTTGCCCCACGTATGTCTTGCCTTTGCTGATTTGGCTTCGTATCTTTTCCCTATAATATATCTTATCTGTGAGTATGACTGAATGCTGAGTCCTGTGGGTCCTTACACTGAATCACCCAATTGGTATGTGGGCTTGGGGACCTCCAAGGGAAGAAGTAACAGCGGCGACTGTGGCTGGTGTCAGGTGCCTGGACCAAAGGGAGGCTGCACACAGCACCCATCACATCCTAGGGTTGCGAGTGGGAGGCAGCCAGGGTTCCCGACCTTGGTAGACTGGAAAGGGGGACTAAGGGCTGAGAGGGCTGGTGGACTGGAAGAGGCTCAGTACATGAAACCCAAGGCCAGAGGTCACCATGGGACCACAGGGACCAGTGATGGAGGCACATTCGAGACAATGCCCAATACCAGGTGGGCCTGTCACATCACAGAGAAGATAAAAGGAGGAAGGACAGCATCCCACCAGATGCTCCCTTTGGTCAGGAGAGATCTAATGCTGAGAATTCAGAGCTCCTTTAAGGGAGGAGGAAAAGAGGGAGGGGGAGTCTCAAACTGCCCGTGTTTATAACCCGAGCTGAGCATATTTAAGACTAGAGGTGACAGGATGATCTTTAAATGGCATGTGTTTACCATAGGCAAATGAAGGCTAAATTCATGGACAAGAGAGGTTCTCAAACTTGAGGGTCCATAAGAATCACCTAGAAGGTTTGTTAAAGCACAGACTGCTGGGCCCACCCTGAGCATCGGGTACATATGAGCGGGTCCTGAGAATACACACTTTGAACGGGTGACCCTGAGCTGCCAGGAGCCACGCTTTGAGAACCACTGACACAGAGACACAGATTCACACATCACAATCAGAATGAATGGGCCTCTGCACTGTAGGAGGGAGAACGGTCGGTCTGCCCCAAACTGCATGAGTGTCCCTGGGCAATGAGAATTTCATGAATCCACCCCTCCAATGGGCAGCAGCTGTGTGGGGAAGCCAGGCTCAGGAGAGGCTCAGGGGGGAGGTGGGCTCGTCAATTGCCCCAGTGAGGCTGTCTTGGCAGAGTTCTGGGGAAACAGAAATGTTCTAGAGCCTTCCAAGAAGATGCACATGCCCACCCTGTCTCAGGCACCTGCACCATGCAGGCAGTAGCGGGATATCCCAGCCCAAGCCTGAGTCTAGATGGGAGTCCTTCACACCTGTGGGACGTTGGCCCTGCTCCCAGCAGATGGGCATGAGTTCTGGGCTCCGGGAAAGGCTGCAGACATCCAGAAAAGGGACAGTCCCTCCTGTTTTCCTCAGACCAAGGGTTTTCAACTGGAGCTGACTCAGCCTCCCAGGGGACACTGGCCATGTCTGGAGACTTTTTTGGTTGTTACAGCTGCGGTCGGGTTCCTGACATCTAGTATGAAGAAGCCAGGGATGCTGCTAACCATCCCACAGCACACAAGCTGGCCCCCTCCCCCCCGTGACACAGAAGTCTCTGCTTCGAGGCATGAGAAGTGTGGAAGGGGATGAGAAAGCCCACTCTATACCTGTGCTCGGCAGGCTCTGAAGACGGGAGGCACAGCATCGGTGGGGGCTTGTGAGAATGGGAAGACAGGAGCTAGAAGGTCTCCATTCAATTACTGAAGAGTCCTTAGCCATGCTCCTTGGAGGGTGGCTAGGATGCAGTTAGCTCAGGAGCCCGCACCGTGGTGCATAAGGAGGGAGGCCGCAGAGGAGGTCCACAGAGGGCCTTTCCCCACCGCCAACACCAACGCAGAGACAATGTCACCACCTACAAAGCCCAGCCAGGTCCACTGCCCTCCTCTCTTAGCCTGAATTCCAGGCTCATTCCAACTCCTTTTCCCTCCACGCACCTTGGAGCAGGGACAACCATATCCATCAGCTCACATCCCGTTCACAGACGGAGTGAGCCCACATAGAAATGGCATTCTTGCAATACAATATTTATACCTTTTTTGAGCTCCCAGCAGGTTTCCCTATAAAGCTCTGCTGTAAATGGCAGGCTGGGTGCCCGCTCAGCTCACAAAAGCCCATTTTACTCAGCCGTTAATGGCTTCTAAGTATCTAAGTCCCTTACGGCTTACGTCAAGCTTGTGGGGGAGGTCAGGAACTGAATCACCGTTTAGAACGTGTTTGTTTTCCCTCTGAACAGTGGGAAGGCAACAAGAAAGCATTAAAGAAATGAGTATGAGAGAGAACGTGGAACCTGGAGGAATTCGAAACTCCAAGGAGAACATTCCTCAGCCGCTGGGGTCACGAGCATGAAGCAATTCAGGGATTCATCAATCCTCAGTCACCGCTGACTTCCTATTCTCTCTCTCGGCCAAGTCGGCTTGCAAACTCCAAAGGGCAAAACCCCCGAGAGAATCCATGCTGCAGGGAAGGGCAGGAGCTGATGGAACCGGAGAGGGACAAGCAGGCCAGACGCTGGGGCTCTGGAGGGTTTCCTGAGGGAGGCCGGCCAGGCGCGGAGATGAAGCCCTGTGTTCATCAGGACTCGAGAGGCATGAGCAAGGCGGCAGTGTGGCCTGATGTGAGGTGGGCTCGGAGGGCCCGGTAAGGATTTCGTTTTTCAATTGTGGTAAAATTCACATGGCATACAATTTACCATCCCCACCATTTCTAAGTGTACAGTTCGGTGGTTATTTAGCACATTCATAATATCGTGCAACCACCTCCACTACCAAGTTCCAGAACATTCTCATCACCCCGAAAGGAGACCCCACACTCATTGGCCGTCATTTCCCATCCCCCTCTCTCCCCAGCCCTGGCAAGCACTAATCTGCTCTGTCTCAGGAGCATAGAAATGGGATCATACACTATGTGACCTTCTGCATCTGGCTTCCTTTACTTAGCACGTTTTCAAGGTTCATCCATATTGTATTGTGTATCAGTACTTTGCTCTTTTTTTGGTAGTTTTATTTCTTTGAGAGAGAGAAAGAGAGAGAGAGAGACAGCGAGCACATGAGTGCCGGGGGGGGGGGAGGGGCAGAAGGAGAGGGAGAGAGTATCCCAAGCAGACTCCCCGATGCGGGGTACAAGTGAGAAAGAGCCATATTCCCTGTTGATATTTTTCCCTTGAAATCACAGGTGAGCCAAGAGCAGAGCCCATTGCAGGCAAGATGGGCGCGTGAAGCTGATTTTGAACTTTTTCCCCGCTGGACTACGAGAAACTCACTGGCCTCCAAGAGCTTTTCATGGGCTCTTTTGGCCAAGAGTGGAGCCCCCGTTATGTCTGAGGGAACCTCACTTCCAGCCTCTTGCCTGCACTGGGGCTATATGGCTCGGTGCTTTGCCTCCAAATGGGAGGTGATTTCCACCCTAAAGGAAGCTATTTATTCAAACGGAGCCTCAGCTGTCTTGTTATTGGTCCCATTATTTATATAACTGCCTGACTTATGAGTCAATCTCAAGCACAGGGTAAAAGTTAAACCTGAATAACCTAAGACCTATAGCATTACCTCGAGGCACAAACAAAATGTTAGCAAAAGGGCTAGCATCTATGAAAGGGACTCTTGCCCACGCTCTTTACAAGGAGCCATTTCCATTCCCGCTCGGTCCTGGGAGCAGTGCAGGAAAGGGCAGGCACCAGATCCTCAGACGGAAAGCGGGCCACGTGGCCAGGTCACCGGTGGATTCTCAAGAAGGCTTTACTTCTTGCACAATCTTCTGGGTGCCCTCTACATTCAAATTCACCACAAGCGACTAGGGGCAAAGGCCCCACTGTCACCTTCCCGTGTAGCCAGTTTTCCATAGGTCCTGGTTGGCGGGAAGGAAGGATGCGCCAATGAACACAAAAGACACACCCCCATGGAAGAAAGAAGAAAGACAGCCAGTGCCATGATTGCTTTGGGTTTGCTGCTGCATTTCTTCAAGGCCGATCTGGATAGTGGTGAGGACAGCAGGGGATTTTGCAACCTAGCACTTGGCCTATAAAAGCTTCTCCTCAGAGGCAAAGGGTTGATCTGGGGGAGAATCCCATTTAGGTAAACACAGAGCCAGGAAGCCAAAGTGCAGCTGGTAGATTTGCCACTAGAGGATGTTCTCAGAGTATCTGCAACTCCATCACCTGTGTTTTCCTAGAGGAGCCTGGGCCCCAAGATTCCTCTTGGAAATCCTGGCAGCTTGGGGCTTAGCCTGGGAAGAGGAATAGAGCCATCCAAGAGCTTAGAAGATTTCACAATCAAACTTTCGAGGGTAAACATTTGCAGTGACTCCCAAGAGAGATTTTCTGCTCTAGCTCTGACCCCCAAGGGTCATTTCCCGGGGCCCTGCTAACAGCTCGAGATTATCTGCAGGCTGTGTCCAAAAGTGGATTTGTCAGGCTCCCTGGACAGCTCATGAGTCAGAGACTGGGTTCCTTTACCTACTCCCTCGCCTGGGAAGCATCTGGACTCACCACACCAGGGGTCAGCGGAACATTTACGGCACCACATCCTGGCAAAGTCAATGGTGCAAGTGTCCGGCTTGTGGTCTGGAGGCTCTGCCCAGGCTCGTGGGACAGGCAGACAATTTACGAGCGAAGTAACACATCATAAAAGTAAGCAGCAAACACTAAGGAGCCAACAAGCCAGGACAGAAGACCTTTCTTTCTGACCAGGGAACCTAACAGAGCCACCACCCCAGGTTGGGGGTAGGCCTGCAGGGTCAGTCTTGGCAACAAGGGTCAAGGACAACTCAGAGGACTTTCCTCCAGACCCTACAACGTTACTGTAAACCTGGCATTTTGCTGCCTGGGTCCCCAGCAGCTGGAACTTGCCAGCATGTCTGTGGTACACAGACTTGTCCCAGGCCACCTGGGGGTGTGTGTGATGACTCATTAAGCTCATGAACCACCTTTATGGCCTTTGATTCCAACTAAACTGATGCAGGATGGACCAAGCAAAGGATGGAAGCCATGCCAAGCAGGAAAAGGCTTCTATTAAACCCTGCTGCACAGACATTCACTCATTTAGCCGACAAACACTTACCGAGCACTTCCTAGGTGCCCCATTCCATGTTCTCATGAGGGCAGGGAACACAGAGTAAAAAGCCAGCAAGCAAACACTTCGACACAGGGGAGCTGTGGTCAGGGCTGGGGAGGGACAAGGCTGCGGGAGCCGATGGGAATTTCAGGGAGGACCTCACTGAGATAGGGTGGCCAGAGTCGGACTCGGTGAAGGGGTGAACTTGAAACCGAGAGTTACAGAATGAACGGGAGGGAGGAGCGGTTGAGAGAGTGAGCATTAGGGAAAATGAGTGCTCCCCACAGAGGGCAAAGCAAGAACAAAGGCTTGTAGGTGAGCAAGATCTTCATGTTCAAGAAATCCGAAGATGTTCTGAGTATCTGGAATCTACTGAGGAATGGGGGGTGGGGGTGGGAGTGAACTTGAACTTTATTCCAAATGCAATGAGCCCCAAGAGGATTAATGTCAGGCACAACGGCATTGAACTAGGCCTCTCCGATGTTTTGGCTGGCTTCCCTTGTAACACCTACAGATGCAAATTGGTCAGTGAGGGCCAAAGAATGATTTAGGAGCACCGGCAACTTTCTGATGTAGAAACAGCCAGATTTTTGTTTTTTGCATCAAACCTTTTTTTTTTTTTTTTTTTTTTAGATTTTATTTATTTATTTGAGAGAGAGAGGGAGAGACCATGAACAGGGGGAGGGACAAAGGAAGGGGGAGAAGCAGACTCCCTGCTGAGCAGGGAGCTTGACATGGGACTCGATCCCAGGACCCTTACATCATGACCTGAGCCGAAGGTAGATGCTTAACTGACTGAGCCACCCAGACGCCCCTTCTGCATCAAATCTACCCTTGCTCCCCACCTGCATGGTCGATTCTTGTCCCCAGGGCCATTACCAGTTTACAAGATATACTTGGGAGTTTCCAGTCCAATAATGTGAGATTCAACGTCCCTTCTTCGAAGTTCTGCAAAGAGGGCATCTGCCTTTATTCTAAGCTTGAACGAGCCCCTGCGACCCAGCCCCATCGCCGGCACACTCAGGGTCTGACACAGCGATTTTGGATCGGTGCCTCACCTTACTTGCTCTTTGTCACCTGCCCCTCCTCTGAGAGCCCCAGCCCTGTTAGACATAGTCCAATGTCTAGAATCCTGCTATGTGGCAACAACACTTCACAAGGCTGACTCTGGTCTGCCCACATTTTCAAATAGCGCTTGATCCTGGATCCCACCATCATCACGCTCCACCCGGCTCCAGAACGCCAGGGGAAGTGTTACTCTTGGCTGGTTCTTGCTGATAAAGACACCTGTAGCCTCTCCTGCCTGCCCTTCCCGTCCACACCTTGGAGGACCCTTTCCTCCAAACAATGCCTTGCATTGGCCTGGCACGTGCAGCTCCCTCTCTGCACAGTAGAGAAGACAATTTACGAGCGAAGTAACACATCATAAAAGTAAGCAGCACACACTAAGAGGAATAGAGCCATCGGAGGGGGGGCTGTCCTGTCCACGGAGGGCTCCTGTCCACGGAGGAAGGAGGTTGACTCCCAGGGCCAGGCCTCTGGTACACCAGTGGCCACTGTGAATGTCCATGGTGGCCCAAGATATAACTACCCAGGGTGCGCACCTGAGATACTAGCCTTCAAGTTTCTAAGGGGATTTTGAATGCAGACTGACGGCCAGCAGATTTCTCTACTGAATGGGCTCGAGTTGCAGTAAAGGGGTTTAAATGAGAGTGTCCTTGAAGCAGGGGCATAACGGGACTCCCACAGGTAAGCGGGTCCATCCCTCTGCTGCTTGCCATTAAAGGAGTGCTGAGCTGCCTGGCCAAGCATCCATCCCACTGCCTTATGGCCAGGCAAGTAAGCCTGGCTAAAGGAATAAACAAATCCTCTAGAAGCTTCTAGAATAGCTACTTTCCAAATTCATGAGGCTGGGGAATCCTTTTCTTCAGATGAGTTCTTGGGTAGGAGCACAATATTTAAAACAGATGAGAGCAAAGCCCGGCTCCCACTTCCGCCACGGAGACTTTGGATCTCTGTGGGACCCGGTGTACAAACCCTGGCTGAAAATGCAGAGATGCTAAGCAGCGAGCCCGCCCCCGTGAGGGTGAGGCATGGGAAGGAGACGGTCCGCAACGCTAACAAAGACGGGGATGACAAAACAGTAACAGAAGCCACCTTCTACTGAGTGAGTGTTGCTCAGACCGAGCTAAATGCTCTGCGTGTTCTGCTGTTGAGCCTCCAGATCTTTCCAGTGTGTTCCTCCAACTGGACACACGCAGAAATTGCGGCTCTGAGAGGCTCAGTGACATCCCCAAGGCCACACACCCCCTGGAGAGCCACGGGCTGCCCCTGGGGGTGACCTGCTAAAAACCAGCGGCATCAGAGGGCCCCGTGGTGTACGAGGATTGCATGACTCTGCTGAACAACGGCCCAAGCTGGCCCCACATGGGGAAGAGCCCAGAGGCTTCAGAGGCCACTTGAGCTGGTTGTCAAAGGCTCTGTGCTGATTAACTGTGAACTTCAGAGAAGACAAGTGTGCATTGAGGCTGCAGATCTCTCCCAGGCCTGTTGGGGCCTGTTTCCGCCCTCTGAATGAGGAAGCAGTGCTTTGCAGGCGCCCGCAGAACAAGAAAAGGCCCTAAGATGCCTGAATGAAGGGCCCAGGGGAAGTACAAAGTAACGCCATTGTTGGCGACGGAAGCCGTGCCAGGCAAGGAAAGGGCGGCCCGGCAGCTGAGCAGCAAAGGGAACAGGTTAATATTTTTTGGGGCAAACAACGCAACTTTTCTAACTGGAAACCCCACAGCCATGACCTCATGCTGGACAAGCACCTCAACCCAGGCCAGGCGTGAATATATCCACAGCTGGGCTGCCCTCCACCTGAGAGGAATACCCCTCTCTAAAGGCTGCTTTCCAGACTTTGTGTGTGTGTGTGTGTGTGTGTGTGTGTGTGTGAGAGAGAGAGAGAGAGAGAGAGAGAAAGAGAGAGAGAGATACACTAGCTGCCCCCTGGATGTCCCCTAGCAGCTCCCCGAGTGTTACAGGGCGTCAGCTAGCAATGGGAAGAGATCGTTAGGGCAGGAGCAGCTCACGGATAGACTTCACAGTGGCCTCTAACAGCCAGATTATTTCCCACAGGGCAAGGGATGGTTTCAGGCATGCCAGAGGGGGCAGGGAGGCCTACAAAAGCAGAGCCCTGGGGAGTAGCAGTGCCATGGAAACCTCCAGAGCAGAAAAACCAGACCAGACATTCCAAACATGTAAGGGAGCGTGCCCTTGGTGGGAAGGGGCAAGTATGGAAAGGGTCACCCCATTTTATGTGAGATCTCGTCTCCACACATCTCAAGACCTCCTGAAGCTTCGTCTCAAAGGAGCGATCCTATAAATGGAAATTCTAAGCTGAAGGAAAGCCTAGGGATGGGGGAGCACCTGGGAGCTTTTTCAAAACGTGGATGCCAACTCCCTGGGGATGAAGCCTATTGACCAAGTTCCCCAAGTGATGCAGAAGTGCAGTCCTCACTGAGGCCCCCGTGGGTGGGGGAAGAGACAGAGTCGAGCCTTCAGCTCAAGTCCTGGCTCACCCACCCCCAGCAGTGACCTTGGGCAAGTCACTACCTTCCCTGTATCTGCTTCTCTCTGTGTAAAACGTACCGCACAGTGTCCTAGGCATTCTCTGTATATCTGTAAACATCTCTACCTGACCTTGGATCTAGCCTTTCTGAGATTTACTTTTTTTTTTTTTAAGTGGTTAACTCGTCCAACCTTTTGGAAACAGGTGACCGGGCATCCCACCAACAGACTTAGATATAAGGGTTAACACCAAAATTACGTATTAGCCAGAAATGCAAGAGCTGATTTTTTTTTTTTTTTCTTTTTCCTTGGAACACTTACCTTCTGGGGGCTGGATCAAACACTGTTTTCAGCTGAAACAGTGCCTGAAATAATGTCAGCCGTTGAGGATTAATGTCGCTAACGTCACAAGAGTAAACTGGTGGCATTTTTGAGAATTACTCCCCAGTGAAAACTAAATATAAATAAAACCAGTGATGTCACTTGACTCACCCTTGACTCATGCTCACGTGCGGATGTCTTTTGTTTGTGGACGTTTTCTCTGCAGCATTCACAGGGCCCTGAGTACCTACAGGTTTCTGAACCAGACACTTCCCTCCCAGCTAGGACACTGTCACAATGGGGTCAGTTGGGCTTGGAAGGGAGTGTGATTCCTGGCCTCGAGGAATCAGGGGACAGGGGAACAGACCTCTCGCACGGAACCCAGGAGCCGACTGCACTCTTTCCCCCTGCCTGCCTCGACTGCACGTCTATCCATCCGCGCTGAGTGCATTTCCGTAAAACTGTTCAAATCCTCGGGCCACGAGATAGGGTGGGGAGAGAGAGGAGAGCAGGGATGGACACACGTACTCAGTGTCCACAAGCTGCTATGCACATGGCCCGAGGGCGTGTGCAAGGAGAAGGGGAGCAGAGAGAATGGCAGCACCTTTCCCATCAGTGATTTGCTGCCTCACCCGCTCTCGGGGCCTGAACTGGGCTCTGGCCTCTGCAGGGTCCGCTCCCTCAGGCAAGAGCTGTCTGCCAGGAAGGGCTGGTGGTAACGTGATTTGGGTCCACCCAGCACTAAAAGAATATTAAATTCCGTCAGCATCCATGGGCTTTATCAGATGCCAAATATCTTCATATAAACCAAACATCTGGATCAATTTTAAATTAGGGAGAGTACCCAGATGCAAAGGGAACAAAACAAGGAACGACCAGAATCCAAAGCAAACCGCCCCCGACCCCCTGCCCCAATCTAGGTCAAAAGGCAAGCCTCCCAATTCAGCAGGTACCTCGACTGCCCCTCTCCTGGGCCCAACCTGCTCTCCGGCTGCCCTCAGCCCCAAGAGAGTGTGTGAGCACTTGGCTCCCCACAGGCCCTGCTTTTCTCCAAATCTGCACAGGCCGCCGACTGACCGTCCAGCGTGCTTGCGGCCCAGGGGACTTCCTTCCCTCCCTCCCTCCCTCCCTCCCATCTTTAATCCAAACACAAGGGCTCCAAGACCCACAGAGTCTGCCCCTGCAAAGCACTCTTAACCAGACGCGGCCCAGATGCCGGGAGGGTCCTGGCCTGGAGAGAACTCGTAAACATTATTAAAATATTTTATTTTAAAAATGAGATCAGTACACTGTCCGCTCCTTGGGTGGTCCTAGAGTAGCAAGCATCTTGCTTTCCAGAAGTGTGGTAGATGCTGCATTATCTTAGGAAAACTGCTGCCTCCTCGGGAGCCCAGCGCTCAGTCGGAGACCCCGAGCCAAGGGAATACCAGTCTTCCCTGCCCCGGGCCCATCTCTGCCGCCCACGGCTGCCACAGCCGTCTTCCCCGAGCAGACTATTCTTCTTCTCAAAAACACTCCATAGCGCCCCACTGTCTACATCGGGGGTCGGCAAACTCTGGCCACGGACCAAACCTAGCCTGTCCTGTTTTTGTAAATAGAGTTTAACTGGCACCCAGCCACACCCATCCATTTCTACTATTTATGGCTGCTTTGGGGTTAAAAGGGCAGAACTGCATAATTGCCACAAAGCCTAAAATGTTTATTCTCTGGCTCTTTTAGAGAAAAAGATGGTCAGCTTGCTGTGCCCTCCTTCCTGTTCTGACTCTTGAGAGGACAGTCTCAGTCTGTGCCATGCTCAGGGAGTTTGGAGGGAAGGAGAGGAAGAAGAGAGAGAGAGAGAGAGAGAGAGAGAGAGAGAGAGAGAGAGAGAGAGAGAGGATGTGGTGTTGGGGTCCCCGGCCTGCAGCCACTTGCTTGCAGAGATGTGCCAGCCCCCAAGACCAAGACCCGTGTCTCTAGGTGCTGTGTGGCCGACCTCACAAAATCCACTGCGAGGTCACCCCTCCCTGGGCTGCAGAACATGCACATTTAGGCTGGAGATAGTACTTCATTCGGAGATTGCATCGTTTCCTTGCTTATTTAAACCGCAGTCGGAAAAGTTGGAATTGGTTCCTTCGGAACACTTCCCTGAGCTCTGGTACCCCTTGCAGCTTCCTGCTCCGGTTCCTGTTTCATGGGCTGCAAAGGAACTGTCTCCTCGATGTCTCCCAGATACCACAGTCCCTGTGACCTCAGCTGCTCATCACTCTGCCCCCCTGGGGCACTTGCAGGGCACTCCCTTCTGTGGCCCTCACCACTGGGGAGCCCCTGGTTTGGTAGCTGACTTGCCTTTGAGGTTCCTCAAGAAAGAGACAGTTCTGTGGGGTTATAGACCCTGAACCAGCTGCAACTCAGATCCCCCCATTCTGGGAGCATTCCCCAGACCCACCCCTGGTCTTTCCTTTGTTCTCTCCTCCCCTTTCCTGGGTCTGGTACTGAATTCTTTGGTTCTCTTTGGAAATCGTGGGAATGGTCTACACCGAGGTCAGAGGTCCGGAATGCCAAGAAGGGCAGAAATGGGAAATCTACTGCTGGTTACTATACCCACTCCCCCACCCCCCGCCCCCACACAGGCCTCCTCTGAGCACCAATCTAAGTAGAGTCCGCCTCCACCACTTACCCCATGAGCTCTGCCTCGTTCCCGGCTTGATTTTTGTCCTTGGCGTGTTTATCCACCATCTGGCACATTCATGCTCGTTTGTCACTGGTCCCTTCCCACTAAAAAGAAGGCAAGCTCCTTGAGAGCCGGACACTTCCTGGGTCACGTGTGGCTGGGTCCTGGGCCTGGAACGGTGCCTTGTACCCAGCGGATGCTCGGCAAGTCGTAATTGCTCAAGACATCTTTATTCCAGGAGAACGTCGCACAAAGGAGGGCATGGTGGGATGCATGCTGGTCCCCAGAAAGGGACACCCATATCCCAGAACCTCGTGAACGTGACCTTATTTGGAAAAAGGGTCTTTGTGGATGTATTTAAGTTAAGGGTCTGGAGATGGTATCGACCGGGATGATCTGGGAGGGCCCTACATCCAATGACAAGTGTCTGTAGAGGAGAGACAAAGAGGGGGGCCACGTGAGGACGGGGAAGAGACTGGACTAACGCCGCCAAAAACCAAGAGTTGCCTGGAGCCACCGGAGTCTGGAAGAGGCAAGGGAAGATTCTCCTCTGGAGCCTGCCCACACCCTGACTGCAGACTTCCGGCCTCCAGCACGGGGAGGGAACCCATTTCTGTTGCACTAAGGCCCCCGGTCTGTGGTAATTTGTTACAGTAGCCCGCAGAGACTAGTCCAGGGCGGTGGGGGATGGGAGGGGGCATCTCTAACACCTGGACGCCAGGTGTGGCGAAACAGACCTTGGTGCAGGGCAAAGAGTCTGCGAGGAGAGACAGATAATAATTAAGGAGAGAGGAAAGTATATATAATTACAGCCTGTGAAGGGCTCAGAAGGAAACAGGTTGGCTGGTGGGATCAAGAGTGAATGGGGGTGGGGGCGAGGGTAGGGGCGGGGGTGGAGGGGAAGGCGGGGCCTTTCAGAGATGCTGGCATTTCCGTGGGGGTCTCAGGGATGGGAAGGAGCAGCTAGAGCTCAGGCCTGTACCTGGGTCCCCACCTGGACCCCCCCCTTAGCCTCTGCCTTTCATTGCTCCTTCTTTCAAACCAACCCCATTCTCCATCGCCCTGACAGATGATCTTTCTAAAGCACGAAGAATAATGGCCACTATTTCAAAGGTGTCCTACCAGGAGAGCTGCAGGATGGGAGGTGGCTGATATTCATTCCCACTCTACAGATCAAAGACCCAAGGCCGGGAGCTTGAAGGACACTTGCATGGTTACACCAAGATCAGCCTCCAGTCTGTTTCTCTTCCCGAAGGGCTTCACAGACATTCCTCACCAGATGCTTGTCTCGCTCAAGAGCCTTCAGGGGTTGCCCACTGCCTGGCATAAAAAAAACCCATACTCTTTAGTGCAACCTCATTGCCCCTAACTCTGTGATTTCCGTGGAAAATTTCTTCTAATCTACTGCCATTCCCCATGAAGAATTTTCCAGTTTACCCATACAGACCTACTTGCCTCTTTTTAGCACCTCTATAAACTTGCTTTTATTTTGTTTTTAAAGATTTTATGTATTTATTGGAGAGAGAGAGAGAGAGAGAGACAGAGATAACGAGAGAGAGAGAGCAGGAGCAGGGAGGCGAGGAAGAATGAGGCTCCCCGCTGAGCAGGGAGCCGGATGCGGGACTCCGCCCCAGGACCCTGAGCGGAAGGCAGATGCTTCACCGCCTGAGCCACTCAGGTGCCCCCTTGAACTTGCTTTTAATAATCACATTGTGAATTACATTACACATAAAATATTATAATAATCTTGTTTCTTTACCATTGCCCATCTTTCCTGAGCCCCGCTGCGTGTTCTGTACTGTCCTAGATGCTTTACATATAGTATTGGCTTATTTCTGCTGCAGCCTTGCGAGATCTGCTTCAGCATCTGCATTTTGTACACAGAACTTAGGACCCCGGCCCGAGGCTGGCGATGACCACCTGCGCCCCGTGTGTGTTCCACGGCGCTTTGCTCACAGAATTCTTGTCTGTTTCTTCCTCTGACGACGACATCCACTTTCACATGGCCTTTCATGGTTTTACAAAGTACTTTTGTATGTGTACTTTGACTGCAAAATCTTCCCTGACAGCCCCTAGATGAAGAGCCTCTCACCATGCTCCCAGTAAGGGCCCAGGGTAAGGCTGGGTCACGGGAGGGAGGCCGGAAGGACTTTGGCCCACTACCTCCCACAATCACCATCCGTGCCCACTGCCACCAAAACCAACTCACAGAAACCAAAAGGCCAAGTATCCAGAACAAGGAGCTCGCGACACCACAGGGCAGAGCCCTGGATTCGATCACCCCAGCTGAGCCCACCCTCCGGGAAGCCCGGAGTCACGGCCAGGGGCGTGTCCCACGGTGGGGACCAAGCCCCTGAGAGCAGAATCCATGACCCCAGGGTCCCAGGAGCTCTGTAAATGCTCTTCTGTCTGACTGGATCTCTACGTGGCCATTGGGATGATGATGGGCCGGGGAAGGAGAAGACACAGGGCACGACGTTCTGCCAAGGTCCCTGGCCACGACCCCGGGGCCGGCAATTTATTAGCAGACAAGAGCCATATAAGCTCTGCTCTCACAGTCACAGACTTGCCCAGAAACAATGCTGCCTTTCACATTGTTTTCCGCCTGTGACGGGGGATTTATAAACTGAACTGGGGACGCCTTGTTCTAAGTGGGCCCGGTTTAGGAGTATCCTGATAAGATAAACACAGATAATGACCTGCTGGGGAGGGGGGGTGGTGCTTTTATATGTGTTTCCATGTCTGCATCTATGCGCACACAGCCTGACATTTAGGGGCTGCTTCTCAGATCAAAGGGAGAAGAAAGGAAAAAAAAAAAAAAGCCACTTTCTGGATCTCTTTCCAGAAAGGAAGTTGGATGTAATTACAAGATGTTCAGTTTGTTTCTCTCTAAACAGCCCAGAAATAAACTGATTTGGTTACTCCCAAAAGCGGGGGCGGGGGGGGGGGGTCCTAAAACTGTGTCCAGTGCGTTCAGTGTGGTGAGGCTGGGTCGCTCTCGCGGACAACCGTTGAGGCTGGGTGACACGCGCATGGGGTTTATTACAGTAGTCTCCCGTTTTTATGTATGTTTACACATTTCCATAATAAAAGCAAAAAATAAAACCAGGCGAATTTGGCTGAATAATTACTGAAGCTGGTGATGGGCATATGGAGATTTATTATAACATTTTCCTTCCCATATGTTTGTTTAAAACACTCCAGGGTAAAAGGGGGGGCGGGGAAAGGACTTCGGCTGAAAGGTAATGCCTTAAAACCCCTTTCCTCATTCATTCATTCATTCATTCATTCAACCAATATTTCTCTGTGCCACATACTGTCCTAGGTGCTGGGGAATGGTGACGGACAGGACAGGGGGTCCCTGGCTCCTCAGAGAGCTGACATTATCCCCAGAGTGTAAATATTCCTCCAGGGCGAATATCTGGGTGGGCTTCCCCAGCAAGGAAAGCTACCTTCCTCCTTTGGGGAGGGTCTGTGGAGGGGGAATGCTACCCCTCCAGACTTTCCTGGGGGTGAGGGACAGGGGGCAGCTCTGGCCTGGCCTCTCAGAAATCGTCTGTCACGACTGAGAGTTCTAGAGCAGGACAGAGGGGAGAGGCTTCAGGGAGCCCCCACACTTGAGTCGGGATCTGTTCATTCATGTCATTCACCAATAACAGCCACCCCCCTGAGGCCGAAAGGCATTTCCGGGGGTGGGGGGCGGTCCAATGCACCTCTCACCTTGGGGGGCCATGCTAGCAATGCTCAGGACACACAGCTAACCACGCTGTCTTTAGAGGTCTCTGGGAACGGAGTGACCTGGAGATTGAGGCTGGCCAGGGCGGCCGGGGCTGCGAACATTCTCGGCTTCGGAGCAGGGGACAAAAGCCTTCTGTGTTGCTCCGTGCTCTGTTAACTGCACCACCCGTGATTCAACTTCACTGGCCAGGGCACGGGCAGCTGAAAGCCTGGAATGACCAGATTTCTGGGTTGCCACGTATGTGCAACCTTCGGGAGGCCGTTTCCAGAATCTGGAGTCCCACACCTAACAGTCAGTCCATGGGAAACCCCGCGGAGGGGAGTCAGCAGGCTCTGGAGCCCTTCCTCCGATATCTTACCCAAGGCCACGCAGAAAATAAGCTACGGGGTCTCTTCGAGGACAGAAGGCCTTGGGAGAGGAAGGTCAGGGATGTGGAAAGCCCGGTTTCAGTTCGAAGGTCTCCGGGGCCCTTCCAAGGCCAGAGCACTACAGTATCGCTGGCTTCTCGGCCAGGAGAGAGGCACGGTTTGGTCCGGCTGCTTTTTTTTTTTTTTCTTAACTTAGAGCTTCTATTTTGCATCTGTGATTGTCCTCCTGAGTTCAACTGGGACAGGGAACTGGGTTCAGGTTTCCTTGATAGTTTTCCATCAACAACTAGGATGGAGAAGTGACACTAGGTCTCAGAATCATAAATCGTTTCTCTCTAACTGGGGGAAGCTAAGGTGTCAGTGGGGACGTCTGGCTGTTTATATACATCACATCAAACACCTAGAGGCATTTACTGGATTCTGAACATCTCCTCGAGACACTACCACGAAAGTGGGGCTGGGGCCGCCAGGGGAGGGACCAAAGGAGCCAGGATGGCACCGTCCCTGCCCTCAGGTCCCACGGCGAGCTGAGCAGGCCAAGCAAGTGCGGAGACGGCAGTGGAGCCGATGTGTGGGGCCCCCCTGCAGAGCTGGAAGCCTGCGGTTGCCGCTCGGATGTCCCGGCACAGGGGGGAGGGACACTTTCACATTCTATCCCAGCAGCACAGCGTGGAAACTTTGGAAGAACTGGCCACATCTTGCCGTTCTCATCCAGATGTTTGGCAGGATTTCGGCATTACCCACAATGCCTCCCAGGAGGTTAGAGACCTGGAATTCTGCCTGGAGAGAGGGAGGCGCGGAGGACGCTGGCCAAGCTTCTGAAGCGTGGTTCTTCAGGAGACTGGGAACAGCAGCTGCTCCCTTTCCACTGGGGGAGGGCATCCAGAATGGTTTCGAGGGGTGGCTAAGTAGGAAGGCCTTGCGGCCAGTGAGGGCTCTTTCAGGAGACAGTTAAGTTACGCCTTTAACGGAACATAGGTGTTTCTTGGCGTGAACGCAGGACTCATTTACCCTGGATGCACTGATCCATGCTCTACGCGTTTACACTAATTTGCATGTGATTTCAACTCTGTTCTTCTGAGTCCGAGGATAAGAGCCTACTGTTTTTGATTTAACCAGCACCTGGCGCAAGCCTGGCGCACAGTAGGCCTTTAAGTGTTGGAAGGAGGTACCACCTAGGGCGGTGGTTCTCAACCAGGGAGATCTGCCCCACCCCCAGGGGACACCGGGCAGGGTCCTGAGACATCTGAAGTCCCACCAGTGGGAGGGGTGCCTCTGACAGCCGGTGCGTAGAGCCCGGCGATGCTGCCCAACAGCCCCTAATGCACGGGCTAGTCCCCACGACAAAGAACGATCTGTCCCAAAGACTGATGGAGCCCAGTTCTGGCGATCGCTTTTGCACACAGGCCTGGGAGAGGGTGTGGATTTCTCCTTTCCAAGGAATTTTAGGAATGGAGTCCAGCTGTCCTTGTGGGTTTAGGAGTCTGGGGCGGGGGGGAGAGGGGGGAGCGAGGGAGACTTAAACGGGCCTCTTGGTCCCCTGAGCTCCACGTCACCCTGCGTCACCAGGCTGCAGAATGTCGCATCTCCGTTCTTCTGCCTCTTCCTCCTGCTCGGATTTACTGCCCAGGTTTTCCCCGAGATGTTTGGGGGTTTCCATCAGCAGTGGATCCTGTCCAAACTGTAAGGCAGTGAAAAGTCCCTCCCGTGGAACTCATGTTCCTGTTGTGTCTACGCTCCAAGAGGGAGAGAGGCGACAACACAAAGCCTGTGAATCAAAACCAAATCCCTCCAGGCGCAAGCCCCAACCTGCAACCACTTTCCCGGCCAAGTCATGATGTGCAGAGCTGATGGCCTTTTCCTTAGAGCAGTTCTGTGGGGGCAAGACGTGGGAGGGCTGTTAGGATAAGAACACAAAGCGAGTAAAAGAACGCCTCGGAAGGAGCATTTTCCTGCCAGGGTGGAGGTGACGCCAGCAGGGGTGACACCCGCGGGTCGGGCTCTCGGAGCATCTTTACCCCACGGGCCCCAGTCATGCCTGGGTCTTGACACCAGGCCTGTGAAGCACACAGGTTCAGAGTTCCTTGCTCCGAACTACTTTTCTGATGTGCTAAATGAAGTAGCTTTCCTAAGGCCAGACCGAGTCCGAGTTTTTAAATCCCTCTCAAAAAATGGTGACATCCCGTTGCCAACAAGATAGACTCGGGGTTTTTAGACACCAAGACCCAGAATGAATGCCTCGTACCGCAGTGTCTGTTTGGGAGAGGCTTAGAAATTAATTTCTGTTTGGTGACCCCTGGACAGAGGAACCCACTTCACAAGAGTAAAAGCTATTATTTTCACTGCAGAGTGCCTGCAAGATACAAGACACTGCTCTGAGCATTTGACGTGTATTAACTCATTAATATAAAGGAGATCATCTAATCATCCCTAATTTACAGATGAAGAAACCAAGGCACAGAGGTCCTGAGTATCTTGTTTACGGCCACCTGGCTAGTCAGCGCAGAGTCTGGACTTGAACTCGGCTCCATTCTGGGCTCCAGGAAGCAGACTATGATCCTACTCTGGATGATGGGTGTAACTCTAATCATCCAGAGACAATTATTGGTTCAACTGGTTCAACTTGTGATATAATAAGTCGGTTTAATCAGACCTCAAGGGAGCTACTGAGAGGAGATGGCCTTGTTTCTGTTGGACTTGAACCTGGGAGGTTCACAGGGCTGGAGCTGTCAGCAGGAGGCCATTTTGCCACCACAGAGACCCCGAGAATCAAGCCAACGTTGAAGACAGCAGAGCTGAGGGAGAGAAAAATAAGCAGAGGCCTGATGATATCGTTGATGCTCCTGGACCAAACCATGCCTGAAGCTGGCAAGAATCCCTGGAGTTTTCAGCTCTGTGAATCAGTTAATTCTCTTTTTAGCTTAGGACGATAGGAACTGTGGTTCTGTTTCTTACAAATGACATAAATGAACACTGAAAATATCTCATTAAAACAGTTGCACAAGTACACTATGCTGGTTGGGAACAGAGCAAGGAAAAGGTCGGTCATCGAGATCCTGCTCTCTCACCCCACACCTGTACATGAAAGGAGAATGTAGACTCTAGGAAAGCATAGGGAATGTGGTTGACTTTATGTGAACCGTGTTGGTAGGCAAGGTGATTATCTGTGGATGTCATTAGTAAATTCAGGGGATTCGTTCCTGTGTGTTATTCATTGAGCTCTACCGATTGTCTTATCCACAGCCACACTGTACCCTTGATACCAACTGGCGTTTGCAGTTACAGGCTCTGGGTGACAGCTTGGATGGATAAGAGTAGAAGGCCTGGCCCATTTCCTCTACCTGAAGGTCAACATAAAGGGTCTGGCATCCAAGCAGATGGAGAGCTAGCCAGCTCTGTGGCAAAGGCTGGGCTATGTGTACCCGGCATGTTCGCTAAAGCAAAAAGCTCTTGCGTGGGCCAGTTATCTACTTTATGAATTCCGGATTGAGAACATCCAAACAGAGTAAGAATCAAGCAACTCATGGCATCTTCCCAGTGATTCTATCCTCCATATATTGTTCAGCCCCCAGAAAGTCCTCAGCAATTTTCTGTTCCTCAAGATGCATGGCCTCCAGCTCTGCGCCCTCCCTGGGCCGTCTAATTTGGATGTGAGGGACCGACGGGGCAGATGGGGCCCCAGGTGTTTGTGGACTGCTGGAACTGCCAAACAGCTGCCTGCCGACACCCTGGGTTTCAGATGTGGGGCGGGCGTCACTGTTTGTTTGCCTGCTGATTGAATTACTCATGCCTCATTTGTCCACTTCCCTGAAACAATCTTTTTGGGATGCATTTGGAAACCCGAGTCTCTGTGGTTTGTCTGGGCTGGTTTCTATTTGTGAAGAAGGAGAGTTTGCTTGTCTAGGGCGCAGAGAAAAATGGGTTCTGCAGAAGTCACGATACCCTTGGTTTCCTGGAGGGGTCTCCGGGAATCCGGATTCCTCACAGAATGCCTCTGGTCCCTCTGCGAGCTCCCAGTGGAACATAGGGGGAAATCTTGCCAAATCTCTAGTGTCCATCAGTGAGTCTCGATTCTCCGAGAATGTTCTGGCAAAGAGAGATCAGGAAACACACTGCAAACATAAAGGGCAGTGGCAAGCAAATAATTACCAAGCCTGCTGGTAAACAGACCCAGAGAAGACAAATGTATTCAGCTTGTTCACTCTTGCCTGTCAGACAGAATTTAATACCATCCTGTTTCTGTTTTTCTTCTCCCCATGACCCAAGTTAGAGCTTGCTTAATTTCTGTTTACAATGTGGGTCTCATGGGGATGGAGGTTAAGAGGTCTGGCCAGAGCAGTGGGAGGGGGAGGGCAGGGGGAAGGACTCACCTTCCCAGGGAGAACGCCCTATAGACCTGTGGGTCTCAAGCCTGAGGATAAAAGTCACCTAGGAGCCCAGGCCTAATCAGAATCACTGCAGCGGAGCACCTCAGTGTCAGTATTTTAAAGCCCCAGAAGATCCCAACATGCAGCCATTTAGATCTACTGCTCAAGAGCTACGCTATCCAATATGGCAGCCACGAGCCATGTGTGGCTACTGAGCATCTGAAACATGGTAAATCCAAATTGAGATGTGCTGGGAGTGGAAAATGCACCCCAGATTTCCAAGAGTTAGCATGAAAAAGAGAATCCAAGCCATATCATCATTAACAATTTTGTTGCATTGAACTACATCATCAACAATTTTGTTACACTGCTTACAACTGAAACAATGCGGGCCCTCTCCTGAGTGAGAATGTATGTATGTGGATGGGCAGGAACATGTGGGTGGTGCTGTGGGGTAGGTCAAAAACCTACAAGGAGTCACTCGAGGAAGAGAAAGACAGAAGACAAACTTACATGTCCTCAAGACAGCATCATTTCCATTTACATGGAGCGTATATTCTCAATCACGTCCCCTGGCACACTCACACGGTATGCTTGTTCTAGCATATCAGGGTTAGGCCATGGCTCATTTTCTTTCCAACAAAGAAAACATGATTAGGAAGGCAAAGGTTACAGCTTGGAACGACAGTTTCCTAGCAAAAGACAAAAGTTCAGCTTTGAAAATTCTTTTTTTTTTTTTTTTAAAGATTTTATTTATTTATTTGACAGAGAGAGACACAGCGAGAGAGGGAACACAAGCAGGGGGAGTGGGAGAGGGAGAAGCAGGCTTCCCGCTGAGCAGGGAGCCCGATGTGGGGCTTGATCCCAGGACCCTGGGATTATGACCTGAGCCGAAGGCAGACGCTTAACGACTGAGCCACCCAGGCGCCCCTGAAAATTCTTTTTATCCATTCTTCTCAAGCATGGCAAAAAATATCCTCAGAGTATAACTAGTTTAAATAATAAAGTTTTCATCAGCAAGAGGCAAGTCAATAGAATTTAAAGATAAACACACGATCACTGATAATCTCTGTACAACAATAATGAACCATATGGTAATAATCTTGTATCAGACACGGTGGTCAATTTGTGTGCCGAGTCCAGTGTCTGGGACCAGTCTGCTCCACACCCAAGTTCCCTGTGATCCTGCCCAAATTCTGAACCTTGGCAGAGAATTTCTTGAGCAATTTCTTAGGTGTGATGGTCCATTTTATGTGTCACCTTGACTAGTCCATGGAGTGCTCAGTTATTTGGCCAAATACTATTCTGGTTGTTTCTACAAGGGTGTTTTTGGATGAGATTAACATCTAATTGGTAGACTAAAGCAAACTGTTCTCTATAATGTGGGTGGGCCGCATCTAATCAGTTGAAGGGGCTGACTAGAAGGAAAAATCTGACCTTCCCCAGAGTAAGAAAACATTCTCCAGCAGACTGCCTTTGGGCCAGAATGGTACCATGGGTTCTCACATCTGCCAACCTGTACTGCAAGTTTGGACTTGCTAGCCTCCATAAGCACATGAGCCAATTCCTTATAATAAATCTCTTTCAGTTTATGTACACATTCTATTGGTGCTATTTCTCTGGAGAACCATGACTAATGTAAAGTGCCATTCCTAAAGTCTCACCTGCAGCTGGTTACGTCCTAACATCAAGAATGGTCTCAGACTGCTCAGAAGTACAGACTCAGTTTCTCTCCAGGGTGGCTGGGCCCACAGCAGGTGCAGTGCCCATGTGCCCCTGGCTAGACCCACAGCAGCAGCCTGGAGGGATGGGGAATGCAACTCGGAAGCATGGGGGAGGTGGGCTTGGACCAAAGAAGCAGGGGATGAGAAGGCATTATGAGATAAATCACGTGCACATTTCTTCTCTCACCCCCTCTGTACCTTCCAACAGTCAGTTCTGAGACTCAGCAGTCCCAGTCTGTCTCTTTAAAGAAGCACTTCATAACCATGCTGGAGCATCCAGATTTACTTTTTGGGGAAGCTATGACCAGCTCAGCCTCAGATTTACTTTCCTGCCTTCTTCGTGCCATTCATTTCCTTTTCCCCCTCCCTCTTGCTTCTCTGGGGGTACACCTCCCAATCAATACATTTTAGCATGTAAACTTTGCCTTTGGCTCTGGTTTCTAAGAAATCCAGGCTAAGACAATCAGCCTTTTTCTTTTTCTTTTTTTAAGATTTATTTGTTTGTTTGAGAGAGAGAGTGGGAGGGGGCGCAGGAGAGAAAGTCTTAATTAAGCAGGCTCCCCACTGAGTGTGGAGCCCAACATGGGGCTCAATCTCACGACCCTGAGATCATGACCTGAGCCAATACCAAGAGTCAGACACTTAACCGACCACACCACCCAGGCACCGGGCTTTTTCTTTTTAAAGCCATTTGTTTAACCAGGAAAGAGCTGAGCTCTTTTTTGTTTGGAGCCCAAAATAATGGGATCAGGAGTGGGAACCTGGTCCAAGGTGAACTGATACATAGACTGGTCCTCAACCTGTTGTTTAAGGTTCTTCCTGAGCACAGATGAGCTGAGCCACATATTTTTTCTCTTAGAGTTAATTAAAATTTGACAAAGAGAGGTGTACCCAATGAACAGTGTTGTTGGATAAAGAAATTACAGGCCAACAGCTTTATCGAGTTGTGCACAAAAAATGAAGTATGTGAGTATGTGTGTGCATTTGAGAGAGAGGGGGAGGGGGAGGAGGGGGAGAAGGAGGAGGAGGAAGGAGGAGGGAGGAGGAGGGAGGAGGAGGAAGGAGGAGGAAGGGG
>NW_027397112.1:1338149-1409441 GCF_003265705.2 Callorhinus ursinus | reverse complement strand
TCAAAGAATGTCCCTTTTCTCTCGAGCTAGCTTCTGATCAATCTGAATTTAATTCCTTTACAAGCAACCTGCTTTTTCTATCTGGATGGGTTCGTGACGTTTTATTTATTTTTGTAATACCGAAAATTTTCCAGGTACGTCTAACTGTGAGCTTCTTTTCATTAAATTCACCTGAAATGTGGTAAGTCCTCCTGCACCGCATCCTCAGATACCCACCCTTCCCCCCGCCCAGTTCCCAGAAGTTGTATTTTTTAATTAGACTTAGATTGTTGTTCCTGTTCAAACGGATCTGGCTGCTTCTTTGGGAACATGTAGAAATCGCAGGGTGCTCTGTTCTGCCGATCACACCAATTATTTACCCTGTAGATCATTTTAATCTATTGTTTCCCTCTTCTCACTTTTTTAAACAGAAAGGCAACATGGAGAGAACATTTGCAGGATGGCGTGGATCCAGTTAAAGCCTTGGATATGGCCCTACCAGAAAGCAGTGTTTGGGATTCTGAGGTTTGAGTTTTCAGTCGGCTTCGAAAGGTTTCCAATGCTTTGCTGGAACCTTCCACAGAGCTTAAAGGTAATCCTCCCCTGGAAAGCTGTAGCACTTCCTTGTTTCTCCATCTACAAAGACCCTTGGTCGCTTTCACATATTTAACTCAACCACAGAGGGAAACAAATGGAATTTTTTACCTTGAAAGTCAGTACCATGGGGTCACAGTTGACATGATCAGAAGCAGGATGGGGCAGGCCAGGGAAATCCAGAACCAACAATATGGACAGGTGGGAGGAACAGGGAGAGGTGAGGTCAGTTGGTATCAGGACGGGATGTCAGATGAGTTAAGTCCAGGTGGGGAAACAAAAGTCGCGATTCAGGAGATAAGGGGTAGTGGGAACAGGTAGCACCAATGAGGCAAGACAGGTTAGCAGCTCAAAATTCAAGCAGACAAGACAGTCTGAAGAATCCAGGTAAAAAGAAAGGTAGAGAGAAGAAGCAGGTTCAAGCAGGCAGAATGTGCCATCAGAGCCTGGGGTGATGAGGCTCAGCACCCATGGAAAGCAAGGTGAGGACTTCGGTATCCACAGACCAGGTGGGTAATGGGGTCAGAATCCAAGCTGAAAGAATTCAGAGCCAGAGACCTGAAGCCAAGGTCACAAAGGGAGTAACGAGGTACCAGGCCCAGGTGAGGGGTCTGACATAAGGTCTCACCTCGATACTGAACATGTATCTTCTAAAGCAGGAACTACTCCTGCACTCTTGGACCAGAAGGTGGATGGGAGTTTCTGAGGGGTAGGTGCCAACTGTTTTGGAGAAAGTGGAGGCTGTGGACCACACTTTTCTTAAAACAGATTAGCAATTACTAGGTCGACAGGGGTAAAACCCAAATGGTTCTCACACCCTGACCTTAATCATCAGATTTGTCATTCTCTTCTTCCTCCCTTGGAATCCCAATCTCTGTGAGAGGCAGTAACCTCTACCTCGTTGTAAAAATCCAAAAATAAAAAAAAAGGGGGGGGTGTTTCTAGTTGTTCACATCTCCTATATTTAATTGGACCACAAGTATTACCCTGACACCAAAACCAAACAAAAATATCACAAGAAAATAAAAGTAAAGACCAATATCTCCTATGGATATGGATAGAAAATTCCTCCATCAAGTTCTAAAACCAAACCTGGCAACATTTAAAAAAAGATTACACATCAGAAGCAAGTGGGATTCATGCCTGGAATGCAAGGTGGGTTTTAAACATCTGAAAATCAATGTAATATTCCTTATCAATAGGATAAAAGGGGGAAAAATGTACAATCATTTCAATAGATGCAGGAAAAGCATTTGACAAAATCCCAATACCCTTTCATGATAAAAAAACCTTCAACAAACTAGGGAACTTTCTTTTTTAATAGATGCTTTATATCTATTAAAAATCCACAGCTAACATCACACATTGTACTTAATGGTGGAAGACTGAATGCTTTCCCCCAAAGATCATGAACAAGACAAAGATTACCACTCTCACCACTTCTATTCAACATTATACTGGAGGTCCTAGCCAGCAATAAGATAAGAAAAATAAATGAGGCATCTAGATGGGAAATGAAGAAGTAAAATTATCTCTGCTTAAAGATAACATAAGCATATATATAGAAAATCCTAAGCAACCCACCAAAAAGAATTACGAGAGCTAATAAATGAGTTCAGAGAGGCTTCAGGATACAAGATACAGATACCCCAAAAAAGGGGTATTTCTGTACACTGACAATAAGCCACCTGAAAATTAAATTAAGAAAATAATTCTATTTATAATATCACTAAAAAGAATTTAAAAATCTCTAGGAATAAATTTAACCAAGAAAGTGAAAGACTTGTACACTGAAAATTACAAAACATTACTGAAAGAAAGTGAAGACCAAAACAAATGGAAAAACACCCCATGTTCAATGGATTGGAGACTTAATATTGGTGAGATGACAACACTCCCTGAATTGATCTTCAGATTTAATGCAAAGTCTTTCAAAATCTCAGCTGATTTTTTTTTTTAATCCTAAAATTTATATGGAAACACCAGGGACACAGAATTGCTAACGCAATTTTGACAGGGAAGATCTAAATTGGAGTCCTAACACTTCCTGAATTAAAAATTTACTACAAACCTACAGTACTCAAGACTGTGATATACTGGCATAAGGACAGACATAGAGATCAATGGAATGCAGCTGAGAGTTCAGGGGAACAAAAAAACACCTCCCATTCATAGTAAACTGATTTTCAATATGGGTGCCAGATCAATTCAAAGGCAAAAGAAGACTTTTTTCAATAAATGGTACTGGAAGTTTGGGCATTTATATGCAAAAGAATGTAGTTGAACCCTTATCTCATACCCTATACAAATATTAACTTGAAATGAATTAAATACTTTAACAGCCCAAACTATAAAATGCTTAGAAGAAAATGAGTTAATCTTTATGACCTGGGATCAAGCAATGGTTTCTTAGATATGTCACCAAAAGCACAAACAACAAAAGAAAAAAAAAGAAATAAATTGAACTTCATCAAAATTTTTAAAATTTGTACTTCAGAGAACACCATCAAGAAAGTGGGAAAACAACCCCAATATAGGAGAACATACGCAAATCATATATCTGATAAATGACGTGGATCAAATGCATCAAGAACTCTTGCCACTCTGCCACTCAGTAATAAAGCCACATAATCCAATTTAAACAGTGGGCAAAGGACATTAATCGACATTTCTCCTAAGAAGTCATACACATGGCCAATAAACACTTGGAAAGATGCTCAGTGACATTAACCATCAGGGAATTTCAAATGAGAACCACAGTGGCATCCCACTCTCCTCGAAGATGGCTGTCATCAAGTCAGACAACAACAAGTGTTGGTGAGGACGTGAGAAATCAGAACCCTCGTTTCCTGCCGGTGGAAATGGAAAATGGTGCAGCTGCTTTGGAAGACAGTATGGCAGCTCTCAAATGTTACACGTAGATTGACCATACAAGCCAGTAATTCCATGCCTAGGTGTCCACCCAAGGGAGCTGAAAATAATTTCCACATGAAAACTTACACACAAATGTTCCTTGCAGCACTCTTCCCAATTGCCCCAAAGTAGAAACAACCTAAATGTCCATCGGCTGACGAATGGATAAACAAAATGTGGTGTATCCATACCCTGGAATATTATTTGGCCATAAGAAGAAGCAAAGTACTTGTATGTGCTACAACACGAATTAACTTGGTAAAAATTATACTAAGTTAAAGATGTCAGTTGCGGAGGTCCACGTGTTATAGGATATATATATATATATATATGCAATATCCCAAACAGGAATATCTATAGAGAAGAAAGTGGCTTAGCAGTTGCCAGGGATTGAAGGGTTGAGAAGAAATGGGGAGCAGGGAGCGATGACTGAAGTATACAGACTTCCTTTTCAGGGTGATGAAATGTTCTGGAATTGATTGTGCTGATGGCTGCACAACTCTGTGAATATACTAAAAAGTGTACACTATAAATGGGTGAATTATATACTGTGTGAATTATATCACAATAAAGCTGTTACACAAAATGTTATTAGGTATATTTACAGTGGCTATAATAAATGTTAATTTCTAAAGCATTGTCTGGCACACTGAGAGGCATGTTATGTCAGGTACCCTTTTTATTTTGGTCTTCAGTTGGGGAATGGGCCCCAATGGGTCATGTGGAGTTACTGAAGATGTCCACACATTATATGGCATGCCAGTCATAGCGATGACATCACGGTCATATTTAATGACATAAATTGCTTGTGTGTTACTAACAGCAGATGCCATGAAGAACAGAGAGACATGCTCTTCCAGCGGCGAGCCAGTCCATGGAGAAGCTTCTACCTCATCCCGCCTTTGCACGCTCCAGGCACCGGTGAAGGAACGCAACCACAGCCAAACACATCCACGTCCCTGCTGCTGAGCATGTCCACAGCTACACAGCGAAGCCCCAACCAAGACCTTGACCTTCACTTCTATTTACTCCTCAGTGCAACCCCGTTTTTACAGATGCAGGAACTGAGGCTTAGAAAAGAAAGCATGAGTGTAATGCTGTGCTTAGGCTCCAGACAACAAGACCCCGTTGTGTTTACGGAGCTGCTGCCCCCAAACTGGCAGGAAGGCAGGACACCCCTGGAGCCCATGACGTGCACTTCCTGTCACTACCCCAGGTTCAGACCTGGGGTCGCGGAGCTTCCCACCTACCTGAAGAGGGAATGTAGCTGGATGCATGAGGCCGACAAGGAAAGGTTCGTTTGGCCCAACAACTGACAGAAAAGTCTGGAATCACAGATCTTTATATGCACATATTCCAAATCACCTCACCTGGCCTCACCCTACCACCCCTCACCCTCACTTTCTCTCCCCAGTTCCTTTCTACTCTCCCTCATGAAGGGCCAAGCGAACAGCACAGCCACTCAGGGGCCTGGGGAACCAGGAAGTTCCGGTTGGAAGCACACCCCCCCAGTACCCGGTCAGGGTCAAGGGCTTGGGCCCTGGGAGCCTGTGAGGGTCTGCGCTCCTTGGGCAGAACCCCTGTGCCTGATGCAGCCCAACATTAATCGGCAAATAAGAAACACCAGGGCAAAGTTCCTCAAAAAATCATTCCCTGTGATCTAGCAATTCTACTTCTGGGTATTTGCACCAAGGAATTGAAATCAGGGTCCTGAAGAGAGATTCGTGCACTCATGTTTGTAGTGGCCTTATCACGAGAGCCAATAGGTGGGAGCAGGCCTGGTGTCCACGGGCGGATGAATGGGTACGCAAAGTGTGGTACGTACGGATGGTGGAATATTATTCAGCCTTAAAAAGGAAGGAAGTTCTGACCTGCCGCACCACGGATGCATCCTGGCGACCTCAGGCTCTGTGAAATACGCCGGGCACAAAGAGCCAACCGACCGTACGACTCCACTCATATGAGGTATAGAGGGAGTAGACAATTCACAGAGACAGTAGACGGGGCGGGGGGGGGGGGCCGGGGGGCGGGGGCGGGGGGCTCGGGGGGCCCTTGTTTAATGGGGACAGAGTTTCCATTTTGTAAAACGAAAGAGTTCTGGAGAGGGATGGTGGTGACGGTTGTTCAACAATGCGAATGTACGGAATGCTGCCGGACCGCACACTCAAAATGGTTGTGATGGTAGATTTTTATGCTATGTTATGTTTTACAGCAATTAACAGATTTTACAACAAAACGAAACATTGTGATGGGCTGAGAGAGACCTCATGGAAAAAGGAAAAAACTTTTTTTTCCTGTTCTTTTTTAAAAAAAGATTTTATTTATTTATTTGAGAGAGAGAGAGAGAGAGAGCGTGTGCGCACGAGCCGGTGGGGACAGGGGAGCAGCAGAGGGAGAGGAAGACTCCCCGCTGAATCAGGACCCCGAGATCACGAGCTGAAGGCAGACACCTAACTGACTGAGCCACCGAGGCACCCCACTTTTACCCTCTTTGAACAAGGGACCCTGCATTTTCATTTTGGGTAAAGTCCTAAAGGTAATGTAATAATCTGCCCTCATGGAAAATAAAGCCAGCGTTTCCTTCCTTGTCGCTCGTCTGTAATGAAATGCTCACCTCCGGCCAGAGACGCGGGCTGGGGAAGCATATCCCCCCTCACGAGGGACAGCTGTGACGGGGGGCTTCCCTCCCCTCTTCCCTGGCGCACCCACGGCACAGGGGAGCATGCTCACAATGCCGCTTTGGGCCCTGCCCCTGAGCCGGTGTTGTGGAACCTTGTTCTTGGTTGTGTCTGGGGTGTGACTGTCACGCCTGGTCCTGAGCCAGGGGTCAAGAAGCACCGCTCTGGGATCTAGAGAAGACAGAAGCGACAAACCCCGACTTCCGCGACCAGATGCGGACCCCTCCCTGAGGCCCAGGTGAAGCCCCTCGATCAGCTGTCTTCATCTTGTCTGCGGCCCAGGGCCTGGGGGGCGCCTGGTGCTGGCCGCCCAAGAAGCACCGGGGATGCTAACTCTGCTGTGATCAGAGGTGGTAAAGGGGGAGCTGGCTGGGAGTGGCTGAGGCTCTGTGGCCAATGGGCAGAAGAGTAGCTTTTCTGGGCCTCAGGGCCCACGGCAGTCCCTGAGTGCCATGTGGGGACGCGGGGCATTTTGGCCTCTGGTCCCCGGCGGGCAGGTATGGTCTGACCTTAGTGAACGGTGGGGGCGGGGTGGGGGGTAGAGGGCTTTGGGCAAGTCACTTTATTTCCATTTTCCTCCGGCATAAAATGAGGCTTTCCCAGCTCGAATGCAAAGTTCTGCAAATCTTCACTCTCGTCGGCTAAGGCACCTGTAACGTGGCCTCTGTGGCTTCTCCAAGTGCTTCTCCCTGAGCGGACTCGGGTCTTCATTCTCCCTCCTGTGCAGCCCCCTCAGCAGCCGGGCCCCGGGGGGGCTCTGGGTTGCCACCCTGCCGGTAGGCAGGCATGAGGTCACCCCAGCAGGGAGTGGGGCGCAGGCTCGGCGCAGGTGGTCCGGGTGGGGCCCCCAGCCCCGGCTCTGGGCAGAATTAAAGCCCAACGGCCTATCTGATGGAATTACACCGAGGAAAGGAAATCTGTCTTTTAAGAACAAGCGACAGGCTGATGACTGAAGCCCCAAAGAATTCTGTGGTTGAACCTTTTTGTTGTTGTTGTTGTTGTTTGTTTTCTGGCACAATCTGTCCCTGTTTCTGAGCCGAGTGCCGTGCTGTCCGTGACAAAGGCCTCTTTCTTACGACAGTTTAATAGCTCCAATACGGGGGACAGCCCTGACTCTCCCATGGGCCCGTGTCTGAAGGCAGCCGCTGAGCAAAGAAAGCCACCGCTTTCCTCCAGTTTGGTCCAAACTGAACCGAGAGAGTTAAGGAATCCAACAAAACAGAACCATAACCTCCTCCCGAAATTAAAAAAAAAAAAAAAGAAAGCTCCCCAGGGGGTGAGGGAAACAACACGCATCCGGATAGAGAGCAATGTGGATCAGAAGCGACCATCCGGGCTCTGCGTCCTCCGTGGGTGGAGCCGAAGAAAACCGAGTGGGGTCTGAGGATGGAGACGATGCGGATGGGGAGGGTGGAGACCCGACGTGTGAGTTGCCCGTGGCCACCAGAGCCCAGTGCCACTAACAGGGTGACTTCAGACCACAGAGATTTATTCTCATGGCTCAGGAGGCCACACGTCCAGAGTCGAGGGGTCAGCAGGGCTATGTTCCCTCCCACATTCCTGGGGAAGGATGCTCCCTTGGCTCTCCCAGCTCCTGGCGGCTCTTGCCATTCCTTAGCATTTCCTGGCTTGTAGCTACTTCACTCATCACTCCAACCTCTGCCTCTGCCTTCATGGGGCCAGAGTCTTCCCTCTCTGTGTTGTCACGGGGCATTCTGCTCCGTGTGTGTGTGTGTGCGCGTGCGCGTGTGCCTTTTCTCCTCATCCTGTAGATACACTGGTCATACTGGACCCCAATCCAGCAGGATCTGATCTTAACTAATTATACCTGGAAAGACGCTATTGCCCAGTAAGATGGCATTCACAGGTGTGGGAGGTTTGGACTTTAACACACCTTTCAGGGGGACACAATTCGACCACAAGACCATCGCTCAAAAACCCCGGGGCTTGGGCGCCTGGGTGGCTCAGTCGTTAAGCGTCTGCCTTCGGCTCAGGTCATGATCCCGGGGTCCTGGGATCGAGCCCCACATCGGGCTCCTTGCTCGGTGGGGAGCCTGCTTCTCCCTCTCCCTCTGCCTGCCACTCTGCCTACTTGTGCTCTCTCTCTCTCTGCCAAATAAATAAAATCTGAAAAAAAAAAAAAAAAAAAACCAAACCCTGGGCTTCTTCCCAAGCAGCCTATCACCTCCTTTTGCTCTAGAACCCACAGGACAGGTAACTTGCTCTATCTTCCCAGTGACGCAACCCAACCATCCATGCTTTCCAGGAGGTGAGGTGGGGAAGTGGATCATGACATCATGGCCACACAGAGGATCTCTGTCCTCTCTCTTTGGAGCTTTCTCTCCTCTCCCCAGTTCCCTCCCTCAGCACCTGGCTGCACGGAGACACCAGGCAAGGGGTAAGGGTTCTTACTGCAGCGGCAGACGTCTGGAGGGATGGGCAGCATGACCTTTGACATAAACACTTGCTGCCCGTGGGACCATCTAGAAAGTCTGTCCCTCACCGCGGAGAGTTTATATACGCCTCTAATTCCCAACATGCCCAGTGAGACAGGATGTTAGAGAGGTGTATGACAATGGAATCATACCTTCTACCGCCAACTCGAGCGCCTCTGCACAGGGCGTTAGATTCTTTTTTTTTTTTTTTTTTTTACAACTAAGAAGAAACTCTTTTCTGCACCACTCTGGGGGGCCAGTTTTGAAGCCTCTGTGGTCATGGCAGGTAGACGACTTGGGTGGCAGGAGAGGGCAGCGGTTTAGGGCACGGGCTCCAGAGCCAGACTGCCGGGGTGCAAATCCGACCTCTGCCCTTCCCTTGTGTGTTTCCGGGCGCGTTCTGCATCTGTAAGATGAAGATGGCCATTTCACAGGGGCCTCAAGCAGTCAGTGGCTGATACACAAGGAGCACGGGGTCTGCACATGGAAAGCACTCCATCAGTGTCAGCTCTCAGTTCCACGGCTGCCAGAGGCAGGGAGTGGGGAGGTGGCTAACCATGGGCTTCTGCATTGGCCAGACTTCCGTTAAACCCTAAGTCTTCCGCTTGTCATAAGCCTGACCTCACACGAAGTTCCCAGGCTCTGCATCCTCATCTCCATACTGGGACGGCAGCAAGGGCTATGACAGCCCACCCTAAGAGTGTCACAGGGGCAAACGAACTGAAATGAAGACCACCACCCCGATCAAGCCATGCCTCGAGCTCCCTTAGTGTCTGCTCTGGAAGATGCTGCGGCTCTCCACCTCTCCTTGCTTTGGGAGGAAGGACGGGGCAGTGATGGGCCCCTCCAATGCACCCGTGGGAGCGACGCCCTCTGTCTGGGAGCAGCCGCTTCTCCCTGTCGGCCACACAAGGGGCCGTTTACACTGTGGCCCCCTCCTCCCCCACCACTGCCTCCAGCCACCCCCACCCAAGTCCCTGGCGACAGGGTTGGACATCTTGGCACGGGGGACTGATCGCCACACAACGTGCACTCTGTTTAGCCTGCAGCAGGCTTGGGGGGAGGCATGGACCCTGCAAAGCTCTTTGAGAACAGCAGTGTGGTTTCTTTGTGGCCTTCCCAGGCGCTGGAGACGACACAGACTTTTCTCTCCTCCGTTCCCATTGCTGCCCTGTCTGTCCCCCTGCACAGCTTGGGACAAGCAACTCGAGGTCTAGAAGGGAGTCTAGGGAATTGTGGGGCAACGGGGAAGCGGCTCATGCCCTTGGCAGGGGCTGTCCATTACAAAACTATCTACAGAATTCCAGGCAGGCTGTCAACCAACCCCCTGACCCCCATCCCGGGTGCAGAGCCAACCGTGCACAGCCCGGACCTGGGTCCCGTGCAGAGAAAAGAAGAGGTGGCCCAGGCTCCATTCCAGGCAAGGGTGCAGGATGGAGAAAAGCATATGCTGCCCAATAAAGGCTGAGCAGTCCCAGAGCAAGGGACAGTGAGCATGAAGACTCCATGCTGAGACATGACAAGAAAATCAGCCTAGGAGGGCCAAGGGGAAGTCAGGGAACGGATGCTAGGCAGGGGGCCCAAGGCACGTGGTTGGCAGAAGCAATGTCAGGGCCAGCCACACACACCGAGAGACCCCCACGTTCCTGGCCTGGGGCATCCAGGCCTGTGTGGTCCCATGTAGACTGTGGAAGCCACTTCTAAACCAGTTCTCCTTCTGGGGAGGCAGGGGGCTGGGAGCTCTTGTCCTGGAACATGGGCTGGGACAGGAATGGGCTGGGCACCTATTGGAGTGTCTGCAATGGGCAGGCCAAAGACACTGTTATCACTACTACTACTACTATGACTACTGAGGATTATTAGTATTGTGGGAATTTGCAGATTAGGAAACGGAGGCACAGAACAAAAACCAACCCGTTCCGGTTGTACAGCCTGTGGCAAGTGGCAGAGCCAGGATTTGAACCTGGGTGGTCTAGCTCCAGGACCATGTTCCACGTGTTCTTGAGGTGCACTGGGCTGGGGAGGGGCGGGTGCTGCACCAGCCACCTCCCACCCCAGGGCCGTCTCACAGGTCTGTCTCACTGTGCCCTGCGCATGTGACCAGCTGTCGGTGGGAGGCGCTCTATCTCCCTTCCCATGAGTGACACCTGCTGTCTTCGTGGCCTGGGAAGCAGGTGCACAAGGGTCTGGGGTTGACGGTGTCGCTGTTCCTTGCCTTCTCTCAGATCATACCCCAAGCCCCACATCGGGCAAATAGGCACTCCACTCCTTGTGTGTCTGTATCAAGATTTACACCCTGGAAGTCAGATGTGCGTTAAAAATTAATCCTTTTTCCTATGATATTACCCTGTCCTGGAGTCCTCGTTTCCACACAGTAGCAGAAACAGAATTAGTCAATTAAAAGGAATTTAGTGCCTTCCGGTATCAGGTGCTTCTCCAAGAGAAGGTGTTCTCTTTCCGGGTAATGCCAGGAATTCAAGTGTCCAGATCCCTGGAAAGACTTCCCTCTGTCACCTTGCTTCCTTTCCGGAATGGCTTCTGCATACAGGGGAAGATGATAGGGCAGGAGAACGCAAAGGAACATATTTGCAAATACCCCATCCTGATTTAGAGAAACTGATTTTCAACACAGTTTACAACACTGTAAGATTTTCAGCAAAGCTTGATACACAGTAGAATGAAGTGGATGGCCAAGATGCCCTTGTTGCATTGTCCAGTGGGGCTCAACCTCACTAATCTGTATGAAGAACATAATTACATTTCAAGTAGTATTGAACAAGCTTTTCATGTTATATATTGCTCTGAATTTGAATGGAGGGGGGGGGGGGAAGATGAAGACAGGTAAATTCCCATCTGGAAGGTAGGACTTTGTTTTTTCCTGAGTATATGAACTAATTTCTTTGGTGATGAGTATATTTTGAACAGAGAGATCCCTCATAAAAGAACTGATGGACAGTGAGAGCCTGTGATAGTGACTTTCTTTCAATGCCTTTACTTTGCAAAACATAGAAGGTGGCAGTTCTATGTCCGTATTCACACACACAGGGGATGTTTTTATGTCCCACGAAGCCCAACAGTGCCAGGACTCCAGATACAACCCACCCCTCTTCATGCAATGCCCATGGAAACTGCGGTGTAGGTAGTAAGTAAGAGTCAAGGACACGGTCGGATTGCCAGGGGCTTGCTTGCCCAAGTCCCACCTGCTTGACCCAGAGGTACCACTGGAAGGACAGCGTGCTGAAATGAGCACATTTCCTAGTAACCCTCGCGGGCATTTTTCTGTCTCTGTAGAACTGTGTGTGTGGAGGGATGGGCATGTGAGTAGGCACATACAGCCGTTGGAGATTCACATCAGAGAATGTCCCCATCCTTTAAGGGAAACCATCTTTCAGAGTGAGACATGGCTCCCCAATCTCATACCAGCAGAGGGGGATGAATGACTGTTGCTGGGCTTCCCGGTGAGGTCACTCCAACACAGCGGATGGTCACCTTAGACACGCGGCAAGCAGAGGTGTGAAGAGTCCTGACTTCCAGAACACCCCCAAACCAATCAGATTTCTCTTTGTCTCCTTCCTGGAGGGGGGGGTGCTCCTTTGTTAAAATGATGGTATTTATCACCGCTGTCCTGGGAAGTGTGGAAAGTCTGCCAGATACGTGGGTGAAGCCAGACTAAGATGAAACAGTTTCTCAGTTTCTCATGGGACAATCTCAGGTGACAGGTAAGTGATCAACAGATTTTCATTCATCCGTGTGTGCATCTCTCCATCCAGCCAATGCTGGGATGTACGGGCAGCAGGCTCCCCGAGGGGGCATGCTTCCCAAATGAATGGCTGTGAAGGTCCGGATTCTCTGCCTCATCAGCTGGAGAGTTCCCGGGTCTCCAGGTAACAATGACATCCGTTTGTCTGCACAGACCCAGGGACATGGAGGGCAAAGCGTTGGAGAGGATGCCCCTATCCCCAGAGAGGATAACTTGGTCAAAGAAAAACTTTGGCAGGACTAGGGGACAAAACACAGGAGCTGGAGGTGCCTTACTGTCAGGATGCTGTTACTTTTTTCATTGCTTTCTGTCTCATGCTGCTCTTGCAGGGAGCATAAAAACGCATGGGAAGGAAGAAGGAGCTGGGAAAGAGAGTGGCAGAGGGCAGTAAGAATGCTGGGGTTTGGACAAGGACCCTGGAGAAGGAGCCGAGACATTTCCTTTCTGGCCCCCGCTTCCCAGCCCCCATCCCTTCTGGCTCCTGGTGGTCAAGCCTCCTGGAGCAATGCACCTGCAGACAGTTCCTCGGAGGCTCGTTCCATCCAGAGCCCCCAGGTGTTCCAAGGATGGAAGGGGCACTTCCTGAGGTGCGATGGGGGCAAGGGGGAGCAAAATGTCAAAAAAACCCCACAAAAACCCAACCCCACACAAAACCCTGTGGGGAGCGCTCAGGAATAGCGCTGTGGAGTGAAGGGCTCTGCAATGTCCCGAGGAACTGCTCAGTCCGCGTCTGGCTCCACCCATGTGTGTGGCGGGCTTTCAGGCTCATCCTTGTTACGTTCACGACTAATATAATAACTTTTATAACATTTCTTTAAAAAGTCATTAGAAAAATAAATGTGTTACCCCTAAAATGTGCTAAAAAAAACGCTAATGGATTTTGGGGTGTTCCGCAGTTAGATCCGTTCGCACCACCGTTTTCCTCCAGGTGCCACAGTCACGGGCAAAGGGGCTTCCTGCTCTTTCCCTGTCGTTCCGTATTCCCCTCCTTCCTGGGGGGCAGGGAGCCACACCAAAGCTTTGGTGTCAGGCTGAGGCGGGGCAGTAAGAGAGCAAGGCGGGGGAAGAGCCCTCGGTGCTGAATTGATTGAACTATCAGCTGGAATACAAAGACGCTATGAAAATGCACACCGGATTTTTATAAACTTGCATATAGTACATGGTCTTCAGCTTTTGTAGGTATGACTTCTGCGGAGGACGCCCGCTGCTTCTGACATCAACGTGTCTCCACTGCTTCCAGCCCCCTCTGTCCCTGTCATTGTTTGCACATCACCTGGCGACAATGATGTCAAACCACAGCATGGTGGCGCTCTGCGCCACCTGCCTGATGCTTGCAAACTCCCCGGTCTCTTCAGTATTCAGGGTAAAGTGATCACTGTGGGGGAGGGCTAGAAAGAACAATTTCAGAGACAGTGCTGCCAATAGATAACTCTAGAATTCCAGGCAAGGTAGCTTGATGGGTTCAAGAGAAGGGCTTGTTGGCAGAAAACAGAATTGAGAGCATGATCTGCTGTTGCAAATCCAGAACAGCACAAGAATTCACTCCTAGTTCTGCTGGAGGGATCAAGGCGGGAGGGGGACGGCGGGGCGTGTGGCACGGGGAGGGGGAGCGGGTGTGGGCCATTCTGCCGTGGTTGGGTCAAGGTGTGAAAAGTATCCCCTCTCCCAGGCACCTTCCTGTCCCCATGCTGGGGTTCCGCTTCTCAGGCTGAAGACCACTCTCCAGAGAGACCGGGCCGGGCTGTGGCTTCCCCTCGGGGGAATGGTGAGACCCAATTCCATGGGTGGGGAAGGGGGGAGGTCAAGACCAGCAGCCCGAGGAAGGAGCGTCTCCTGAGAACTTTCTGGAAGTCTGGGAGTTGGTCCTGCCAAGAGAGGTCTAGGGGCCTCGTAAGAGCAGCTTGACCTGTGGAGGCAGTTATGGCAGGTGTGAGTGAACTATGATGGAGAAGTTTACACTTCATTTCTCCAAGACCCCTCCCCACCACAACAGTGACGCCTGTTCTTGACCTGCCCCACATTTAATTTGCAAACCTGTTTTCAAGAATTTACTGGAACCGAAGTAGGGAGACTAGTTGGACATATAGAAGCACATAAGTAATAGGTGACTTCCAAATACAGACCTACTCATCAACTGGAGACTGTTGACTAATGACCAGGAAAATGTGTCTCCTGCCATTTTTGTTTCTAAACAAATGGCTACTTAGTTGACCAATGACTGCTGTCTTAAGTGATCATTAATATACCAACACATGTATTGGTTTTCAAGCCGGGGAAAGCATATATCTGACTTACGACTTACTCCTTGATCTGGGAGGCAAACATATACTTTAAAATTTTATTTTGATGTCCCCGCCATGCCCCATAACTTAATGACCTTATCTTTGGTCGGAACACAGGCTAATCGACCTGGCATCCCTTCCCAAGCATCTGGGTGTGGGTTAGCCTTAGTTGGTTGGGGCACAGTCCAGGAGCGCCTTGGGGATGTGGCTTGTGGATCATCCATGGCACACTATGAATCTGCAGCCAGCCAGCCTCCTCAGCTCCACGAAGCCTGTTGCACCTGCCGGTCGGGGTGTGTTCAAAGATGACAGACACCTCCCAACGGGTGTGCTGAGTCAAAGCCTAAATAGGAATTGCTATGTGAAGGAAAATGCTTGTGCATAAGTAACTTCGCTCTCCCTGCTGGTTTGAATTATACCTGCCACGGAGTCGAGTGAGAGCAGAGGGCATGTTTCCTCTCTGGGGAACACGTTCATTGGAGGTAATGCCACTTCAGAAAGGAAAACTGTTTAAGCAGCAAACTCCCCAAGGACATGTGGTCTGAAGAATTTCTTTGTGGTGAAACCAGAAGAAATTGCTATGGGGCCAGATCAGAAAAAGCAGTGTTTCCCTTGAGCCACGGGCTGCCCTTTGAGGCCTGAGATTCTTTGTAATTCAGGGGGATGCTGAATTCCGGATGAAGAGCACCAGGCAAGCTGTCCAGTGAGGAAGGAAAGGTGGAGGGAGCTCAGGAGGGCCTTGGGGAGGGCGCCATAAAGGTGAAGTGACAGCAACCGAACACTAGGTGGCAGAAGCCAAACACAAATCATACACCCGTGTCCTGCCCGAGTCCAGGTCAGAATTGAAGCGCGTGCCTTCAAGGGAGTATTTCTTTGTACCTTTCTCTTCTCTCCCGGTGGCTGCGATACCATGTGGGTGGGAAGAGAACCTCCTGCTTCCAGATGCATTATACACAGGGCACAAGTAAGAGGTCGTACAAAAGTTAGCGGGCATGCGTCAGAGTGTCTGATGACAGATCTGGACTAAAATTATGGTCTTCCACTGCAATGGGCCAAATAATAAATATTCTCAGCCTTCAGCAGTGAGATTCTGTGGCAACTACCCAACTCAACCATCACAGCACAGAAGGAGCGACAGATGATATGTAAAACACACGGGTTTTGGCTGTGTTCTAAGAAAATGCCATTTCCAGAACCGGGTGTTGGGCCAGATCTGGCCCATGGGCTGCAGTTTGCTGACCCCCTGCACGAAATGTGCAGCAGCGAGCTTGACCCATGCATAGCCCAGGCACGTGCCAGGTACCTTCTGTTCCCAAGTCCGTGCAAATGCGTACTGCCTCCCTGGGGACCCTTCCACGGCGCCACGTGATTACCTATATCTCCCTGTTGCCCGAACCTGATTCTCCCTTCTCCCTTCCACACAACAAAATCAGCCGACAGCTGCCATCGGGCGGTTCTGCACTGAAAACCTCTTCCTCCCTCCCACTGGTCCCTCTTCATTCCCACACCGTCACCGCCTCCCTCGCCGTCCTGGGAGCTATGCAGGTGCACGGCTGCGGGTGGTCACTACCGATCTGTTCGAGGGCTGAATTCTTCACACTGGTCTACCCCTTCCCCCCAAAATTATCCCATCAGAGCCAGATCGCTGTTCAAATCACCTCTTGGGTTTTGTCAGGTCCCTGCATCAGAACCTACCCTAGCTGCCAACCTCTTGCTCAATGATGGGCTTCCTCAGCCGTCAGGCTGGCCTTCTAGGAAGCACCATGTGAACTCCATCCTCGCCTGGCCCTAAAAACGCCTTGGGGACCAATGTGGGCACTTGTTCACAGTGTCCCCTGCCTCTGTCATCTCCACCTCTCCGGGGTGCCCGCCCCCACACTCCTGATGAAGTACCCTGCGTTCTCGGAAGCGCCCCCAATGGGAGGGAAGAGACACACATTGGGTTTGTATCCCTCCCTTATGGCCCACTAACCAACTACTTTGCCTATCTTTTCTGTGATTTTCAGTTATGTCGCACTGCAGTCAGACCGGGGTCCGAACAGTATCGATTTGGGGGCGCTCTGACCTCTGCGGCACAGCCCTCTCCTCAATTTTGGGAAACACGCCCATGTGTGCTTAAAGAGAATGGAGGTTTTCTAATCGCTAGGTTGGGGCCCTGCATCCGTCCGTGATGGACATGGTGCTAACTTTTCACCTGTTTTCTCAGTGCCGGAGAGGGGATCATAACCACTCACCAGGATGGTGGTTTTGTCTTTTTTTTTTTTCCTTGCAATTCTGACCATTATTCCTAACCAGTTTGAGACTTACCGTTGCTAGGTGCATACAGATGCACAGGGTTACAAAGTCCTGGGGCGCGGTTTCTCTTCTTGGGAAGTACTGACCTTTATTCTTTATGCGGCTTTCTGCCTCAAAGTCTGCTTTGTCTGATTCTAAAACTGCCATTCCGGCTTTCTTTTGGTCAGCGCGTACCTTGTACCTTTGCTCATGCCTTTATTTCCAACCTTCCCGTGTCATGTCTGAAGCAAGCCCCTTCTGTAGCACACAGAGCTGGAATTTTATCAAGCAAAACCTGTCTCTTTGACGAGATGTGTTTAATCATCTGATGACTTAGCCCTTGCAGCCCACCCTCTGGCATTATTCGCCTGTCGCTTTCTTTCTCCTCCTCCCTCGCTCCCTTTTGACGACCGCCCGCTGGTCCCCATCCTCCCATGGAAACTCATTTGAACTGTGAGCGAAGGGCCGAGAAAGCTCACAAGCCTGGCCTGGGGGCTGTTGTGCAGTTTTCCCCACTCAAGGGTATGATCACAGGCATTTGTTAAGGAGAAACCCAAATCACGAACTAGATATGGATTTCTGGGTGGGGAAAATGGGCTGAAGGGTGGGGTCTGCTTGAGGGAGACCCTCTGGACATAGCAGTGATGGTGCCAGAGCTCCAACATCTCCGCCCCCCAGGCTGTGGCTGGGGGGGTGGGTGCGGTGCGGAGGCGTGAGAATCGCCCCCCACAAGCCCCGCCTGGCAGCTCATTCAGCAGACGGTTTTGTGAGGCTGAAAATCCTGAGGCCTGCAGCCCCAGCTCACTCCCAGTGGGATGGGGAGGGTCCTGTGGAGGGTTTATGTAACTCCGAGAGAGCCTGCTTGGTCAAAGGGAAGGGAGGAGCTGGGTTGGAAAGGTTTTTGCTCTACTTTCTTCAGAAATATTTATCAAGATGAGCAGAAAGTACAGGTGATAGAAGAGAGGGCGATCTGAGTTGACATCTCCATGTCCCAGGAGACACAGCGCCACCGGACCGAAGGCCTGGCCTGTGAGCACAGGGACGGGGGCCAGGGCTGTCACCTGCGGGCCACAGACCTACTGCAACGTGCGAGGTGCCTGTGCCCTGGGAGGACCTGGCCTGTGGATGCTTCCAGGGCCAGCCCCTCGGGGCTGCTGTGCCTCCCTAGCTCCCGCTGACTCGGAAGTGTCTCATGGTCTAGGCGAGGTCAAGATCAACACGGCTGTGCAGGGGACACAGAGCCACACTCCCATCCCGTGCAAGAAGAGCAGTCTGCAGGGCATTATCATTCACCATTCGCCCTTGATTTGGGTGACATTTCTCACATCATACAGTTCTCCCCCGCGCCCCCCCCCCAATCTACCTTTCATTTGGTTTTCACAATGGACATCATGTTAACGGACGACGCTGGAGTGACTTGCGGGCCCGGCAGGCGGGAATGAGAAGCTGAGAACAGGGGGAGTTTCGACTTGGAACATGCCAGCCCACACACACATCTGGGGCTTCAAGGAGCACACATGTCCCCTAACATGCAGCATTAGAATTTAAAGACGGGCAGAGGCTACACCTAACAGCCAGGGGCCCCATGTCGGCCAAGGGACATGGAGGTTGATGGGGCATAAAGAGGCTTCACGCAGGTTTGGCCGCCGGAAAGCACGGGAAAGGGGCTCTGGGAGAAGCGAGTTCCTGACAAGCACAGGGGATAGACACAGGGTTGAAACCCGGAGGAGGCGGGGCCGTTGCCTCATGGGGCAGCGGAGGCGGGGGGCGGGGGGTTGATTTTTAGGTTGCCTCAATCAGAAGGCAGTGAAATGAGCTAGATGCAGGGGTCAGAAACCAGTGGCCCCTGGGCCATCTCTGTAACGTGAGTTTCATTTTTAAAATAATTGCGCCTTTCGATAGTGCACGTACCACCTAGCTGAGATTCACCTCCGTCCTCACCATTCCCAACGGTCTCCACCCAATGACTGTGTCCACGTGTTTTCTTGCCCCTTAGTCTCCTGAAGGCACCTGACTTTGCCAGCCTTGGATGGAAGGCTCCTCCCTGCTCTCCTCCAGCCCGGAGGCTGTAGTATTCATGGTTTTGCAGGCACGGGGGACCGTGTAGAGCCCATCTCCATGATGGCTAAGGGATAAGCCCTTTTGTGGTCCCAAGGCTGTAGCCTCATCTAGGCGCTTTGTAACACCAGGGAGGTAGAAGGGAAGAAGAATTTATAAGGTACGGTGATTACCTATGGAAGATTGCCTATGGAAATAAGGAGTGGAGGATAGCAGTGAATTTGGTTTGGTCAGCTGGGGGCCAGGCGGTGCGGGGGAGGCCTGCAGGAGGGGCAGGTTTTGCCAGATGGCAGATGGAGGCAATCAGCTGAATGTGGGGATCCCGAGAAACACCTAAGTGGAGGTGTCTGCAAGAGAGCTGGACCTGGAGGACTAAGCTCCGGCAAACAATCTAGGCTGAACACCAACGTTGGCATCCCCAGAAAACAGATGGAAAATAAAGTCTTGGAAATGGAGAAGGTTCCCCAAGGGGACTGCACCAAGTGGGGAGAAAGGGAGACCCAGCGACGGCTCCTGGGCAACATCAACATTTCCGAAGGGGCCACAGGATGAGAAGCCCGCAGGAGAACCTGCAGAGGAACAGACACTAAGGGGGGAAAGCAGGGAAGTGCAGTGTCCAGAAAGAGAAGGGGGGGGGGGCTTTAAAAGGAGGGAGCAGGTGAGAGCATCAGAGCTGGCTCTGTTTTTTTGTTTTGTTTTTGGTGTTTAGTCTTTATACATTTAAAGGATTTGGGGGATGCAGGTGATTATATGCATGTGGGTGTTTTCAAAGTGGTTACCCATTAGATAGCTCATCTGACAAATGGTGTACATCTGCTTCTTTGATGGAGTTCCTCTCTCAGGTAAGCCTCACCTGACCTTGCCCCCACTTCCACCAGTGGGGCTGGGGGTGCCCATCCAGGTAACAAGCATTTCCAGAGCACCACTGGATGCCGCGCCATGCTCTAGGGTGCTGGCTTACCTGGCACTCTCGAAGGTGGCTGATGCCGTCTTTTCTACAGCCCCAAATCCAACGCCGACAGCAAGTCCCTCTGAAACACATAGAAAAAAAACCACAAGGGGTTAGGAGCAATTTTCGAATAAGGTACATCACCATCACTGTGTCAGGTGAGACTGCCTGAGGCTGCCAGCAACAGAAAATCCACATAACAGGAGTTTCAACTGGGGGTTTGGCCAACGATGGTCTGGGGGCCAAATCTAGCCCACTGCCTGTTTTTGTTCTTAGTAAGCTAAGAATGATTTTTACATTTTTAAATAATTGGAAAAAAATCAAAGAAAGAATAGTATTTCATGACACATGACAACTATATAATTTTAGTGTTCACAAATAAAGCTTCATTGGCACACAGCCATGCTTATCGGTTGACGAGTTGTCTATGGCTGGTTTTGCATGACATCAGCAGAGATGAGTAGTTGTGACAGAGACCGTATGGCCCAAAGACCTAAAATATTTACTGTCTGGCCCTTTACAGAAAGAGCTTGATGACTGACTGACTCCCGAGCTAAACACATAGGGTTTTATTAGCTCAAGTGACAAGATATCCAAGGCTGATGAAGCCCAGTGAGGTCTTCCCGTATGTTTGAGGAGCCATCTTGAAATGGTAGACTGTCCCAGTCTACTCTGAGATGGCGTGGCTATAGTCTAGCTTAGGCTTGGGGATGTACAAGGTGATTCCCCAAGTCCTTTCCAGAGGGCCTAGTGCGCCTGCCAAGCTTACCAAACCCCGACTTGGATCACATGTGGAGGACAACGCTGGTCTATGAGTATCTGACAGAGAGGGAGAGATTATGGAAAAACGGAACTGTCCCAGTGGCCCGGGATCAGTGGGGTCGTCCCACAATGTTAAAACACTTTCTGGGGCGCCCGGGTGGCTCAGTCGTTAAGGGTCTGCCTTCTCAGGTCGGGGATCGAGCCCCGCATCGGGCTCCCCGCTTGGCGGGAAGCCTGCTTCTCCCTCTCCCGCTCCCCCTGCGTGTGTTCCCTCTCTCGCTGTGTCTCTCTCTGTCAAATAAATAAAATCTTAAAACAACAACAACAACAACAACAACAACAACAAAAAACACTTTCTGATATCTGTGGGAGAATTTAAAGACCCCTCTGAATCAAGGCCGGAAAGAGGACCACCAATATTGGTCAGAATCAAGACCAAGGGCTTTTGGGGCCAGGAGGAACTTTTGTGTTGTAAAGCGGGAAGAGGGGAAAAATCTACTGAGTGAGAAGGGCTTGTTTTCTTTTGGGATTCACTGTCTCCTTGAAATGCCTCTTTTTGTCCTTTGTGTCCTGTTTAGCTGGGGTGGGCGAGGGACGCTGGGCTTGCAATGATGACTCTAGGGGACACCTGGAGACCAAAGGATTGCTCAGAATTGTCTTGTGTTAAGGCCTAAGAGCTCACCTATAATCCAGTCTGGTTCACCAAGAAACCACGGTGGGGTCTGGAGTCCAAAGACCCTGCTAAGGCATAAAGGGCTCTTTGTTTGCCTCAGTTTACCCTCTGTGCTTCAGTCTCCTGTGGGGACCTTATCGGGTGGCTATAGCCACTGGAGGCTGCTGATTGAGAATTTGGGATTTTGATGCTCCACCAGATATCTTCCCATGTTTCTCATAATGACCAATGATGGGATACAGAATCCTAGGACTCTAGAGGTGCAGGAAACCCCACAGATGACGTGGCATGACTCTTGGGCCACTGTCAGACTCAGAATTTAGGGGTTTGGGGGGGTGTCTTTCCAAAACCAGGCAGCATCCTCCCGGCACGCACGGCTCACACCGTAGCCGACTACTGAAAAGCCCAAGACGGTGCCTCTAATGAGCTCTGGGGCGGAGGTGGCCAGCCAAGTCCGCGCTGCCAGAGCAACCAGACGTTTCAAATCAAGCTTTTAAAAACGGATTTATGTTTGCTCAATTTTTAAGGCTCCTGATGTAAATTCTTCACAAAGGCTGAGGCTTCATTCAGCAAGTCTTTCCTCTGAGATGACTCTGATTCTAAATCAGGCCTTGTATTCAAGATCTTAGCGTCTTTGTGGTCTTTCTTTTGAAAATGGGGGGCCGGTGGCCACCTGTGGGCCAGACGCCGGGCTAGAAGCATGAAGTAAAGGTGGGGATCGTCACCTCTGCTCCCACATCGGAGAGGAAAGGGGAGGGGGAGCCGGTCTGAGAGCCCAGGCGGGCTCCGGTTCTGAGGTCCAGGCTCTTCGCTCTCCCTGGCCGTGCGTTCTTTTCTGTCTCTTTTGGAAAAGTCCTCTGAGGTTGGAGAGGAAGCCACAGCTCCAGGGAGGGCTTTGGACGCATGTTCAGCATCTCCAGATTTGCCTGATGCATCTGACAAGCTTCCCAAAGGAGGAGTGTCCTAGGGGAGGGGCTGGATTTCAGTGCGGGCTGCGATGGATATGTCTGGGGGTTCCAGGCATCTTTTCCAGCAGGATGGGGGAAGCCTTTTAATGCATCTTCTGAATCTCAGAAAGTTGGAGGACATCTGAGATGCCTCCATCTGGCCAGTCTCCTACCATCAGAGTCCAGTGTTTACAAACCTGCTGTTCTCAACTTTGTTTTGTGCTAACACAGCCCCTCAACCCTCTCTCAGAGGTAGCTGTGGGTTTCCAAGGCAAAGAGCTTCACCAGGGACCCCTGGCCCACCGGGGAGAGGTGTCAAAAGCTAGGGAGGGACTAAGGGGTGTTTTATGACACCAGAGGGGCATATCCCTTCCTCTGAAAAAAATTTCCTTCTCTAAACTATAAACAACAGTTGCTCTGCTCTTTTGTTCAAGATTTTGCTCTAATTAGTCATTTTAATGTAAATGATAGTGCGGCCCAGAGCCACAGGACCTATATTAATTAGCAAACTAAGCCCTTCTTGTTATTTGGCAAAAGTCCCAGTACTCTGACTTATATAAATGCCCTCAGTGGCTCTGGGAGGTTGGGCAGGGGAGTACCCAGTTAAGGCAGGAGAAAAAGCATCTGCTCAAAGGGACACAAGCCTCAAGAAGCAGAGCCAGCCCTCGAATCTCAGGCCCCCACTCTCCCCCACCCCCACCCATTTGCCGATCTGGCTTCTGGCTTTCTCCCAGGTGTGGGTGGCAAGAGCTGGTATCTGAATCCGTACCCCAAAGAGGTTTGGAGCAAAGTGAATGCATAGTGCCTCTGCCCCCACCCCGTACCTGGGCCAACAGTGAGGGAACCTGCTCTGATGAATTGCAAAATGAGCCCCTTCCTCCTCTGGGCTCTGCCCTAGGGTGAGACCAGCTTCCAAAGCACAAGTTGCCTGTGGGAGGGGGCCAAAGCCTCCCCCCACCACCCACCAGGGGAAGGAGAGATCCTTGGGGAAAAGGAACGCAGTCGCTACCTTCTCTGAAGGTAGGATAATACCCGGGAGAGAAACTAATGAGAGACCAAGACAAATTACCCACGCGGAAAGAACATAAATAAGAGAATTAAGGCAGATACTTAAGATCAACAGATGGTAGAAAGAACCCGCTGGGTGGAAAAGGAGCAGAGGAAAACATAGCTGACTGGAGCTCACACCCCAGGTGTTCCACCCAAAGTGCAAATTAGGAAGGTAATTAAGACAAGAAACCAAAGTGACTGGAATATTATCAGTAAGCCATTGCCTCTTTTCACAGCTACTGCTATTAATTCGGGTGCAAAGAGAGAGAAGATAAACGCCAGGCTTGTAGATGGGCGTCTGGCAGAGGCAGGGCGAGGCAGAGTCCTGAGGACCAGCGGGAGAACAGGCTCTCAGGCCCAGCCCGCCTGCTCCACCCTTGTGCGGGGGGTGTCTGCCTCCCTAGCTCCCCGCCCTCCTGAATCTCCATCCCTCCTTGTCACCCACCGCCGAAGAGAACAAAGAGGCTATGGCTCAAGTCCTGGCATACTGTTCAAGGTTCTTAGAATAATGAAAGGATAACGATGCTCTGCATACAGGATGATGTGCTCAGCACGTCTTTCTCACTGTTGACATTGTGTTGTAAGAGGCTGGCCTGTGCATGGCCAGCTGTGAGCACCATCCCCGGCCTCTGCCCACTAGATGCTGGCAACACCCCGCCCCCCTCGAGTTGTGCTAATCAAAAATGTCTCCAGGCACTGCCTAACGTCGCCCGGGGAAAAATCGTACCCTGTTGAGAACCACTGGCCTCCCATCGAGAGGTACTTTTCATCAGTTTTAAACTATTCTAGAACACTCTAAGAGTTTAAGCAGGTGGTAGGAAAGTGAACAGTTAAAAACGAGTGTCTTGGTCCATTCGGGCGGCTCTCACAAAATACCCTAAGCGAGGCAGCTGATAAGCCACGTGGATCTCTTTCTCATGGTTCTGGAGGCTGGGAAGTGCGAGACCAGGATGCTGGCAGACTTGGCCTTCCTGGCTCGTAGACGTGTCCTCACGTCAAAGGGACAGGGACCTTTCTTGAGCCTCTGCAATAAGACACTCATCCCTGAGCTCCACCCTCGTGACCTAAGCACCTCCTGGGGGGATACAAACATTCAGACCACAGTAACCAATATTTTCTTTTTCCATCAAGGGCTAGCCATTTCTTCGCTTTTAAGGTCATGGCGTGCGGCGGGAGCGGGGAGGGTTTAAATTCACAGGTCTTTTACAGGAGGCCTTGCCAGCCCCCGAAACAGTGACATCTGTGACATTTCAGCACTGCCTGACATTCACAGCCGGCAGATCTCATGGGGGATGGGAGGGAACGCCGGACGGGGTACAGAGAAATGCGGTGTCTCGTTGGGCAGAGCTGCTGTGGGGACACCCTTCCCCTCCCGCCTGGTTATGCTCCTCCGCACGTGGGCATGGCTGTAGCGTGGTCTCAGAGAGAGGCGTCTGAAATACAACCCAGGGGTCCGGGGCGCTCAGGCCAGGGCTAAAGACGGTGGGCGTCTCGTTTCCCTGCTCTGGGCTCTGCGACTGTCTCACTGCAGCTCCTGATCACATGCCTCTTGGGTGGCTTTCGTGCTGGGGGGCTGCTCTCAGCATCCATGGTCATCCCAGCCTGAGGGCTTATGGCGAACTGAAACCTCAGTCTGTTCACTTTTGGCGCTGCTGGGAAGCCACAGTTCTCTCCATCTGGTGCCCATGCTGTTACTTCTTTGCATCCCAGGGCGGTCCTGCGGGGGCCGCGGGGGCCACAGGGTCTCCCAGGTATGCACCGCTCAGCTCTCTGGTGGGGGCGCTCGTGCTGTCGGTTCCAGACGGCACAGCCAAAAGCCGTCTAGAGAAGGTCAACACAATGGCCAACAGGAAACGAGGGGTGAGGTTATGACCTTTTCTGCTCGACTTACAAAGTACGAAAGGTAAGACAGCGGCTCACTTCTTGGGAGGGCTTAATATTAAACACGGCTGCAGGGGCGCCTGGCTGGCTCGGTCGGTGGAGCGTGCAACTCTTGATCTCAGGGTTGTGAGTTCGAGCCCCACGTTGGGCACAGAGATTAGTTAAAAATAAATACCAACCGACAAGCAACACGGCTTCCACCACCACCAATCCCGAAGGTGGAGAAATGATGTGAAACAGGATGGCTTCCTTATTCTCATCTCCACCAAGGACAGAACAAGAGGAAGATGGCTCTCAATTGCAGCCAGAGGGATTTAGGCAAGGGGGAGAGATCACCTTGAGCGAGGAGGGTTTTGAAATGTCTACCTCCTTGAAGGGATGTGGAGAATATCCCTCCCGGGGAGAAGGGGGCTGTTCGCAGCTACTGAGCTGCTCCTCAGGGTGGGATGACCATGGATGCTGAGAGCAGGCTGGGCTGAAAGGAATGGGGAGGTTGGCCTTGTCAAGATGACCCTTCTGGCCAGATGACGCTTCAACATTAAATGTGGGCTCAGTCCTAGGAGCGAGGTCGAGTGGCTACTTAACATATTCCCAGGTCCTCATGGGCTGCTTTCTGAAAAATAGAGAGGGGAACCTGGGTGGCTCAGTCAGTTAAGCGGCTGACACTTGGTTTCGGCTCAGGTTGTGATCTCAGGGTCCTGGGATCGAGCCCTGCATCAGGCTCTGCGCTCGGGGGGGGAGTCTGCTTAATGATTCTCTCTCTCCCTCTGCCCCTCCCCCTGCTTACATGCGCTTGCTCTCTCTCTCTCTCAAAAATAAATGAATATAAAAAAAAAAAAAAAAACACCCCAGAGATATAACCATCTGGAGAATCTGTGGCTGGAGGGGACCATGTGGGCAACAGGCGCCGTAAGGAAGGGGGCATGCCCACCCCCAGTGGCACTGGGAGCCTCCACAGGTGCTGGGCGAGCTCAGTTCTGATTCCTCCTTGCTCTTGCCCATCTGGGCCCTGTCGCGGAGCTGGGAGAGGGGCAGTGTCCATCACACTCCAGGAGGAGCTTCCAGGCTGTAAGGGCTTGCTTTTGGCTGTTGGGAGGGTTGACCCATCTGGCACAGACACACGTGCTGTCTTTATTTCTACTCTGAACCCTCAGCTTGGCTGAGCCTTCTGGGGAGACTGGCCCACAATATGCTGATTTCCCCACTTGGCCCATCTTCGGCCGCACACAGATTTCCAGCAGGAAGGGAAACCAGGAAGGTGGGATCTCTTATCGTATTACACGCTCATTAGACAAGACGTTGGTACAACCAGCCAGGTATTGCCACAGAATACCCGTGGAGTCTGGCAAATGCCCTATGAAGGATAAAAAAGATCTACTTAGTGTCATTTTTCTGAAAAAGGAGTTCAACACACTTTCTAATATGGATTACTAGCCCTGCTATACGTATTGGGTAAAGTCAAGTGTTGGGAAAGACGAGAAACACAGGTGTTCCAGAAGAGTTGAATTTAGCTCACATTCCTATCCATGTCAACAGTCATGCCTTAGGAGTTTATTAAGAGATCTTGACAACTGAAGATACTCCAACATGGATCACCCTCTAATTAAAATAAGCACTCTGTAATTAATGTTTCCACGTGTGCTTTTTTGGCATATTCTACTCTCTCCAGTGAGGGACCCAGAGAAACTGCTGTCCTGCGGTTCCTGCCACCTCCCACCCCAGCAGACGGCCGAGCAGGAGGGGTCTCCTCATTGGTGGGAATGTGCACAGATGACACAGGCACATCTTTAAACAGCAAGTGAAGGCATCCTGTTTGATACCCACATCCAAGAGTCAATTTCAATTTGCTTCAGTTTTCAGCAACCAAAGATCAGATCCCCATGTTCCCGTGGAGAAAAAGGAAGGGAATGCCTTGGCTGGTACAGATAATGCTGAGATATTCCCATCCACAAGCCCTGCTTCATGCCCAGACTCAGGCCTCCAGCCCACTCCCCTCACCATGCACCCCTGTGGCCACAGCAGGGGTTGCCCTCCAGCGAGAGGATTAATTTTCAGGCCCAGGGACATGCCAGGTGTAGTAGAGGGTCAGACCAGGTGTAGTAGAGGGTCAGACCAGGTGTAGTAGAGGGTCAGACCAGGTGTGGTAGTGGGTCGGACCAGGTGTGACAGTAGGGTCAGACCAGGTGTGATGAAGGGTCAGACCAGGTGTAGTAGAGGGTCGGACCAGGTGTGGTAGTGGGTCGGACCAGGTGTGACAGTGGGGTCAGACCAGGTGTGGTAGAGGGGTCAGACCAGGTGTGATAGTGGGGTCAGACCAGGAGTGGTAGTGGGGTCAGACCAGGTGTGGTAGAGGGGTCAGAACAGGTGTGGTAGAGGGGTCAGATCAGGTATAAGTGGGGTCAGACCAGGTGCGGTAGTGGGGTCAGACCAGGTGTGATAGTGGGGTCAGACCAGGTGTGTGGTAGTGGGGTCAGACCGGGTGTGATAGTGGGGTCAGACCAGGTGCGGTAGCGGGGTCAGACCAGGTGCAGTAGTGGGGTCAGACCAGGTGTGACAGAGGGTCAGACCAGGTGTGATAGTGGGGGTCAAATCAGGTGCGGTAGAGGGGTCAGATCAGGTGTGATGGTGGAGTCAGACCAGGGGTGGTAGAGGGTCAGACCAGGTTTGATAGTGGGGTCAGACCAGGTGTGGTAGAGTGTCAGACCAGGTAGGGGCCAGAGAGCACTGTACTCTCTCCTTTTGAGCCTCGGGCCAATCACCGGGTCCCTGAGCTTCCTCTCCCCACTTCTAAAAGTTCTGGCATGCAGGGAAGCATCTGGTTGCTCAGATCTGACAAATTCACACTATTTAAGTTCATAAGGTTCTGTTCTGTAATTTACCAACAAATCCTTTTTGGGGGGGTTGGGCAGCACTGAAAACCTGAGAAGCTCTACAAACATGAAGAGGCAGGAGGATGGACACTAGGCAGTCTACAGCGTGGCCGGCGTAGAATGATTTTCCAGCAACAGCATATCCCGCGATGAGTGGGCTTATCTGCAGCCGGGGCTGCAGTTCTGCTACGTGCTGCCCGACCCCAGGCAATGAGGAGGCCCCCCAGCACCACGCTGCACTCTGAAGGCTCCTCGCCCCCATCTCTCAGTTCGGGAAAACTACTCTGAGGTGGGACAGAGTTCCAGGAGAGAGCGGGGAAAGCATGGCCAAAGCCACCCCAGGGCACCGTCCCTGTCTCAAAGTCCCACAAACCACTGGAAGGAAGTCATAGCAGGAGCTCAGCCCGAGAACCTGCCTCCCCAGCAGTGTCCGCAGCTGATGGCACACACACATATCCACACAGCTAACAGCCCGGCATCTCACAGGCTTCTCCCCAAAAGACTGGGGATTCCTGGGGTCAGGCGAAGCCAGGGGAGCAGGGAGTTGGCTGTCACCCCTTCTGACTCCGTGGGAATCACCCTGCCCAGAGGATCTCGCAGCCCTAGGCAGGCAGGCGGTGGCTGACCCCCACTAGCCCTCCCCAGGTTCCACATGAAGAGTCGCTGTAGTCTCGGTCCCCCAGGGCGGAGCTGCCTTGCTAAAGGGACAGGCAGCCTGGGGCCACCTGCCTTGGAAGCACAGCTGTGCGCTGGTGCGCCTGCGTGCACTCTGTCCCGCGGGCCGTGCTCGGGGTACGGCGAGCTCTTGGACACGCTGGAATGCGGGGCCTTGGAGGTATGAGGGGGGCTGACTCCTGGGTCTGTAACTCACATGGAATAGAGGGCCTAAAGAAATTGGGAGAGAAGAACTCTTTTAACCCCCTTGAAGGACTTAGGAGAGAAATTAGACTCTGGCAGCTCTTCCAGGATGATGAATACATAAGGCACAGGTTCATTTATCACTCCCTGTACCTGACTCCCACCCAAGTATTTCTAAAAGCCGGGTAAGGAGTGATGTCTCAGGCCACACGACTGGGTTTTGCTCCGCCGATGGCAGGGAGTATAATACGATGCCGGTATGAAGGCAGGGGCGATATTTTTCTTAAAGGGAGTAGGAGCATTTCACAAGAATGTTAACAGAGGAGGAAAATAACCGTCTGCCTTCTCCACCCCAGCTCTGCGATCGCCGTGGGCTCAGTGGTGGCTTGCGGGCAAACCCGTCCTCCTGGCCATGGGTGACTGGGCACTTGGTCAAGTGGGCCCAATCAGGGCTGGGATTTTTCTGCAGAGCAAATGAAGAGGGCCAGGATGGGATGGGAAGGCCAGGAACTGTCATCATCCTTCCTCTGTGTCTCGTAGAAGAAGCTGGTCCACAGAAGGAGCCGGTGTAGCTGGTGTGTGATGAGAAGCAGCGACAGATAAAGCAAACTGGACCCTGGAAGCATCTGGGTCTATTTTTCATTTATCCCTGAAGCTGGGAGCCTGGCTGCACCTCTGTCCTTCCTGTGCGTATGTGAGATATGTCAACATCCTTTCAACACCCCACTATTTCCCTAAAACAGTTTGGGTTCTCGCTCTGCAACTTGCAACCAAAACACTCAATAATTCAGCCAAAGCCTGCCCTAGGTGCTCTATGTTGATTACCTAAATTGGTCTAATCTAACCCTAATTCAATTGCAAAATTGATATTGTTATCATATCTTTCAGAGAGGTAAACCGGGGTTCAGAGTGGTCAAGCAACACACCCAAAGTCACACAGCCCTTAAGAGGTTCAGCCTATGCGTTCCTTCTTTTTCAGAGCGCACCACACTGACTCCTTTGTTTAGTTGACCATGAGGCCTCCTCTCCTGCCTAGGACTCAAAGGACTGAGAATGGTGTTAATGCTAGCAAGAGCACCCATTGAGGCACCATATTTAATTTGGTCTTTTCAACAACCCCATGAGATCGGTACTGCTCTTAGTCCGCTTAGAGACGTGGGACTGGTATCTCCAGCCCAGGCTCCGTGCGCCCCCCCTTGCCCATACTGCCTTCCATGACTCCCGCTCGGATCCTCCTTAGCACTGTCACTCCTTCAGTGGCTACTATCTCCGCATATTTGAACATCCTTTTACTTCTCCTAAGCCTTTAGGCACATCAAAACGTTTCATTTTATATTCTTACTTTGAACCTAAAAAATGGTTATTTTAGGGGCGCCTGGGTGGCTCAGTCGGTTAAGCGTCTGCCTTCAGCTCAAGTCATGATCCCAGGGTTCTGGGATCGAGCCCCGCGCCGGGCTCCCTGCTCCGCGGGAAGCCTGCTTCTCCCTCTCCCACTCCCCCTGCTTGTGTTCCCTCTCTCGCTGTCTCTCCCTCTGTCAAATAAATAAAATCTTTTAAAAAAAATGGTTATTTTAAGTTACGCTACTCACTACTTTTTAACCAAAACAATACACCTACACATGAAAGAAAACATCATGTTCAGTAAAATCTAAAGTAATAAATTTCCCCATGTCTGCTCACCACCCCTAGTTCCATGCGTAAGAGGCAAAGTACTTTTTAAAGTTCTAGCTTTTCCTTCTCCAGTGGGTACCACTGTAACTTTACATAACTTTAAATATTAATACATTTGTTTCTTTAATGTATCACAATCTTGATTTAGTTGGCTGACAGCACTGTTGCTTCCTACTCTGTTGAGCCTTGTAAAAGTTGAAGAATTCAGTGTCCTTTCTTCCCACCTCTACTCTATGAAAGCTATCCCACTGGGTACTTGCTCTACAGATACAGCTCATCTAAGGTGTATTCCCAGGTCAGGTCAAAATATGGCAATCCAAAAAAAAAAATGCAGTTTACAATAGTGGGGTGCTACCATATATTCTTTACAAATCAGGTTGCTATCAGAAGAGAAGGCAAGATACTCCTAAGGTTTTAAACTCATCCCATTTGAAGAAAATGGTCCCAGGAATCAAGGCCCAATGGATTCTTTCTTGATTCTTTCTGGTGTTCGTTTTATCTTCTGGATATTAATTAGATACCTGCTCTTTCCCTTTCTTCCTTTCTTTCTCTTTTCCTTCCTTCCTTCCTTCCTTCCTTCCTTCCTTCCTTCCTCCCTTCCTCCCTTCCTCCCTCCTTCCCTCCCTTCCCTATCATTGTTTCTTTTAATGGCAGTAAACACATATAACATCAAATTTACCATTTTAACCATGTTTAAGTGTACGGTTCAGTGGTATCAGGACCTTAGTCCTTCGGATGGTTGGGCACCCGCCACCACCACCTTTCCAGAGCTCTTTTTATCCTGCGAAACTGAAACCGGCTGCCCATTAAACACTAACTCCCATTTCCCCCTCCAGCCCAGCTTCCATCAACCACTACCCTACCACTATCTCTATGAATGTGACTCCTCTAATAATCTCCTATAAGAGGAATCACACAGGGGCTCCTGGGTGGCTCAGTCGGTGAAGCATCTGCCTTCGGCTCAGGTCATGGGATCAGGCTCCTCACTCAGCGGGGAGTCTTCTTGTCCCTCTCCCGCTGCCCCTCCCCCCCACTCACGCTCGCTCTCTTGCTCTCTTAAATAAAATCTTTAAAACAACAAGAGGAATCACACAGCTTTTGTGATGCCACATTTCTCAGATGTAACGTGTTCCTTCTTCGTTTCGTTACGGGGCCTCCTTGAGCCCGTGGGATGAATGGTGATAAACTTCTGAGTCCTTGCATGTGTAAAAATAATTCTGATTTTGCTCCGTGACTTAACAGTTTGGCCTGATAGAAAATTCTAGGTCCCAAATGACCTCACAACATCTTGAGGGCATTGTTGTACTGTCTTCCAGTATCCAGTGCTGCTGCTGGGAAGGCCGATGTTAATTCAATCCTCAGGTCCTTGAGGTTAAACTGATTTTTCTCTCTGGAAGCTCTTCCATGTTTTCATCTTTGTTTTTGGAGTTTTAAAATCTCACCAAGATCTGTCCGAAGGGGAGTCTTTATGCATTCATACTCAGCTTTAGGTGGGCCCTTTAAATCTGCAAGGCTGTGCGTTTTCTTCAGCTTAAGAAATATTTCTCGGCATCTTGACTCATATTTTACATCTTGGACTTCGTGTCTGTGAACTGGAGGATTGTTTTCTACTTAACATTCCTGATGCCCAGCTCGGCTCTTCATCTGGAATGTTCTTAGCACTCTATCCATTTAACTTAAAAAAAAAAAAACCAAAAAACTTTATGGCAATCCCACAGAGGGATGCAGTGATGGTGTGAGCAGATGTGACTCACACCCACAGGGCTCCAACAATGGTGTGAGCAGACGTGACTCACACCCATAGGGGTCCAACAATGCTGTGAGCAGGTGTGACTCACACCCACAGCAGCAACGGTGTGAACTCACCATTAGGAGTGCAGCAATGCTGTGAGCAGGTGTCAGCTCGCACCCACAGAGGGACGCAGTGATGGTGTGAGAAGGTGTGACTCACACCCACAGGGGTTCAACAATGGTGTGAGCAGGTGTGACTCACACCCACAGGGATTCAGCAATGCTGTGAGCAGGTATGAGCTCACACCTACAGGGGTCCAACAATGCTGTGAACAGGTGTGAGTTCACACCCATAGGGGTCCAACAATGCTGTGAGCAGGTGTGAGCTCACACCCACAGGGGAGCCGCGATATGATTGACAGGGAGCCTGTGTAGATGTGAGTGTGCACATAGAGACAGACAAATGCACACACATGCATGAATGGGAATAGACTGGAGAGATGGCCTCAGTGCATGGAAACAAAAGTGTGAACCAGTCGTCTGAATGCTAAGACCCTGGGCCCCCCTTTCACAAAGCCCACCCTGCATGCACATAACAGCCTGATGGTGGGGCAGGGCCAGTTCATCATCTAGAGACTCAGTGCTGGTCTCTCTGATTAGGAACGTCAAGCTCAAGACCGCACACAAAGAACGGCTCTGAGGGAAGAGAAAGAACTATGGGGCGGGGTGGGAGGGAGGGGGGGTGCCCAGGGGAACTGATTTCAAGTAGCCGCTGGGGTCACAGATGAGAAATGAGAAAGGTCGGGGAATCTGTCTGAAAATAAGTTCTAGGAAATCTTTGCAAGTAACGTGTTAATAGAGTTGGATGAAAACCAGATCACACAAGGGTGAAGGGCAAGGAAGCAAGGATATGGATTCTGGACTCCGTGCCGGAGAAGCAAGAAGGAAGCTTAGCCTGCACTGCTCAGGATGAAGCCACAGTGTTTTTAAAACTAGCACACACAGTAGGCCCGGCCAGTGAGCAGCAGAGTTGGGAAGTTGGGAGACCGGCCCTGGGTGTCCTGAGGCACCAGCACAGCGGCTGGATGATGTACCGCCCAGCAGAGCGGCAGTGGAGATGAGCTCACAAATCACAGTGAAACATTTGTCCATTTAAAGTCCAGCGTAAATGTCATAAACTAATAAAATATGTAACTCAGCCAGCAAGGTGCTCAGAGCCTGGGGCCTTCTTTTCATTAATGTCAGATTTGATCCAAGACACTCCTGAGATAGATCGGCAGGCACCAGGAGAATCCTCCTGACCAGCTTCATCGTGAGGCCCCACACGCAGGCTGTCCTTCTCAGTCACGCCGCGGGAGGATCTGCTCTTGCGCCTGGCATGTGAAATCCTGTTTTGTTTTTTGTTTTTTTTTTTTTTTATGAAGGAGATCCAAAACTGATGTGGGGGCTCCCGGAGCAGCAGGGAGCTAAGAGTTAGCTGATGGCAGACGGTGACCAAATAAGTTGTTAGTGACCCTCCACCAAAAGAATAAAAAATAGATTATTAAAAATCGGGCTCACGAATCTCTACAACAAACAAACAGGAATGGCAATCAAGAGAAACCAGCAGGGGGCGCCTGGGTGGCTCAGTTGGTTAAGCGACTGCCTTCGACTCAGGTCATGATCCTGGAGTCCCGGCATCGAGGCCCACATCGGGCTCCCTGCTCAGCAGGGAGTCTGCTTCTCCCTCTGACCCTCTTCCCTCTCGTGCTCTCTATCTCTCATTCTCTCTCTCTCAAATAAATAAATAAATAATTAAAAAAAAAAAAAAGAGAGAAACCAGCAGGGATTCATGAACAATTTGTGTCACACGAAGTACAAAACTCTTTTGATGGAAATGCAACTGGGAGAGCAGGGGAATGCAAAGGATAAAAATTTATCGTGTATCTGGATGTCATCATCGCTCTTGGTTCTCACAATACCATATGAACAAGATAAAATAATGCATCGTGGTGCGGGTAACTGCGTTCACTACTGGCCAAATGACTACACTCAGTAGGTGTCAGTTCACGAATTCGTGCAGCCCTGTGGGGAGAGCTAAGCCACATGGCTCGGCTGTCTCTACTGTCCGTCCAGTGTGAACATCAACAGCTCCAGCGGGGACACAGAAGGAAAAATTGGGAGAAAACACAACACTGAGAACACTGTATGCTCAACAGACACGCAATAGAGAAATCGTAAAGGGTGGACGAGGAGCGAAACACTTAGCTCTGATATGGCATCTAAGAAAAGCAAGTGTAACATCCCGAACTTAGGTATAAGGTATAAAGAACGGCCCAAGAGAAGACGGAGGTGGCCAGCTCTTGGCTCCGTACAAGGAGGCGCCCCCTGGTGATCCGAGTTATCTGCACAGATCCACGTGCCCTGGAAATCGGGGCTTTTCCATACCAGAAATGTGTTGGCGGAGGCAGAAAACAGAACCTCAGAGGCGTCCCGGTTGATATCGCTACGGAAAGTTCAGCTATTTGATGTCTCCCCGACCCTACACCTGTATTATTCTGAAACTTCCCGTGGCGGCTGAGGTAGGGGGAAGGCCTCAGGCCCTTTCTCTGCCGGCTGTGCTGGAGTCACAGCAGAGTTCAGCTTCTTCGACAAGGAGATTCACGGGCTTAAAACGCCAACTGCCTTTAGGTGGTGCGTGTCCTTTCTGGTCCTTGAACGAGCTACCACCCCCTAAACACTTACGTCTGGCCCAGCCTCAGATTTATTTACCTGCCTGACATCAACAGGCTTTTCCTTCGGGAATGCTGCTTTGGATGGGCCTTTAAGGTTATGTCCGGTAGGGGACATATTTTCAAATCAGCCCGGCACTGCCTAGAATTCTAGTCAGCAGTCTGGCTCACCAGAGAATGAATGGTCAAGGATAGCATTTCCCAAAGTGAATTCTGCGGAGTGCAAGGTCTGGTGCATGTTTGCAAATATTTCATGGAAGTGCCTCTCAAATATATTTGACCCTAAATACATATACACCCATATACCATATATGTGTGCACATATGTGCACATACAAAGATGTGCATGTATATACACGTACATGTCTGTATACGCACACGTATGTATTTAGGTGCGCACATACATATGCATATAAACGCGTGGGTATGGAAGCAGACGGCTAACTGGTATGCACGTTTTGTGAATCCCCCACAGAAATACACAGTATGCAACTGTCCAAATGTCTTTGGCCATGCAATCCTTTTTTGCTTTTTTCTTTGCAGATCCCAGGATATATGGATTTTGTGGAGCCTGTTTTAGCATATGCTGCTTAGAAAAACAATCTCCATTCTGCAAGGAGTGTGTCGAAGATGTCTGAGCCAGTTGCTTCCTCCTGTTTGTGAAGTTGGGCCCTGGGCTGTAAGACAGATACATGGCTGGGGTTCCCACGTGGGACACTGAGCTGCCCTGTGGCCTTTCCGTGGCTCCATCTCTAAGCCCAGCCACCTACAGCCCACGCGCTATCCTCTCAGTAGTGCTGAGTGTGAAAATGGGGCTGATTTGGCATGAACATTGCCCCCTGTTGGAAACAATTTTTAAAAATGCCTTGAGAGGGCGGCTGGGTGGCTCAGTTGGTTAAGCAACTGCCTTCGGCTCAGGTCATGATCCTGGAGTCCCGGGATCGGGTCCCGCATCGGGCTCCCTGCTCAGCAGGGAGTCTGCTTCTCCCTCTAACCCTCCCCCCTCTCATGTACTCTCTCTCTCTCTCAAAATAAAAATAAATAAATCTTTAAAAAAATAAAATAATAAAATAAAAATGCCTTGAGATGTCAGTGGGGTTGGCGGGATCACCGCCATGAGGCATCCTTTCATTTTGACTGAGATCGGATATTTGTGACCGAGGAGGCGAGCAACACAGCCCCCGCCCACGGCCACGTCAGAACCAGCTCTGTAGGCAACTCAAACCAACGATCCACCACGGGGTGGCTCCACAATCTGCCCTCTACCTCTCCACCGGCGAAACCCCCAGAGCATAATCTGGCAAAGGCACCTATTCAACTTACTTGACCAGTCCTTCCGCCTGAATCTTCTTCAATGGTCACGACTGCCCCTTTGTCACACAGCTGTCCTAACAATAGCCACTGAGTCATCTGTTCCCCAGTACTCACTCCTGACCTAACCTACGACACAATGCAAACTGTAGAGTGCACGCCCCAGGTACAGCCAACTAAATGAAGTAAAATAAAACATATTAACCAAGCTCTACCCCAGGCCTCTCAACTTTTCCACTGAAGCATCTCAGTGGAAGAGCTGAAACACCATGCCAAACCTCAGGAGTCATGAAAGGGGATGGGGATGTCTGCTGAGCACTATTTTTAAGCCACTTTATTTCACGTTTCACAGACATAATCCTTCCAATGGCCATGGGGTGGAGATACATACGATCAATGTCTGCATTTTAAAGATCAGAAAGCACAGAGGGTAAGTAACCTGCTCCGGGTCACACAAGACTTTCCACCCGCGTCTGTGCAGCCCCAACCATCTGCTCTTCTCCATTTGTCTAACCTCCAAGTGTGGGTTTGGTCCAGAATTCGCAGCCATTCCCACTCATCCCCAGGGACAAGGAGTCCTGTGTGCTGGCTGATTGCAAGGTCCTTACAAGCACAGAGCCGTGCGCAGATCAACAGGCACTGAAGGGCAAGGACAAAGCAGGAGGATAGCGCCACACTATTTCCACAACGAGGAGGGACGAGTACAGGGAATCTGCTGTGAATCAAGGACTAGAGCTCCATTCTGGGGCGAATTACGAGTGGATGTGGACAGCCGATGTAGAGCCAGCCTTAGGAGAGTCTGGGATATTCCAGAGGTACCGAGTTGGCAAAGCCCGGCCTTCTGATAAGGACCCAGGGGTCTGTGGAGGTGTCGTTGCTGAGGTTCCCCCAAAGGAGTGGTATGTGCTGCCACGACCTTGTTCCTTCGGACCTACTGTAACCTTCCCACCATTCATATGCAAACACAACCCCCTTCCTCAACCAGAAGGCCCAGGAAGTTCCAGTCTCACCCGTGTCCCACTGTTGATCACTCATGCTCATTACTGATCGCTGTAATGTAATGTAAGGGTCCAGCTAGACTGCTGCTTGTCTGGGATGAGGAAACAAGCCTTGACTCCGGCAGACATGCTTTTGGCCTTTCTAGGGGTTCTCTCCAGAGGCTGTGGCTTTCAGGGGGCTGCTGTGGGGTGGAGGTGGGCACAGTCAGACCTGAATCTCCAGAGAGAGAATTCTCTAAGATGCACCCCACCCACAACCTTGAAGGCACAGCAGACTCTCCCGGGACAGGAGTCTAGGGGTGTGCACTGTGAAAAGGCTTTCGACGGGATTTAGAGTCTCCTCCATGAACCCTGCACCTCCGTCTCCCTCCTCACCTCCAAAGGAAAACCAACGTCCTAGAACCACGTTTCCCAAACTGCGTTCCATGGAAGACCAGGAACAATTTAAAAAGATCCAATAGTCAAATAGTGGGTTGAATCCTATGAAATTACTGCTACTTAAGCACTGTCTTTTTTTTTTTTAAACTATAAAAATAGCAATTTCATCTGGTCTGACCTAATGAGTTTTGAAAGCCTCGCATATTCTTCTCTCTGAGATTCAGAATCCGCGTTAACATCTTAGAGGCTGGGATAAATCCCCACCAGAGAGAAAGCTGCATGGCTTTGTTTTCCAAATGTATTTGACAATGGAACCCTTTTTTTAGGTGACACCTGTTACATCTCTCAGGACCTGTGCTTTGCGGTACTCATTTGGGGAAATGTTGCCGGGGAGGATCAAAAATAATGAAGAGGTTTCTGAGCTTTTTGCAAACCCACCCTCGTCACTGTCCCATCATTTTGATTTGAATGAAAGGAAGTGCACTCGTCCGTGTCTTAGGCGCTCACGCTGCACCAGGCTGTCTGCTCAGAGCTGGTGACAAGCGGGAACAGGAGCTGTGCTCTGCTCCAGGGAACGGCCACCGTGGCTCAGAGCAGTCAGTGAGGGCTGCGTGGAGTTGCGAGTTTTGAGCTGGGGTTTACGTGGATTTTTCCAGGACAGGAGGCTGATGGCCAGTGCCCAGTCCAGCGAGGCAGACCCGGTTCACCTGCTCATGCCTCGGCGCACTCTCAGAGCCTACCTTCCAGAGCCTCGAGGTCGCCGGGCACCATGACAACGCACCGCTTGCTCCCACTGTCCTCGCCCGGCTACCCTGGGGAAGTTCTGTTCAATGTCATGTGGATCCAGCACCCGATCTCCTTCGGGCGGGGTGCTACTGTACCATACACTCCCAAGTCAGCGTTCAGCGGGGACCTCAGGGTCACTTAGCTACAGACCCCTTCGCCCTCTGTCTTCTTGTCTTTGTCTAAGTGCATGCAGGTATCTGGCTCAGGCGGTTCCGTGGGGCAGATGAGGGGCTGTCAGGATGGCCAACCTCACGGGGAGGTGGGAGACCAAGTAGGGTCTTGGAAACTGTGACTCACAGAAAGCAGACGGGTCAGGGAGGGGTGCACTGCTCTGCCCCCTTCGGTTTTCAAACCCTGGACCTTCATGGCCAGGAAGCTGTGGTGGAAACATAGGCAAAGCTCTTCTGTACTTGCCCAGGGCCAAGGGAGTTTTCTACAGCTGGGTGCAACGTTCCTTCACTTTCCCTTGGTTCATCCATAACCACAATGGAAGCGGACGCTCCTGGTGGGCAACCATAGGAGTGGTTACAGGCACTACGTCATTAGGGGGAATGACAGCTCGCCAGCCCACCTGTGCCCTTTCAATGCCCCTCCGTCGCCCCCAAGGTAGCCCCTATCTCGTGCACTAAGAGCCTAAGTGGCACCCCCAGTGAGGCAGCCCATGGATGCCTGGGGCTGGACGGGGCAAGCAGGGGACGGGGGCAGACATAAGCTCAGGGGACCCGGAGGGCACGTTATCAGACTTCGGTGCTCCCAGCCCAAGAGTCTGGGTCGGATCCTATATCCTGTGGCCGTTGTATTACATGTGTGCAGTTTGTAGCCCAGAAATAGGAGAGAAAATTGAATAACAGGGGGTGGGGTGGGTGGGGGGGCGGGGGTGGGAGCAGAGGCTTGGGTACAAAGTTCTAACAAAGGGTCATCTGTCTAGCGAGGATGGAATCAGGTCAGGCTGGCTGGGGTACCTGCCACTGGCACCCAGGGAACCATGCCCAGGACCTCCGGGGAGCTGGGCCAGCCACGGCTGGGGAGCTTTCCTTTCAAATAAAATCACAATAAAAAGCAATACTGCCCTGAAGCCACAAACTTTTAAAAGCAGATCAACCACAAGCGGGCTATTTTTTAATCTGGTAATGACGTATTTGTCAGTTTTATCTTTATCTATGCATTCTAGGTTCTCCCCAAGGAGAGGTTTCTTTCCCCCCCTCCATCCTGCAAAGGACAGTCTGATGCAGAACTTGACCCAGTGCTGGTTGCAAGATAATGGGAAATTTTTCAGCAACCTCAAGAGCCCAGACACCCCTCCAGCTATCAGCTCATGCAGGATCCTCCACTGCCAGCAGCTAGAGCATGGATGGGGATCACCACGCTGCTCGGAGCAACTCTTGGCAAAAGAGGCCACAAGCTCTGATGGCGGGAAGTGGGATGTACATTTAAGAATGAGGATAATGCCAAGGGGCCTCAGATCATTCACCAGCTGAGTATCCTTCAGCGAATCACTTTTTATCGAAGGGCCTCAGCACTAGACTGGGGGGTGGGGAGTGGCTGCACCCCCCCCCAAGGTTGGGGTGCGGATGCAGGGAGACAAAAGGTGTATGAAAGGTTTCCAACCATAAAGCACTATGTGATATAGGCCGTTACCTCCATCCCTTGCTCAGCCGCACTAACAATGGAAAGACAATTATTCCTGAAGGAACTCTGGCCCAAAGGGGGGGTCTAGTCATAGCCCTATCCGTCACTAGATGGAAGAAAACTTAGGGATTCAGTCATTTTAAACATGTCTTCTGGATAAAGGTCTTGTTTTCCAGTCCCTGAAACTTTTGGCTTTCATGGATTCACTTTTCTTCTAGAAAGAAGGGTAGGTAAAGAAACCACGCATTCTTTTATCTTCTTGTGGACCAAGGGTCAAAGGAGCCACCGCAGCCTGCGTCCACCCCAGACAGGCACCTGGTTTTGCCACCTGTGGATGGGCCGAAGGTGCTCTTCCATTACCCTCACCATCTGACGGTGAAGACAGGCTGATCAGTAAGTCAGCAATGCCCATGTGTCATAGACTCACGGCCATGGTGGGCTCAGTCCTTTGTCTCCAAGCTCTCAAGGATGGACTCAGGTAGGGTAGTGTTTATGCCATGGAGGTAACTGGGCACACGGGGATGTCTTAGTGGCTCCTTCCATACTTATCCTCATCACTAAATGCTTCCCTGACAGCCTGCTAGGGCAGGGTACCCCCTTCGACGCTCAACAGTTAGTTGGAAGCTGATGGAACCTTTTCTCTTATTACTGAGGTGACATTCACAGAACATAAAAATCACCATTTTAGGGGCGACTGGGTGGCGCAGTCGGTTAAGCTGCCCACTCTCGGCTTCGGCTCAGGTAATGATCTCAGGGTCGTGAGATCGAGCCCTGTGTCCGGCTCCGCGCTCAGCGCAGAGTCTGCTTAAGACTCTCTCTGGCCCTCCCCGCCTCAAATAAATAAATCTTAAGAAAAAAAAAAGTTACCATTTTAAAGCATACACTTCAGTAGCATTTAGTACATTCATAATGTTTTATGACCACCACCTCTATCTGGTTCCAAAACATTTTCATTGCTCCCAAACCCAAAGAGGACCAAATAGTCACTCCCTACTCCTTCCCTTCAACCCGGCCTCTGACAACTACCAGTGTACTATCTGTATCTGTGGATTTGCCTCTTCTGGATATTTCATACAAGACGTGACCTTCTGTGTCTGGCTTCTTTCACTGAGCATAATATTTCTGAGACTCACCCATCCTGCAGCAGTTAGCCATGTTTCAATTCTTTTAACGGCTGAGCCATGTTCCTCTATACGCTAAACCACATTTTGCTTATCCACTCACCCACTGATGGACATTTGGCTTCTTTGCCACCTTTTGGTTACTGTGAGCAGTGCTGCTGTGAACACTCAGGGGCAAGTATTTCTCTGAATACCTGTTTTCAATTCTTTGGGGTATATTCTTAGGAGTGGAACTGCTGGGTCAGTGGCACCTTTTGAAAACCGAAATCAACATCACTCTCCTCTGCTTTAAACCCTCCAATGATTTCCCCCCCTGCACTTAGGGGAAAGTGAAAATGATAATCCGCACATCTGGCCTTGCCTATCGTAACCCCACGTTCTGTTTTCCAGCTACCTGGACTTTGCAAGGGCTCTTGCTTCCTCCAACAGCCTTTGGGCTGTTGCATTCTCTGGCTGTGTCTCTCCCTCTCCCCAGTTTTCATGTAACTTCCTCAGAGAAGCCTTCCCCGGTCCCCCAGCTAGGTCAGGCACACCCACTATGTGGCCCCACAGCACATTCTACTTGTCCCTCACCACAGTGTGAATTGCATGTTGATTCCAAGTGTTTCTTTTGTTGACTGGCTCAGGAAGTATTTATTTAGCATCTATACCGGGCTGGAGTTTGCTCTAGGTGCTTGAGAAACGTCAATTAATAAAACATATCGCACCCGTTAGGGGTCTGCTTTTTTTGTAGAGGAGGAAGAGAAGACCAGATTAACAAAGAGATAGAATATAAGGTCAGGTAATGATGAGTATCGTAAACAATTCAGGGCTGGGAAGAGTATTCCATGGGGAGCTATTTTCAATGGGATCCCCCTGGAGCCTCGTAGAAGAGGTGGCTTAGATAAAACCGTCACCCCCACTGGACCGTGGGCTCTGGGTAAGGGGTACCTGTGTCTCTTTCATGCATCATCATGCGAATTTCCAGCACCAAGGTGAATGCCTGGCACATAACAGGATAAGTGGATAAATGAAATGATCCTGCCCTCAAGGAGCCCTAGCACTCTCTGCCCCCGTGGCCACCTCTGGGCCCACAGGGTAGCTTGGAGGAACCCCAGAGTCAGAGAGCAGTCTCCCAGCCCTGAGCCAAGCAGCCTTCCCACTCCCACACCAGACCTACCCTCCATTCTCTGCGCCTCTTCTCGCCTCTCTGATGCTGGCATATGGCATGGTCATTAGCAGCTGGATCCCAGCCAGCCTCCGAGAAGGACCAGGTGTGAGCAAGCAGGGCCGCTGCTTGGCTTCTAGATCAGACTTCTCCACTGCCCTCTCTCCCCTCTATCCTTCACCACCCACCACCCACCACCCTCCTTAAGTGGCCTGGAGTTCACACGATTAGCCACTGGCTCTGACTCAGAAAAGCACCTTAATACTAGGCGGTGAGACCCCAGAGCCCATGGCAGTCAACCACCCTTTGGCCTACATAGTGCGCATCTTTCCAGGGCATCTCTCACCTTTGACAACAACAGAGCAGAGGTTCACAACCTTTGAGAACCCGTGAGTTACAAACACTGGAATAGTACTGAGACACCTGCCACAACATGGATGAACCTTAAAGAGATTTACTAAGTGAAATAAGCCAGTCACAAAAGGACAGACATGGTCAGATTTCAAGTATACAAGGCACCTGGAGTAGCCAAATTCATAGAAATGGAAAATAGAACAGTGGTTGCTAGGGACAGGGCGGAAGGAGGGGATGGGGAGTTACTGTCTAATGGGTGCAGTTTCAGTTTGGGAAAATGGAAAAATGCTGGAGACAGATGGTGGTGATGGCTGCACAATAATGTGAATGTACTTAAAGCCACGGAACTATAGGCTTAAAATGGCTAAAGTGGCAAATTTTATGCTATATCTATCTTATCACAATAAAAAAATACAAGGTACAGGGGGAAAAAAACCATGCGTGACCTCTTAGATGTAAAACTTACACCAGAGGTAACAAATTTTGAAATAAATCAATTCCTTGATAAACCACCAAGGAAACAGGAAAGAGACCTCCTTTATTTCCATATATCGCCCCCAACGCTTAATCTTTGTGGAGCATCACTTTATAGATAGGCTACACTGGTGGTGAATATCTCAGGCACACTGGGGACAGGGATCTGCTCTTAATGTCTTGGTAATCTCCAACAGCAATGGAGAAGGGTTCCCACCCTGACATGCGGTTGAATAAACCACTCAGCAAGTTCATTAGGAAGTCAGGATGCCAGTCTAGATACTCAGATTTCTAGGGAAGTCATCCTTCCACTAAACTACAGTGATTCTCACGGTGCTTGAGATAGTGGACTGGGAGCCAGGTGAATTCTCAGATGTGGCCACTGACAAAATGGCAGCAGTGGTGGTGGCAAATCAGATGTGTCATTCTGGCTCCTAGCCTCAGTTTCCTTATCTTCCAAAGGGTTGTGGCCAACGTCATCAGTGTTTTCCTGGGATACCAGTTCTTCTAGGAAGCAGTTAGTTCTAGCTGTCTTTCTTCCTCTCCTCTCCTCCCCTCCCCTCTCCTTTCCCTTCCCTTTCCCTTTCTCTCTCTTTCTTTCTTTCTTTTTCTTTCTTTCTTCCTTCCTTCCTTCTTTCTTTCCTTCCTTCTTTCTTTCCTTCTTTCCTTCTTTCCTTCTTTCTTTCTTTCTCTCTCCCTCTCTCTTTCTTTCTTTCTTTCAATTTATTTATTTTAGAGAGAAAGAGAGCGAGAGCACAATCGGGACAGGGAGAGAGAATCTCAAGCAGACTCTGTACAGGGCTCGATCCCATGACTCTGATATCACAACCTGAGCTGAAATCAAGAGTCGGATGCTTAACCAACTGAGCCACCCAGGCGCCCCCACTAGCTGTCCTTCTATCAGAATTCAGCACTAGGGCTGCTGGACAGCGCCCTGCACCCACTCCTTGATAACTCCTTGTCTTACCTCTACCCCCTGCCCAGCCCTGGGACATGCTCAGGCTCTTGCTTCTTCCTGAGGAAGCCTCAGCAAACACACCCAGAGCTCTGTCTACTAAATACAGCTGAGCAGTAGAAACCAAAGAGGGGTAAAAAGAAAACCAGAGACAATCGATTCCATGACTTCAAGAGTTTACAGCCTGTCCCACTGACCATCTGCGGTAGCCATGAAGATGTGTCCTTTAGATCTCCTGCTGTGGGAAACACAGTGACTGGTGGCCTCAGCTTCTGCTTTTCAGGACCCACCACCACATCCCCATTCCCCCTCCCAGCTGCTCCCAACCAGTGACTGAGTGTGGGGTGACCAGTACAGGACATGGGGCTCTTCTTAGAGGACTCCCGTGGCTAAAGGACCTCCCCCAAAACTGTCCTGGCTGAGACATCCTTGGAAGTGTGCCGTAGGTGGAGACTCTTTCTTCCCTGTCTCCTTACACAGCTGCCAGACCTTTATCACAGGCTGGAAGGCCCTCCCTATCACCTTCCACTCCCTTCCCTCTATCCTTACAGCTATGTCCCCCAACAGATCTCTTGCACATCCTCCTCGAAGGACCTGAGCTGATGCACCATCACACTGGCCAGAAGAGAGTGAAGTGCCCAATAAATGCCATGCAGAGCAATACACACTCAGAGCGAGCACTATGCATTTGGAAGAACAGCAAAAACTGCCTTAAATGTTTTCCAGAACTCAACAGTTTAACATCTACATTACTCAGTCAATAAATGTGTAGCAAGCCCCCTGCTGGTGGCAAGCACGTGCGTACCCCCCACTTCCAAGGCAGGGGGTCATTCTCATCCACATCTTTCCCATGAGCAAACCGTAAAGGATTACTATCAATGTATAACCTGGTGATAATTAGCGATGGTAAAAATAACAGTCAACGTCATTTAGCTTTATTCTATGCCAGGTATTGTTCTATACTTTTCATGGGTTGCTCATTTAAAACAACAACAACAACAACAACCCTGAAAACAGTGCTGTGCTTTAGGGAATGATGAGGAACCAGAAGCACAGATGTGCGCTGGGAGTTGCTCGGTGTGTCATGCTCTCCAGGAGTTGGCTCAGAGGAGGGACTGGGGAATCACAGCACTCCTGCACCTGCAGGTTCACCTGGCAGGAGGCTGCCTACACTCCCTGCGAATCAGCCTTGCCCTGGATGACAGAGCCTCTGAGTCGAGAGGCTCTGTGGTCTGAAGGAGTATCTTTAAAGTTTCATGCAGCCGCCTCTGCTTTCACACCAGACGCCTTCAATGGGAAGACATGACAATGGGTAATAAAGCACACAGCTCAGATTCCTAATAAAACGAGACTGTGCTGTAATGTTCCCGTCAGCTACGGCTGAGGCCAACTGTGATATAGAAATGAAAATAATCCACGTGTGAGTTACAGAGAGAACCATTTTCATCTTTTAGATGTCAGACGATCAAGGAAAATGTGTCGTCTCACATCGTGTTAATTTTTAAAATGCAATAAACTAGTCATCAGAGAAAGAAATGGAGCTGCTGCCAAAGACCTAGAGAGAAAGAGAAAGTGATGGTGCAGAGAGCGTGTCCTGACCCTCAGCCCCGCCTGTCGAGCGCGGGGGCACCTCTCCACCAGCTAAGGCTCCATTTCCTTGTGGAGCCTTCTTCCATCTTCACCTGCCCTGTCCTTGTGCCTCCCAACCCCCTCTCTCATGGAAATTAGAGCATCTAGACACAATGGCTCTCTATTCTTCCAGGTCATTCACTCACCTGGCCTGGGGACACACCCGAGGTGAAAAGCTATTTCCTGGGGCTCTCCCTCCTCCCTGAGAGCCCTTCCCAATAACACTGCACAAGGGTAAGTGTTCACTCAACAAATCTTCACTGCGAGACTTGGCTTCAGGGCTGAGCAAGAATGACTTAAGTCATTTGGAAAGGGTTGTACTTCACTCACGGATACCCCCACCCAAATCTGCAGTCATCCCTCCACCTCAGTAAGGGCAGGATCTGGGGTTCCCATCGTTCATGCCATACCTGTTCCTTCCTCATTACACCTGAGCACTCTGTTCCCTTACCTGCACATCCAAGTTCAAGACCTCCCAGGGGCGCCTGGGTGGCTCAGTCGGTTAAGTGCCAGACTCCTGATTTCGGCTTGGGTCATGATCTCAGGGTCGGGGTTGAGCCCCTGAGTCAGGGTCTGTGCTCAGCAGGGAGTCTGCTTGAGCTTCTCTCTCTCCCTTGCCCCCTGCTCCTCCCCCTGGCTCTCTCTCTCTCTTTCTCATAAATAAATATTTAAAAATAAAAGACCATTCTGGGACTATCCAGTCCATCAGTACCCCCAGGCTTAGCACAATGACATACACCTTCTCCCTTTATTTTTCTCTAATTTTTAATACCTACTCTAAGCTGCTTGGATTTGGGGATCATGCCTCGGGCATCTTCTATATCTGAACGGCTCTGGAAGCCACACAGTGAGTGTTCAGAACTCAGGGGCAGAATGACTGATCCTGCTTGACAAAATACTGTCTGTGGTTATGGCGGAGTGAGAAACTGCATAAGCGAACCCAGTCCCTGCATGGTGGGGCTCGGCTGAGGGGAGAGACAGAAACGGAGGGAGATTTCGTCTGTTTCGTTACCCACACTACAGACCTATTGCCCACAGCATAGGGCTTGGCTCATGGTGGGTGCACTAACGAGTGAATGAAGCCAAGGAGTGAAATGAACAGAAGGAACGATGAAAAGAGCAGAGAAAAAGGGGAAGATGGAGGAGAGAGGCACAGATATTCTTGGATCTGGAAACATTGGTAGAAGCTATGCCTTGGCACAACCAAATTATTCTGAAATTCACCTGGGGAGAGGCATGCGTTAGTCCAAGACTGGTTTGCTGCTTTGAAATGTTACCTTCTATAGACGAGCTGAGACACACACACATGGGATATCATGGTGTGGTGTCCACTGCAGTGTGGCCAAGAGCAGAGGCTATGACCTTGAACCAGGCTGACCGCAGCTCATGAGCACGCCCACAGCCACGAGAATAGGACCTGAACGATTTTACTATCGCTAACCGTAGACCTAGAAAATCCTTCCCAGGCTTGACCATCAACAACATAGACACTTCAAGGAGGGGTGGGGGCTGCAGACCAAAGTGCTGACCTTCCCCCCCCGCCAGCTTCTGAACCGGCAAGAGCAGACTGGCCCACAGATGCAGCCTGGCCTGGGAGGCATTGCCTATCAGCCTGGATGTGTAATTGAAAAGGCAAAGAGCAAAGGGATATTAGTAAGGCCAAAAGTGGGGGCCAACTTGGAAGCCAAAGCTGCTTGGGCTCCCGACTAAACACTCTGGGCCTCTGTGTCTCTGGCTGCAGAAGGTCACGGAGTCACTCCTGGTTTCTGGTGTTCTCTGGCACAGCCATCCTCACACGGTGTGGTGACTTGGTCTGGGGAGTGCAAACAAACAAGGGTGGACTTGTGGAGCAGATGGCCGGAGCCAGAAGTGGGGAGCAGGCTGGCTCCTGTTCCTTGCAGGGACTGAAGTTGTCTGGAATGGGACAATTACCACCCAAATCTCCACCGTCTTGCTACATAGTGTATGCCTGGCTCCTGAGAAATTTACGACTTAGGAGGGCTTGTGGCAGCTTGCCTTGCCTTCCCAGAAGGGCTTGGTGACGACTTTAGGTAGTAAAAGCACGAGTTTCCAAGCAACCAGATAACAGGTCTTCCGTTACAGCTCTGCGGTTTGCAAAACAGTGGCTCCAGAGAAGCATGTAATTAAATTAGCCAAGGCTACATCTCTCTGGGATAACCTAAGACCTTGCAAAGACCGCTTTTTACTAAATAAAAGTAAACTAGTCTAACGTCATGCCTAGGGCAGGGGAGGGGGCTCCCAACGTTGCATTAATTGGGTGTGTCAGCTGGCCTTAAGAATCCAATCAGCCAGGCAGTGACCCCATGGACTGCTCACAAATGGGCCATTTCGTGTGTCCCATTTGTTATTTAAAACAATCAAAAAGGCTTCTTTGGAAAGGAAACAGTGGCCCCTGGCTTGAACATCCCCCATCTGTCTGGATCTAGCCGTATGCATTTGCCATTAATGCTAGATGGCTTTATTCTTCTAAGTGAAGGTCAGGGGTTCACCCCGTGAGCCCAGGGTGACTTGGAGCTCAGGCATGAGACATCTCCCCTCTGTTTTGTTTCTCTCTCTTTTTTTTAAAGATTTTATTTATTCATTTGAGACACAGAGATACAGAGAGAGAGAGAGAGAGAAAGAATGCGCAGGGAGAGAGGCAGAGGAAGAGGGAGAAGCGGGCTCCCCGCTGAGCCAGGAGCCCGATGTGGGGCTCGATCCCAGGACCCTGGGATCATGACCTGGGCCGAAGGCAGACGCTTAACCATCTGAGCCACCCAGGCGCCCCTCCTCTGTTTTGTTTCACTCATCTTTCCATTCATGCCTGTCTAACTTGCAGGCGCTCACTGTCAAAGGAGTAATGGTGCCTGGCTACACATCACCAAAAAAAAAAGGAAAAAATACCCAAAACAAAACAACCCAGCTCTGGCTAATGTTGTGAGCACTCCTTTCTCCTGCTGCCCCACTCTCTTCTTTCCTTCGCTCACTTTCAACAGACCCACTTCCAGCCCCGAGACCCTCCACTATGGAGCTCACCCCAAGCAGCTAAGAGCTTCTGTGGCTCTAAGCCTGGAGCCCCTTCCGATGATTCCAGCCCCTTGCAGCCCAGTTTCAGGCAGCTGAGGTGCCCCACTGGCCACCATTTTAGGAGCGGTCTGCTGGCTCATCCCTGGATGGGTTGAATCTGAATCATCTGTGACCCTCCCCAAAAATACACCCCTGGGCTCCATGAAGGGACACAGAAGGGACAGGGACGCTGTGTGTCACCAGCACGTCAGGGTGATTCTAATACTGCCCATCAGACACCTCAGGTCCAGGGCACAACCAGATAAGGTAAAAAGGTGAGCTCTCTGAGCTTATATCCACCCAATGCATCAGGAAGATCTATCCCCTAACAGAAGCCTCCAGAATCAGTCTTTCCTAAAGGATTACATCCTGCAAGATGACCATGGGGGCACTGCACCAATCAGATGGAGTCATTACTTGGGTGCAGCTGCAGGGAGTTGGGCTATAAGGTACCTGCTCATTTCAATGGGTGACCCTCAAACCTCAACACACAGGAACTACCCCGCCCTGAGCTCAAGGCTGGACTCTCTGCCTCAAGGCATTTCTACTAGTCTGCCCTGAAGGACCAAACTGACACACTTCTCTCGAGTCCAGTGATGGGAAAACCCATTGCAGAGCTGGGCTAGAAATGAGAGATGAGATTTTAGCTCATGTGCCTCTGCTACAGAGAGCTTGGAGCTCGCTCACACTGGATCCACGCTTATTTCTGAACAAACAGGCATATTCACACGGAACTCCTCTGCCAGCCCTTCCCGAGGTACCCTATGGCTTTAAGTTATTTATGAAATTCTCTTTTCCAAGCAGATCCCACAGAGAGGCCACATGTTACGTCTCCTTGGATCAGGCTGGTCTGGGAAGAATTAGGAAATAGATGGGCCAGCTCCCCTGCTTGGGGGAGATGTGATTACAAACAGCAGGATAGGGTTATGCGTTTGCAAATGCCAGACGACAGTGGAGTCACCCCCTCTAGGAAGTCCACTTGGCACCTACCCCAGAAAGCTGCCAGGATCGTGGCACGGGGGGACTGACAACCGTGGTGTCCATTCTTCCCCTTACCACACACCCCAACCAGCACACTTTCCACTTCCCAAATGCAAACCCTCCTGAGACCACGCAAGGCAGGCAGGCGGTCAGCAAAACCGGAAGACAGGTTGCTAATAATATAACTACGAGATGGAGGAGAAGAGAAACTAGCACTCGCTGGGCAATTTGCAATACTACATACATGTGTCTGATCTAATTCTCACAGCAGCATGTCCAAGAAGATGCGATCCACCCCATTTGACAGGTGGAACAACAGTGGTTCAGAGAGATGCAGTCACCTGCTTGTCCGGTAAAGCAAGGAAAGCCGCCTCTTATCTGGTCACCACCACCTGCAGGAGTAACAGCTCTGCAGTCGGCTTTCACAGCTCACGGCACATGACCTTTCTCAACGGCCTTCTCATCTGTCATACGGCACCTGCCTCGGTCTACAGGAGGCTGGGAAGATGGGCTGAGGTGACACAGATCTGCTTTGAGGACTGCGTTATTGGTAGGATTCGGGATGAGGCCTGAACTAACACCAGGACAACAAACTCCTTGACCCGTGGGCACTTGAATAGGGGACAAAGCTTTAAGCCAAATGAAGGAAGTTCTAGCCACAGGTTTCAGGTCTCATGTGGCCTGTTGAGGTGATGGAGACTGGAGTGGGGGAGGGGAAGGGAGTTCTATATTTGACAGGACCCTCTCAGAAAACTGTAAATCACATCAGGGAATTCTATACTGGGGTAAACAGTGTTCCCCTCCAACCCAAGATTCACATGCACCCTGAGGCTCAGCATGTGATCTTATTTGGGAATAGGGTCTTTGCAGAGGTAATTAATGGAGAGGAGGCTGTCGTGGAGTAGGGTGGGTCCTGGAGCCAACAGCTGATGTCCTTAGGAGAAGAGAAGACACACAGACCCTGAGTGAAGCCACCCATGTGAGCTCAGGCAGAGACTGCAGTGATGTGTCTTACGGGCCAAGGACTTGCTAGCAGCCACCCGAGGCTGGAAGAGCCAAGGAAGGATCACCCCCAGAGCCTTTGAGAGGAGCACGGCTCTGCCGACACCTTGATTTCAAGTGCCGGCCTCAGGACGGTGGGAAAACAAAACTTCTGTTCTTTTAAGCCACCCCGGGTTGGCAGCTGTAGGAAATGAATACAAATAGTAATGGAAGTTTCTGGGACAGGCTCTGCGCTTCAGGTGCATTTTCTCCTTCAGCTGATGAGGGAGAATGATCGGAACCACATTTCACAGAGAAGACCGTGAGGCTTAGGAAGGCGTTGGAACCTGGCCCAGTCACCTGGCTCCGTAGACACGGCATGACTCAAGGCCTGATCCGCTGGCCTCAGGCTCTGCCGCCGGGCTGCCCGGCTGTGGAGGGTCACCTCTGCCCCTCTCCCGGCCGCCCATGGCCAGCGACCACTGCCTACGCCCTGTGTGGATGGAGAGAAACTCAGTGACTCAGAACCACGGGGGAGCTAGACAGCCTAATGAACGTGGTTTTTCCTAGAGCCGAGCATCCACCCTTAAGCACGGATCTTGTCCTTTATGTTGACAGAGGTTGTTCTCAAAGCCGATCCTCATTTCCCCACATCCTTAATTAAATTTCATTTCTGCAATGATGACTCAGACTCATCTCAGAGCCATCCCTTACTGTGTGAGGACATGAAACCTGATGGCCTCGGACACCTGGAGGTAGGAGGGGATGTCAGGTCCCTCATTAGAGCCACCCCCAGCTGGCCTATTTATTGAGGTGGCATCTGCATGAATGACACATGTCATTGATTTTATGTCATTAAGGCATCTGCTTTCCTATCTCACAGTTGTCAGGAGATTCACATAGAGCAAGACCTTCCCCTTTCATGTCTCGTTTGGTTTTTCTTCCTCATCTGATAAAGGTTCAGGAAGCGGATAACCAACTCTCTTAGAATTGAGCAGACGCTCAGGTTCTCTTATGGGTCAAATCCGCACGCTTCCGGGTTTTTCTGATCTCTCTCTTGGGATGCGGAGGACTTTTACCCTTAATTTCCTATTATCTAGCAGCACTCATGATGAAAGAGCTTTTACCGTCCCCCGTAACCTTGCTGAGCTGCATAAGCACCCACTTTCTGGGGCAGGGGATGAATTATATTGGGCTCGCAGAATGAAAAACAAGTGTTCGCTTGCCGTCCATCTATTTTGTTTCTCCAGGTGTCAGGCTGGCCCTTAGAAGGCACTTGGGGTACTGGCTTAGTGCGCTCCCCCCAAACCCGGGACATAAGAGGTATTTAAGAGTTCTGGGCTGCCTTCTACTTTTCCAGCACAAGAGCTAAGGAGGTGGTTTGTCTGACTGTCCCAACCGTTCACTGCACACACTGCAGCTGCTGGGGAAGAATGCCCTCCCCCCGCCCCCACACCCCGGTACCTCCCCCCACTCGACACTGTCATGGCAGCATCTCAAGTTCAAGGGAAGATTCACATCTCTGGTCTCTCCTTTCAGTTGCCTCATTCCTGCTGAAATGTGTGGTCCCCAGAGTGTGTCCCAGCGGCACACATGGTCCATGGTGAGGGTCATCCAAACCTGTAGACCAGGGCCATCATGCCCATTCTCGGCCCTGCCGTAAAAGGGCTCCTCCTAGGGGGTCCTACAGCTGCTCCCCGCCACCCCACGAAGGCAAGGAGTCCAGGGGCCCCGGGAAGCACAACTACCTACGGCCCACACCCCTTCTCCTCTGAGCATGTGGCATCAGGGGATGCTGTTCCCAAAGGCCCTGGGCCCAAGTGCAAGGCCAGCCTGGACCTCTTTTTCTTGGTGCTTGAGCCGTGACTATCCTGCTGGTCTGTGCACCCCAGGCCTACCAAGTGCCCAAGGTGAAGGAGGGCTCAACCCTAATTTCTTGATTTTAACGCAGTTTGTGGACTCTAGCGAAAAAAAAGCAAAAGAGAGGAAGAGCTCTGAGTGGGCCAGCCCTGTTCGGAGAAAGAAGTGAGCAGAAACTGATTTTGCTACAGGGTAAATGCTCGGCCAAGCAGGCCTTCTCCAAAAACACCTCCGAGGCACGACCTCCTATCTCCGTGGTCTGGGGGCTAACCTGCTTATCCCTGAACTGGGCCAAAACCAACCATCGAGAGGACATACTGCTTTTCTGAGAGGCCCAGCAAGAATTTCTCAATTTTGCTTTAAGAGCCGACAGTCAGGATGTGGGGGGCAATCTTTGCTGGGTGGGCGATTACTCCATATCTCCTTCCCACCCAGCACTGTTCTGGAAGCACTGGGGTCACAGAAGTAACCCCTGGACTTCACGAGTTCATCACGAGCCAGTGACTGCTCCTTCCCTTTTCTCTCCTCCTAAAAGAGATCAGCATTCACTGTTTCTCCAGCATCTTTCCTAAAGTTCTTTCTCTCTATCCCACGCTCATCATCTTAGCCCAAGCTCTCAGCAGGGTACTGGCAGGGCCTCCCTCCTAGTTGGCTCGAGGCTGGCTTCTCAAGTTTAAGAGCTGGACGGCTCCCCACAACGAGCAACTGGAAACTCAAGCGAACGACCCCAACCAGCATGAATGGTCTTTCCTCTGTGCTCCTTCCTTCCGCTGTGTTTCCTGCCTCTCCCGAGGCCAACACCTGAGTGCCTGAGCCGGACAGGGGCCATTTTCAGGGACACCCTCTCTCCGGCTTCCCGTACCCATCGACCGCCAAGCCCAGCTCATGCTGACTCTACTCAGCAGATGCCCCTAAGAGTGTGACTGTGGGAGCCAGTCCCTTCCCCCTCCTTCCCCAGGAGCAGAGTTTCTCTGAGCACAGGGCTGTCAAGCTCGAGATTTTATTTCTAGCCTCCCTGGTAACTGGAATAAAGAATATAAACTACCAAAACACAAACACACTTCTATCTGACATAAGCCACTGTATTTCAGGGGCCTATGACAGGCCCTCAGCCAGCAACCTAAATAACACTGGAGCTGTTTAACTTAGGCCCGAATTGTTGCCATGGCTTCCCAACCTCCTTTCAGACAGTTTCTCCCCACGACGCTAAGTGACCCGCGGGAAGGGCAGGATCCTGCCCGTACAAGAGAAAGCCCCCACTCCCACAAATGGCATAGGACACCCTCTGGAGCTGGGCACGGACCACCCCGCTGGGCCTACCTTCCCTCAGACGTCATTCCTCCGAGAGTCCTAACTGCTTGTGGCCACAGGGTGAGCCCGGGCTGCCTTACTTCTGGCCAATACGGCTTGCTGTTCCCCACCCCCCTCCTTCTTCTCTACTTTCCATCCCCCTTAGACTCAGCACAGATGTCCCTACTTCCAGGGGACCCTCTCTGGTCTCCCCCATACCCTCCTCTGTGCCCTCCTCACATGAGCACACTTGCCTTCATGGTCACACCAAATCACACTGGTTTGGAATAATCCATCTGGGGGATTCTTTCCTTTCCTTGAAGTTCAGGGAGCACGTCTAACTCGCCTTTTGTAGCAAAGCACGGAGGGGGACCCACTGCACGTCTGCTCGGCTGATTTTAACCGAAGGCAGACTGAGGCAGAACAGATGGGAGGTAGGAGATGCATGTAACAGGCATTTATAAGGTATCATTGAGAGGATCTGAATATCAACTAGATATTATACATGAGAGAAAATAGATCAAGGACAACATGTGTCTTTCTTGGGGAAATGCATTGTTATGATATGAACAGAAATTGAGCTTACGGCAAGTGAAGTAGGCTCAAGGTTTTAGCACGTTGAGTTTGAAGCTTATAGAACATTCAGATGAATCCGCCCCAGCCTGCTAGTTGGAAGGCAATGAGCAATATGACCTGGAGCAGGAGAGACGTTTAAATGGTAGATATTGATTTGGGAGTTATCAAGCTACAGATGGTCTGAAACCACAGCGGCAGATAAAAATGCCCAGGACGAGACAATAAATCCAGAGAATTACAGATCAGATCAAATGGAACGTGAACTTCAAAAAGACAGGTGGGAGACAATCTGCAAATTATCAGAAACTTATAGGGAGGTTGAAAACACCCTCAAAGGGTGGTGTGCACACGTTGAGGGCTCATGATATAAACTTGGATCCTAGTAATTTACTGGGTGGGAAACCAGGAGTCAGGGCCTGGGCAGCCAGCTGGGATCTGATGGAAACATCACCCCACCCCATCTACAAACATATGGGAGCTTCCCTGAAGACTCTGAGTGTGCCAGGACAGCCAATGGAAAGTTGTATTCTTAGTTAATACTGTAACTACAGATGCCTTTGATCCTGGCTCTTCCAGACAATTAACCTACAGCCTGTGCCAGAGGAATTTTTACATTTGTCTTCCTGTCTTACTGTAAATAACCCAATTTTAAAGGCAAATGCTCCATACAGCCTCCCACACATGTGTCTTATTTTATACATCACATCTTGCCTTTTCAACAAGATAGGAAAGGAGTCCTAGATACCGAAATAAGCCCCCTTCCCTATGCCTCAAAATGTTCAATTGGTTACAAGAACAGAAGATGTCAGGATGAACTCTGGGGTATTTTACTAGATTAGAACACACCCAGGATATTCCTCGATGACCAGGCATAGCCGTGTCTTGATCTGTCTTAGACCCCTTCCTTCTGTGTGGTTAGGAGGTGGGAGGATGGGGTGCCTGGGTGGCTCAGTCGTTAAGCGTCTGCCTTCGGCTCAGGTCATGATCCCAGGGCCCTGGGATCGAGCCCCGCATCGAGCTCCCTGCTCGGTGGGAGACCTGCTTCTCCCTCTCCCACTCCCCCTGCTTGTGTTCCTGCTCTCGCTATCTCTCTCTCTCTGTCAAATAAACAAATGAAATCTTTTAAAAAAAAAAAAAGAAGGAGGTGGGAAGTACCTCTGAGGGGACAATGAGATTAAGGAATGGGGACACTGGGAGCAATGAGGGATGCTACAGACCAGGGTCCTAGAGGCAGCCTCTCTATGTTTCAGATGGAGTGCACAGGACCTGGTATTAGCTTATTGGGACAAATATGCCTCAAGAGATTCTGAAATAACACACCTCCGGCATTTACAATTAGTCATATCTGTCCAAAGTTCCAAGGCAATTCTCCTCTTTTAAGTAGAAATCTTGGTGTTCTACAGTGGTTTCCTCTTCTCTCAGAGCCCTTCCTTCCAATTACTCAGACTATCATACACTCAGCCAATAATATCTGTTGAATCTTGGAGGTGAAGGTAATTTGAAAGTAGCCAAAGTCAAGTACGGAGAGAATCGAACACTATCCAGCTAAACACAACTCCCTAGCCGTGTTTCTGCCCAAACCACAGTCACCATGCACCTCTTCCCTCGCACATCTGGTTCCCCTTCTGGGATGCACTGTCTGCCCCAGCTGATTCTTCTTCTCCTTCCCTGGATGCCTTCTCTGGACCAGTCCTGCCATTTTGTGTTCTCATGGCACTGAGCACCTCTCTGTTGTACGTCTCTCAGGGTTGAAGACTCACATTTATTTGTATGATTTGATTCTTTAATTAGCATCCCCCTCCCCACTGAACTATAAAATCTCCATTAGGGCAGGGACAGCATGTTTTCCTAACCGCTGCATCCCTAACACTCAGCACAGTTCGAGTGGCCTTTAATTTATGAATCACTGTTTCCCCAGCATTTTGAAAGTCAAGTCACCTTTAATTGCACCCTCTGGGCCTGGGAAACCGAGGTCCTTTCTCCACTGCTTAGACCCCAACTAGCACCCGGGGCCGTCTCCTCCATACCTCCTGGATCCCTCCTTCGGAATTGTCTTGGTCTAGCTCCTTCCTAGCATCCATTCTGCAGCACGCTCTCCTGATAGCTACTTCCAACTGAATCCATCCTTTCCCTGTCCCCATGGGTTAACAATTCCCTCTAGTGATCTTCTCATCTGAGAATGATGCTGTATTAGCATCTGGAACATTTCTGAAGATTAGTGTTCATCCATTTTCTTCACTCTTTAAAAAAAAAAAAAAAAGATTTTATTTATTTTTAAGTCATCTCTACGCCCAGCATGGGGCTCGCACTCACAACCCTGAGATCAAGAGTCACACACTCTACGGACGGAGCCTGCTGGGCATCCCCATCCATTTTCTTGTATATAGAAAAGAAAGAAAAAAGTCAAGGAAGTTGACTACCTTCACACAACCGGTTAGTAGCTGCAATTTATGCTTTCTATCCCTCAATTTTGCAACTCTTTTCGCTGTATTGCTTTCTCAAGTCCCATTTTCTCAGCAGCATGCTCAATAACCTGACCCCAGAAAAGGGAGTACAAGAAGAGACACACATAATTTTGAGACACAGGAGGGCTTATCATTATAATGGCCAAACAACGTCCCCATCCAAAAGCTGATGGAGAGGATGTGCGTCAGGGGTACGTATTGAAGAGGTAATCTGCCCCTACCTGAGCAGAAGGCCCTGATGACACCAGAGGCAGAGACCCTGATCCCAAGCCCTGGAACAGGATGCTGTGTGAAGGCTGGATGCAGAGGGAGTGCAGGGCACAGCTGTCTCACTCTGGCCTGTTTTCTTGTGTCTGTCCTGATGGCATTATCTTCGTGTGACTGAGTATCAAGTTCTCAGAGGTCAGTGCTCCATCTTTCTCCTGGTCATCGACAGAGACAAAGACTTTGCGGGCAGAGCAATATTCTACCCCACCCACGCCACACAATCTCTCCATATTTGTTATTACCTTTGCACATATGCCAGGGAACTGTGAAGAAAACACAGGATTGGCCACCTTGAAACTCAAGTCAGAGAAGACTGTGTTGGGGCAAAGGGTGTGTGAGATGAAGAATGGTTCTGTGATTGGATGTGGAAGCAGGTTCAGTGTCACCAAGGTGAGAACCACCCCTGAAGCAGACCTGTGACCTGAAAAATAATGGCTAGCCCTCCGATTCCACCCTTTCGCTCATGTGAGCATTGCTTACTAGTCACCCACTGTGTGGCAGACACTGGGTAGCCTAGACACATGGTCTAATACAGCAACCCAGGTAAAAGTCACCCTCGCTCTGAAGCATCTGAATTAGCTGTAAGATACAACCTTTTCCCTACGTGGGAATCTATAGAACCTCATTCCCGGGGCAGCGTAAAGGCATTGACCTCCAGAAGTCCAGGCCTGGTGCTCAAGCATTCTTGCAGAAGGGAGAGAAATCTGTTGACAGGTATGGGCCTCCCATCATGCTGAATAAATACGGATGAACCTGATCAAGCTTCACCCTCCATGTCTGCTCTGACGAACCGAGGTGCTTGTGTAGGGAATCTGACCTTAGTTTGGTTTTCTGCCATCCCCCAGAGGGCAGAAGATTAGGCCGCGGGGGGGCGGGAATCAGGCCGCTATGATAAAACAAGTCTATTCTCTGCCAAGGATTCAACAATGGAACGTGATTATACTCTATGCAAGGAAGCCTGCTTACCTGTGGCTACACAGAGGGGAGCTGGCAATTACAAACCGGGACGAGTCTCTGTTTGTTCTCCTCTTTTTGTAGACAAGGACATTGAGGACCAGGTAGAGCAGATATTTCCGGCACCCCCAAGAGAACATACTGGTACATCCAGGACTCTAGGCTGGGCTAATCCCAGAGGTTTTCTTTTATTTTTTTTTAAAGATTTTATTTATTTATTTGACAGAGAGAGAAGGAGAGCACAAGCCAGGGGAGCAGCAGAGGGAGAAGCAGGTTCCCCATTGAGCAGGGAACCCAACACGGGGCTTGATCCCAGCTCCGCAGGATCATGACCTGAGCCAAAGGCAGACACTTAACCAACTGAGCCACCCAGGCGCCCCCGCCCCACTAGACGTTTTCTGACTATGAAAATGACTCCATCCTGGTTGCCCGTGGCCAAGCTCAGACAAACAAACATCCAGAATACACACCAAGTGACCTGGACAAACGGAACTTGGGAAGGAAGGAAGCAGGCAACCCACCCCCACCCCCCCGCCTCCAGAAAGAATGGCAGCCTGTAGAACAGAGACGGCAGGGGTGGCATGTGGTCCCTGGCCAGCATGTTCTGTACACCGTGGAGAGACCTGAAACTGCATGTCCAAGGAGGGAGATCATAAGACGAAAAGCCGTCTTTCAAAGGAAGCAATGGACTTCTGGGATTTGTATCACATTTACGCTTAGAGTGGGATGCTGGCCAGGAGGCGGAAGGGAAGCTGAAATGCAAACAGCCAGACCAGGTCCACGTAGTCACGTAGCCAAGTCAAGGACATGGCTGGCTGGGAGATCTCGCTGGGAGATCTCCCCGTGAACCTAGTGGTTCTCCAGTGGGGTCCCCAGCTCAGCAGCATCGGCACCATGGTAACTTGTTAGAAGTACAAATTCTTGGGCCCCATCCCAGACCTACTGAAAGAGACAGTCCAGGGGTGGGGTGCAGCAAAGCCCTCCAGGTGATCCTGATGCCACCCCAACTTTGAGAACCACGGCACGAGGTCAATAATAGCACATCATAACAGCAAATGCAGTGTTTCCTGTGATCCAGGCAGTGTTTCGGGTGCTTTATAGATAATTATGTCATTCAATGCTCGCGGCCACCCTATGAGGGAGGTACTATGATAACCTCTCCTCTTACAGAGAAGGAAACTAGGCTCAGAGAGGTCAGATTGCTCTCACAAGGTCCTCTGACCACCTCCTCTTCACCCGGTCATAAAGGAGGCGTTCCCCACCCTACGCAGTACGAGACGGCCAAACAGAGGACACCGGCCACTGGACGGATGAGATTCGCAGCAGTTCATTAAGTCACATATACTCACAGCCAGTGGAGGGGGACACCACCTGCCACAAAGAGCCACTTGGGGGTTGCAGTCCAGGACAGAGTGAACCAGAAGGGGCAGCAGGGGGCAGGCTTCATCCTAAGAGCGGGGAGCGGCTCTTGATTCCTGACGGCGGATGTGAGTGGCCTGTGTGAACGTGTGTGCGGGCAGGCCGAGGACCAGGCGGACAGCAGCTGGACTGGCAGGGAGGGGAGCCCACCCCGCTGGGTGCGGAGCCTGTCTAACGAGAGCAGGGAACTCGCGACTAGAACTCTGGAGCCCTCTGAGGCTCAGTGACGTCAGGGTAGCATGGAGAACCTCAGGCTTTAACGTGCACAAGGCCCTGTGGTAGGGGGTGAGAGCGTCAGGGTTGGAACCCAAGCCCATGGGTCCCGGAGTCCCCATTGCCTTTCCCTGAACCGCATCTCGCCCTCCTGGTGGACTCACCGTGATCCCTCCCGGGCCCACGCGCACTTGGTGAAGCAGCAGGCTGTGTCAGGGGGCTGCAGACGCCGAGGTCAAGGGTCTGCCTTCACAGAGTCACGTGCTCCATCGCGCAGTGGAGGTTCCTCCTCACCCCTCCACACGCCCCGCTGCAGATCAGTAAGGGCGTCTGCACGGCCCGCGTGAGCTGCATAGCCCCTCCCTTAGCAAACAGCACTGCCTCCTTTTGCCAGGCCCGTGCTCGGTGCCAGGCGGGGGCGCCAGGGCAATGTTAAAACCACGGGGCCCCGAGAAACTCCCAGCCAGGGACGGAGAACCGAAATATACACGGAGCTTTTTGGGAGAAAATTGCAAGGGGCTTCAATTCATCTCCGAGGTGTTGAGACCAGCCTCGCACCCTGCAGGCTCTGGTGCATCAGTGGAGGCCCTCGTGGGGGATGGATGAGGAGACTGGCCATTTGGGGAAGGTAATTCTGGGGACAGCAGGTGGGCAAAGCTGGGATGAGGGTGGGCTTCCAGTAAGGCTTCCAGACAAAAGGCTGTTGAGAGAGGAAGGGGTCAATGACTAGGGGCAGGGTCCCTGACTCCCAGGGTGCCAGCCAAACAGGGACCAGAGGTAGGCCACAGAAGGCACATTTTTAAAAATCCTGTAGCAAAAAAAGTACTGTAGCTGGGCAAGCATCGTCCTGTTAGCCGCGGGGCCCACACCCCACTACTGTCTTCCACGAGCTGGCCTGGTCCACCAAGGCTTTATATTGGTGACCCTTGGACCGCACAGATTTTTCTTGAATACACAGCATTTGATGACAGGATGAATTGTGTGGAACAGAAGAATGGGTAAGCAAGGGAGGAGAGTAGGGCGGTGTGTAGAACATAAAACGCCCCTTGATGTGCCCGTTGCTCTGTCTGGATGAACGGATAAGGCACTCAGAAAGGGAAGGAACAACAGTGGTGCACAAGTTCTACTTCTCTGGGACTGAGCTTTAGGGGGGACCTCAGCGGGTTCACATGGGGCCAGTACAGCAACCCAGTCCTGCTCTGCAAACATGAACCAGCCCTCGCGGCGTAGGAAGACCTCCTACAGTTTCCCGCGATGCAAACCCACGTGAGCTGCCCAGTCCGGCGGGCTGGAAAAAGAGTCTGCAGGCTGGAAGGAAGCCTGAGGGACCCCCAGTGTTGTCTCCAACTGGTAATAGCAGCCTGCAAGATCTGGGTTGTCGTTAGCATCCAGCTGTGGCTGGGATTCGCGGCGCTGTCCCAAGAGCACCCTCACCCATCCCGGGGAAATGAGACTGCACCTATTGCTGGCGGTACCACCTGCGTTCAGGGAAAGAGATCAACAGAGCAGTCACCATACACTGTTCACAGTGGGTCTCGGCACCATCTCTAGCCTAGAACGAGAAAATTCAGAAGTTCCTGCTCAGCACAGCCCTGCGGCTCAGGAGTACAAATCACCCAGAATGAGGCAAAGGACGTGCTCCAGAGGAGGCAGCACCGCCTAGGGGAACAGAGTAGAGCGGACGAACCCCCAGGGGCAGTGAGGACCAGCTGCAGTGGGGATCTGTGGTGTAAGGCCCAGTTTTTTTTCTCTTGCAAACATATGACTTAAGCCTTAACTGCCTAAACACGCACTTCAAAGAAGTCATCCACTTCAGAGATGTCTCTCTGGAATAAACGCATTGCCAGCCACACAGATGGAGAGCCAGGCCACCGCCCCACACTGAGGCTCCTTTGTTTTAGAGATCTTGGTTGATGTTGATGAAGGGCCATTTGGGCCACTGGCCTTCCTCTTCCCATACTTTAAATTCCTGCTCTCAGGTTTTAAATTTGCCAATAAAGAGTGAACCCACAGAGCCCTAGGCCCCACCTTTTGACTAAAAACAGAACCCAAGGCCCAGTGCGCTGGCTCTCGGATCTCTGCTCTCTCTTTCTCTCTCCCCACGAACCCCCTCCTGGCTGCTAGAGGGCTACCTAATTCCCAGGTTGTGTAGGTAATAAACCTTTTTCGTAAAAGGTTCCTGATGGTTACTGCAGAAAAAAATCTTGCAATCGTAAGAGCTGCAAAGGCTGGTCCAGCCGCGGTACTGGTTAGGGCAGCCCGCGACTAGCGCAGGACCAGATCGTCTTCTCTTGGGTCCCAGGCACTCACTTTGCGAGACTGATAAGAAAATCTGGTAATGCCGCCCTCCTGACGAAAACCTTGGCTTCTCATTGCTCACAAGGGTGGGAGCCTTATGTCCCTGAGGCCCTGGTGCCCTGTCCTGCCCCTGGATCTCCAGGTTCATGGCTAGCCACTCTCTGCCCCTCCTTCTCTACTCCAGCTAATGAGCCCCCTTTCTCTAACTCCATCTCATCGCCCTCCTTCGCGGTGTGGGGCTCCTATGTGCTGTGCCCTTGGCCTGCCCCCCCCCCCGCAACCACCTCCTCACCTGGCCAATTCCTTCTCTGTCTGCAGGGCTTGGTGTAACTTTCACTTCCCTGAGCAAGTCCCCACCATCAGAGCCTTCTTCTCTCTGCCTCTCTCTGTGTTAGTTATCTACTGCTCTGTGTCAAGGCACCCTAAAATCTAGCGGCTTAAAACAACAAACACTTAGGACCTCATACAGCTTCTGTGGGACGGGGGTGAGGTAAGACAGGTCTTGGACACATCAACACCCACACTGGACACAATGGATGAACGCTTTCAAAATTCTGGGGGAAGAGGATTTCTAGCATAGAAGAGAATTCTATACACCGTCCAGGCATCAGTCCAAAGTGAGGGTATAATAAAGACTTTTCAGGTAAGTAGGGTATCAAAGAATTAATCTCCATCATACTACGTATTAATTATCTATTACTATGTAATAAATTAGCCCAAGACTTACTGCATGTCTTTTCTCATAGCTTTGTGGGTCAAGAGTTCAGGAGTGGCTTAGCCGGGTGTTTTTGGTTCAGGGCCTCTCATGAGGCTGCAGTCAACATGTTGGCCAGGCCTGTGGTCATCTGAAGGCTGGACTTGGTTAGAGGATCTGCTTCCAAGATGGTACCTTCATATGGCTGCTGGCTGGAGACTTCAGTTTCTTACCACATGGGTCTCTCCACAGGGCTGCTCATGAGCTGGCTTTCCCCAGAGCAAGTCATCCAAGAGGGAAAGAGATCAACAGAGCAGCCAAGATGGAAACCATACGGACTTTTGATGACCTAGTCTCCAGAGTGGCACACCATCACTTCTGCTTTTCCCTCTTGGTTGGAGGCAGATCACTAAATCCGGCGCTCTCCTTCCAGAGGAAGGAGAATTAGGCTCCACCTCTTAAAGGGAGGAACGTCAAAGACTTTGTGGACCTGTTTCTAAAACGGCCACATCCTCCTGGCATGAGGTCAGAATTCCCTGCTCGACGGCTCGGCGGTCACACTACTTCTCACTGCTTGTCCCAATGGCATGTAGCTAATTATGTGTGTGATCTGCAGGGTATTGTCTCTCTAAATACAGGATTCCATGAAGGCAAGGACAGCGGCAGGTTACACCCCTGGTGAATAACACGGCATTTGGTGCATCACAGGGGTCAACACATATTTACTGGATGAATGAAAAAAATCAGTGAGTGAACAAACGGGACAACTGACAGATGTAGGAATGAGGAACAGGGAGAAAGGACGAGAATACAGACAATGACTAAAAGAAAGAGGTAAAAACTGGGCTGAGCTTCATCCAGCACGAGGGCGATGTCATGAAATGCTACTTCCATCCCAAGCGGCAGGCCAGTCAGCCTCCTTGTCTTCTGACCTGCAGCTCAGATGCTCCGAGTGACGAGGAGGGAGCCCTGGGCTCAGCCTCGGGCAGCAGAGAGCTCCTCAGATTGGCTCAGCAGGCCTCTGGGCACAACAGAAATCCCATTTTCCAATACATGAGACAGAGGAGACTGGAAGTCCCATCTTGTTGATTAAATGAGGCTTCCATCATCATCTTCCTGGTAGTGATGGGCTTCAAATCCACTTACCTCCATCCACAGCACCCAGTGAAGCCAGCCAGCCGGTGTGCCCTGCCCCCCTCACTTTGGGACACCCTGTACGAATGAGGGCTTGCCTCTCTGCTGGTTCCAGTATCCTTGCTCCAGATTCTTGGGAGTACACCCTCCACGGGGAGCTGGGCTGTCATCAACAATTAAGCAGAAACCTGAGATGTGGCCTCCGCAGGCAGAACCTTCTACCTTCCCCTGGGGGAATGCCAGATGAGAGGGAGGGCAGGAGGCAGAGGTGGACGGTGGCAGAAAGGGAGAGGGCAGGACGGACAGCATATTACAAGGGGAGGCTGCGAAAACAGAACCCAGGCCCTGGAGAGTGTGCGGGTGTGTCCAGGGACAAACCACACACACTAACGTCCAATGGTATCACTGCATCATGGGCAATACTGACTTAGCATTGACCCTGTGCAAGATAATGGAAGTGCTCAGTATAAGAACAAAGACACTACCCCAGCTCCTGATCTCCAGAGTCACTTGGGAAAACAACACACATGCAAAACAGATAAATGACAATATATACAAGATGGCAGATGCCACAGGCCAAATAAGCAATTCACACAAGAGTTGTCAGGAGGGAGGTGTCTGCAGGCTAAGGCAGTCCCTGAGAGTTCCTGAGGGAGCTGGGGCCGAAACTGCCCGACTGCCTGCAGAGCTCTGGGGGAGATGACTGCCAGACAACAGTGCTTCGGCTGGGAAATGCCTGTGTGTGAGGATCGCATGCATGTACACGCGGGAACAGCCTGATACAAAACAAGAATCTGCCCACCAGGAGTTTCTGAGCTTACTGAGGACGTAAGATTCACACATGCATGAACACCTGTGATCCAAAGCAGCGCGTGAGACCATGTTACTGTGAATAATAAGTAATAACAATGATGGACCTGAGGAATGCCAAGCAGTCTACTCTACTGCTGGAGGCAATAGGGAGCCCCAGCTGGGCTCAGTTTCCACATCTGCAGAATGGGGCTGTAGGAGTACGGTGGAATAAGATAAGGAAGAAGGCGATCACTGGCAGGTGGAGGGCACTTGAACGCCTTTCCTTCCTCCCCCTTCCATTCCACCCAGGCGACGAGGCAAGAAGAGGGTGGCATTTGACAAGGGCTTCAAAGGACGGGGTGCTGTTTATTCTGGGGAATAGAGGAAGAAAGGGCCGGGCAAAGGCTAATTGATGTGGCGTACCTACACCGGCCGGCAGGTGCATTTACCGAGCTCTCTGTAAGTGCCAGGCACTGGGCCTGCACCGCCCTGCCCAGTCCTCCCTGCTCCCTCCAGATGCTACCATTGCCGTCCAGATCTACGCAGTGGAAAACCGCAGCTCAGAAGTATCAAGTGTCCAGCCCCAGCCAGTGGGTGGCCAGAGTCAGCACCCAAACCCAATTTGCTTCAAGGGCTATGCTCACGACCACTCCTTCATGCTGCCTCTGCGGGGAGCCTCCTGACGGGGAGCAGTGACAGAGGAGGCTGGAAGGAGAGTCCCCAAGGGCTGGAAGGCTGGAAAGAGGGGGTTTGCTGCTTTAAACCCCCCGGTATCCCCGAAGCACCTGGGCCTCCCTCCCCTGCTGCCCCTTGCTGAGAACCCCCAGTGCAGCCCATCCCCCAGGGTGCAGCGCCAGCAACCAGCAACACTTCCCGACTCCTAGGTCAGCATTGTTGCGATAGGGCCCCACGCTCCTGCCAGCATAGGGCTCGGCAAGTGACCCCACGGGTCTCTACGCTAAACCCCCCCACCACCCCCCACCACCCCCGCCCAGAATCTGCGCCACCTGCTGGGGCGTGACCTCTCCAGCAGAGGAAAGTGACACCCTCAGGAGGTGCAAAGAAGCCACTTTGCAGGTGGCAGGGGGCACTGTGTGCACTGTGAAGTTCTGGACAGTTGTCACGTGCTGCTTCCTGCACGGGTGAAGGGCTTAAAGGGCTTAAAAGGCAGAGGCGAGCCCCACAAGAGAGGGGTGAGGTTACCTCTGGCATCTCCTTTCAATTGCTTGGAAACAGATCCCCCGATAGCAGATCCCTCCCCAGCCAGGTCCTCAGCTCCTGGAAGGCAGATCCCACCTGATTTCTCAGCTTTACATCTCTGCACTGGCATAGAGTAGGTGCTGGGTAAGTATTTGGTTCGGATAAAGGGAATCTGGCTTCACCTTCCAGGCCTAGCTCTCCCGAAACGGCCTTGGAGGGGGCTGAAGGCGGCCGGCCAGCTGGATGAAGACAATTCACCTGGGATCCCGGTGACGCTGCTGCCCCTGGGTCAGATGCCTGAGACCAGTCATCATCAATCCTACACCATTCACACCAACTTTAAATGCAAAATGAATTCTTAAAGACAAATGCCTCCCATTTCACACCCAGAGTCACTGGACCTATTTCTACATTTCTTTGTAAAGGCTGTCTTGATAGTTTTATTCTGAGTCCCCATTTGCGTGTAAAGTCCTAGGAAGCTGGAACCACAGTCTATTATTTCCCCCCAGTCCTGCACAGAGCTCCTGCCCAGTGGCCACTGGCATGGAAAGACCTGGCCATACAGGCCAGGCCACCTAAGGACCACAAGGGGACACACACCCTTATTGGCAGCATGCATCCCACTTCACCCTCACTCCCAGCCAGGCAGGCAAGGCTGGGTGGCCAGGTTGAGCATCTGGAGCCTAGAGCTGGAAATAATCTATTACAATGACACCTGAGCAATTTAATTGCAAACCATAAGACTGAAAAAGGAATGGTTAATCACGCAAGAAGATAATGTGCTTTCAAGCAACTGAAAAGCATTTGCTGATGAGTGACACTGAGCGGTTGGTAGAACGGCAAGAACATAAAGCCTATTAGGGTAGATTAATTTCCAAAGTCCCCTTAAGATGATGAACCTTATTACTCTACCATACAAAATTACAGTGATAGATGCAAAGTCAGCCTCCCGTATGTATAACGGTTTTGATATTATTTGAAGAGGCATTGTGGGTTTGGGGTGGGAGGCTGGTTCTTGTATACTCAGCATCCCTACCCCCTACTTTTGGTGGCAGCACCCCACCTTTCTCTGAGGACCCCCACCTCCATCCCATGCTGTCTTGACGGAACTGGGGAACAAACCCCACCCCACCCCCACTTCCAGACTGCATGGGAGCCCTCGCCTGCCCGAACAACTGCCCCAGCCTGGTAGACACCCCTGCCTCCACAAAGGCCAAGCGCAAAGCAGGCTGATGGGTGAACCTGGGTGGCAGCAACTCTGCCTTTAGGGCGTGCAGTTGGCCACATAAGATGCCTGATGTCCTGTAACAGTAACATGCTGTTGGGCCTCTGAGGATGGTGTGTTCACACTCAGGAGTGCACAAGGCCTGGCTGGTGTTCCCTCTGTCCCTTGACCAGTGAGACATAGGCTCAAGCCTCGCTCATCACACCAACTAATCAGTTTGCTTCGGAATCGGGTGGGCTCCCAGGTCAGGTTGACACTCCAACAGTGGGGACCAGGAGAAGTGACACGGCGCTAACTTGCACTAAACCGCTCCGGCCTCTGGTCTTCCGAAGCACGGAAACGAGGAGAGAGACCGGTGTCAGTTTCAGAATCCTCAGACTTTTGAACGTTGGAGACTTGGGAACATGAAAACCTCCTTCAACCGTCCTCTGATCTGACGCACTACTCTTCGGACGTTTGATGTCCTTCTCATTCAGAACCGTGTCCCCTGTTCTGCAAGCTCTGTTGATGGCACCCTAAAAGTTCATGATGTCACTTCCTGGCAAGGGTCCCTTTTCTACTTATGGGGCTGGCACTCAGGATTCCTTTTCGGTCTGCAAGGTGAGTGTACCTTGGTCTGGGGACATTTTTATCAGACCACTTTGGCTTGTAGGAAACTCCATTTTCTCTCTTTCTGGAGTGCTGATTAGTCAGCAGCTGGTCCCACTGGATTCACCTGCTCATTTTTAATCTTCCTTTCTCATGCTTTGTGGCATTCTGTCTTTTATCCTATTTTCTTAGAGAGTGCCCCGACTTGCTCTTTTAACCTTTCTACTTTTTAAATCTAGCTATCTTGTTTTTAATTTCCAAGAGCAAATTCTCTGCCAGATCATCCCTTTTTATTAGTGACAGCGTCCTCTTCTCCCTCTGAGGATATTAATCTTTTTGTTTGTTTTTGTGCTTTCTTGTGATTGCTGCATTGTTTTTGTGATCTCCAAATTAGCTTTTGGACTTTTATCTTTCATAAGGAGGGCATTCCTCAGAAGTCTGAGTAACTCTGACTGTCCAGTCGTATTTCATTTTAAGACATTAAAAAGCTCACTGGAGGTCCAGGATGGATGGGGGTTGTCGGGTACTGGATGAAAGCCCAGAGGACTGCATGGTGGCAGCAGCCTTTTGGTAGGCAGACTCCGCGATGTGTCAGTGCCTGAAGATCATTTGCCTAAGACTCTTCTGTTTCCCCAGCAAAGAGTCCCTCCCTTGCCTCCTTGGTTTCACTATCATTCCCTATATCGACCTGGATCATTGTCTTTATTTTCTCCTCGTCTATCAAGTCAGATGCCTCTCTGGACTCGTTTATGCGGATAATAAACGTTTCTCCTACCGTGCTGCACGGGAGGTGACCATCCAGTTGCGGGATGTGTGATAAAGATCTAACTACTCCTGATACAGATGACGATGACCAGCCACCCTGTTGGCTGTCCCATCTTGTCCCCCACTCTAGTCCCAAGATTGTTGAGGCTTCCTGGGTTGGATGCAGCACACATCAGCTAGCTTCCTGGTGGCTTCCTTTCTGCAGGCGCTTACATCTTTCACCACTTGAAGCTAGTCAATTAGCACTTTTTCATCTGTTTTCCATTATCAAACATCTATTCACCACTCTAGGTCTCTGTTCTTCTAGGTACCGATTTTTAATTCCTTACTGTCATTTTAGTGGGATTTGGGGAAGGTGCAGAAATGCATGTGCTAAATCTACCACATTTAAAGGAAGTCTGCTTAACTCTAAGCCTCTGTTCTATTGTTTTTATATTCAAGTGAAAAAAAAGAAGAGCCACCAATAATAACCATTGCTGAATACTTTGGTAAGAAAATGTCTTTCCCGATTCTAAAACAGTACTGGTGAATCTATTCAAGTCAAATATAGGTCTACCCTATGACCAGGCAGTTCGATCCCTGGATACACCTACAAGAAAAATGAAAGCGCATGCCCACCAAAACACAAGTATAAAACCTTCACTGTGGCTTTTCTCCTAATAGCCCCAAACTGGAAACACCCAAGTATCTATCCATAGCAGAATGGATACACTGTGGTACATAAATACAGTGGTATACTACATAGCAAAAAAAAAAAAAAAATTAATTAATCAACAATGCAACAGAGGTGTAAATGAATCTCAAAGCCAAAAAAACCAGATAAAGAAGAGAACACGCAGGATGATTCCACTAAATGATATTCAAGAATGGGAAGAACCCATCTGTGGGTAAAATAAGTTACAAAAGTATTTATCTCTTAGAGGAAGTTACCACCCACGAAGGCATACGAGGAAGCCTTCTGTGTTGGCTAGAAATGTTTTGCATCCTGATCTCAATAGTGGTTCCGGGAATGCATACATACATAAAAATTCTTTGAGCTGTATATTTGAGATTTGTTTACTGTACATATGTTATAACTTGCCTTTAAAAAGAGAAAAAAATTGGGATGCCTGGGTGGCTCAGTTGGTTAAGTGTCTGCCTTTGGCTCAGGTCATGATCTCAGGGTCCTGGGATCGAGCCCTGTGTAGGGCTCCCTGCTGCAGGGAGTCTGCTTCTCCCTCTCCCTCTACTGCTCTCCCCTGCACATGCTCTCTTTCTCTCTCTTTCAAATAAATAAATAAAATCTTAAAATAAAATAAAAAGAGAAAAAATAAAATATCACTGATTGTAATTTTAAAGCTTTGTGGGAAAAGATTTTTTGGGAGGATCTGATGTGTCCAGAAACCCACCTGGATCTGAGAAGTAAGGTGAGGGCCTGGCATCTTAGTATAGCGGAGGTGAGGTGTGGTCATTGAGATGCTATGATTAACACACAGAGCTCAACCCTCCTCCTTCCCCCCCGGTTCTGCAATCAGCACTCTGATCTTTGGCAAGCCATACGTTCTCTGAGTTTCTCTTAAACGAGAGGGGGTGACGTACATTACCTCTGAGGTCCATTCCAATTCTAAAATTCTATGACCACAGGGGAAAAGTTGTTTTTTTTTCCTTAAACAAAAGACATGTTCTCTCTTTCCTCCTTTTCAACCAGATACATGATTCCTTTGCTTTTACCCTCTTACCACCGACCAGATAAAGCATTCAGGGGTCAGGGACCATATCACTCATGTTTTTTTGTATCTCAGTGAGATGAATATAGCAGAGGCTGTTAGGTGAAAGAACCTATTTTGCCATAAAGTATATTGGATCTAGAACAAAGCTTTATATCTATAAAACTATGAAATTGCATCCACAATAAAAATCTCATCAGCAAAGGTGTCTAACAATATTAAGAGTTTGGAGAGAGTTACTATTTCTACTAGCCAACTTAATGGGCCACTGAAGAAATTGCCTGTTCCCCCCCACCCCAAACTTGGCCCACACATGATATTCTATTTCCTTTGGCTAGAAACAAGAAAAACAACACATATTATGTTTGGAGAGAAAGCTACTCCCCAAGGTCATCTTATTCTAACCAGAGATCATTTGTGAGGGGGAAAGTATCTGAGCCGCCAATCTGAGGGTCTGGCAGGGTTTTTCTCTCTGCAGATCTTCCCCCAGAGGCAAGATTAAGAATCATCACCATTGTATCCTAGACATCTTGGTTGCTATTTGAAATCAGAGCAATAATAAAAAGTCCTATGAACGTGAATGCTTTAGAACCTAGAGTCTAGGATTGAATAGTGCCGCTATAGAGAAGCCTAAACAATTGAACTACAAGTGGAAAATCAAAAAGGAATGGCTAGGGGCGCCTGGGCGGCTCGGGGGGTTAAGTGCCTGCCTTTGGCTCAGATCACGATCTCAGGGTCCTGGGACTGAGCCCCATGTCCGGCTCCCTGCTCAGCGGGGAGTCTGCTTCTCCCTCTGCCTCTGCCCCTCCCTCTGCTCATGCTCTCTTTCTCTCTCTCAAATAAATAAAAATCTTAAAAAAAGAAAGAGAGAAAGAAAAAAGGAAAGGAAAGAAAGAAGGAAAGAAGGAAGGAAGGAAGGAAGGAAGGAAGGAAGGAAGGAAGGAAGGAAAGAAAGAAAGAA